>NC_136718.1:22581729-22909229 GCF_936440315.1 Barbus barbus
ATGTTGGGAGTAAATGAAGACTGCTATATTCATTATTACATCCAACAACAAAACACCTCAATCGCTCAATCTCAGACATCTTGTCTTCCCCTGCACTGGAGTCAACACAATGGCGGTCGGACTGTTTACAGCTCACTCAGTTCACTCAGCTCATTTACATTTACATTTATGCATTTAGCAGACGCTTTATCCAAAGTGACTTACATTGCATTCAAGTTACAGTTTTTACATTTTATCAGCTCTTGCTTTCCCTGGGAATCGAACCCATGACCTTGGCGTTGCTAGCACCATGCTCTACTATTTGAGCTACAAGAAAGCCTGTAGGGCTAAGGTAGCCATTTAGGGCTAAGACAGCCTTGTCAATCAACTATCGTGGGAGGGGCTTGTGCAGAACTTCATTCTTCAAGGGGATTTTAAAATGGGGATTAAAAAAAAAAAAAAAAAAACACTGGGTGGATTTTTATAAATTATAGGATGGATGTGTACATACTTCCAACACACATTTATGCTCAAACAACTTGAAAAGAGAATTTTGCATCCGATGACCCCTTTAATTTCAGTAAGAATTTCCTAGGTCTTGGAAGAGAAAGACAAACCAAGGGGTGTCTCTTATTATGTTGAAAAGTAAATGTTGAAAATGTTTTTTTTGGTCATAATCCTTGTTGCATAATGTTACATCTCACCCTGGTGGATATCATAATATTACATCTCACCCCAGGGTAATTAACCTGGACTATGGGGTGAATTGTAACATTTCACTCCTTGTGTTTGAAACCAAACTATGCATTTTCTGTTTGTGCTGCAAGATAACAGCATGCACTTGTAACTAGTTTGAATCACATTTTGATAAAAAGAACTCCAAGATACAGACACAAATGTCAAAAATGTTACAACCATCCCCGGTCTCCCCTAGACCTATAAAAAAGAGTTCTGCACTGCAAATCATTTTCGATGCACACTGTTTCAACTACAATAGTAGGCTAAGCAACAGAAAGTACTATGCAGTATGATACACTTGTATTCTAATTTAACCAAGTAGCCTTTCTTTTCTTTTCTTTTTCGACCTGCTGACAGAAAACTCCAGCACGTAAAATGATTGACACGCAAAGAGCCTTTTTGATTGCCCAGGTATTCTAATTGGCTCCCCGTTCTCTTGTTCGATGTTTAGTGAAACAGGTGTGCAAAAACCACTTACTCCACCTTTGAAGCAGCGCATCATCTGGTGAGCAAACGTGCAATATAATGAATTAAGATCACACGGATTGCGATCATACTCTCACAGGGGCCAAAATTATATTTAGCAAAACAAAAAGTTAGTACAGGAGATAGGCCTACGGATAAAACACAAAACTCAGTCTCCTTCTTAGCGCGTGAAATAATTTTCCTGCTAGACCACAAACAACCGATTAAAAGTCTGATCTACTTATAAAGATGCTTCTCACACACGTGCATTGTAAAAAGTGCATTCTATAGTTGTAAATACGTGAATAAATACATGAGGTTGTGCGTACTCACAATTGTAAAAGATGACAACCACAGGATCCCACTAGCCCACGAGCGCATGTCTCCAGTCGTGTCCACAGCGCGCGCTGACAGCAGTAGTTGGATCAAATGCTTTATAGACTGAATGTGACCAATCAGAGAGAGAGGAGAGCGCGCACATAATTCATAATCCCGCAGTCGCTTTTAAAACCATTGCATATCTGCTGCAGACAGGGAATTCCAACACTTTCCTCAAACCAGACAGACAAGAACCTGTTTTTGAATTGCTGCACACTTTTTTTCCTAGCAATTCTCCCATAGCAAGCTCAGAATTCTGAGGGGGAAAAAAGATTCTGAGAAGAAGAAAAAAAGGTGATAAAATAATTTCCTAATTACCTAAGTAATTTAAATTCCCTTAAAAAAAATATTGATGCGAAAACTGCATGTAAATGTACTTTTTAAATGCACTTAAATGGTGGACTCACAATTTTTTGGTAAATAAAAACATTTGCACAAAAAAATTTACAGCATTTTTGAAAAATATTAAACGATTTATGTACACTTGCATGAGATGCATACACCCCCTGGAAAATGCGGTTTTATTTTATGTGGAGAAGGTCGCCCCCTCATGTTGACATCACATGACCAGCAATGTCACGAAAATAAAAAAAAAAGTTACTAGCAGAAGTATGATCTATATAGAGATCTAAAGAGCAACACGCATCGCATGCTCTTCCCAGATTAAACAGTCTGTCTTTCATCATGTGCATGCATACAGAAGTGATTGCTTATAACAAGTAAAACATTCGCACTGAATGTTTAACTGATACAACTTTATTACACTTAAAGGGTTCTGCAATTTGTAAACATTGCCCTGTGATTGCATAGATTCACAGATATCATTAAATTCAGTGACATTCATTACCTATTCACAATTTCCTGAACAGCCGCTTTTAAAAAGTAGTTCAAAAGTATCCATTTATTTAAAATACCATTTAGAAACTCTTGTAAAAGAACGCATTAGGAAAATATTGAAAATTGCACATAGTTCAAAAAGGAGCTTGAGATATAAATATAAACAGATCATCTTAAGAGCAGCAGCCTAGTTCAGCTTTGTCACCTGGAAAGTTATGTGAACCATACACCCGAATAAGCATGCGTGTCTTGCATATTTGCTTTAGTTGTTGCATAAAAAAAAAAAAAAAGCGAGACAGTTAATTAAACGCACATTTAAGAGCCTTAGTGTTCATATTACTAATGTTTGATGATCTACCAGGATGAGGATTCAGTGATGCATATACAGAAAGGAGGCATTCGAATTGAACATCTCAAAAAATATTATGTATCTGAGCATCAGTAAACCAATTTTATCAGATCAAAAAACTGACAGCCTTACATTCGTAAAAATATACTCTGTGCAAGAGTTAAATGACTATAAAGTATATATGCCATTTTAATCAATGTACTGTATGCAAAAAGTACTGCATGGAGTAGACTAAATAAAAAAAGTGCCATTTGTGTATTTATATATGGTGAATATAAAACAATGTAGATGACCCAAGAATATATACTTTTACAGGACTCTGTTATGACACAATATCTTAGCATCCAGCTTTGAGTTAAAAAAAAAAAAAACTAGTGTTTTAAACGCATCTAAACACGAGACGCTTATTGCTTTTATGAACTATAGTTGTACCTTGTATGAAATTCTCATGTTTGTTATAAAAATACTAATGCAGCATTTCTTTAAAAAAATACCCCAAAATACCAAAAACATCTGTAGTGGAAGTGTAGTGTGATATCTTTTAAAGGAATAATTCACCCAAAATTTAAAATTTACTGAAAACTTAGGCCAGTTCAAGATGGATATAGAAGAGTTTGCTACTTCATCTGAACAGATTTGGAGAAATGTAGCATTATGTCACTTGCTCACCAATGAATCCATTGCAGTAAATGGGTGCCGTCAGAATGAGAGTCTAAAAAGCTAATAAAAACATCACAAGTAATCCACACCACTCCAGCCCATCAAGTAACATCTTGTCAGTTGAAAATCTGCATGCTTATAAGAAACAACCCCATCATTAAGAGGTTTTAATTTGTTGCTTCTGGACAAATTATGAGTCCATAATCCATAGTAATAGTTCCTGCAGTGAAAAAGTCCATCTCTCATTGTCCTCTCACATCAAAATCCACCCACATATTTGAGTAGAAGTTTTTGCTTGCAAATGGTGCTTGATCTGTGCATATTTCTCTCCTGATTCAGAAAAGACAATGTTTTCCTCTGAAAAAGCAATATTATCCATAGAGGACTCATACAGTATTTTAGCTGGAAGCAGTTTAAAGTTAAAAATGTCTTAATGACGGATTTGTTTATTACAAACACACAGCTTTTAATTTCACAAAAAGTTAACTGATGAACTGCTGTCTTGTGGATTATTGTTTTGTTTTCATCAGCTGTATGGACTCTCATTCTGACGGCACCCATTCACTACAGAGGACCCACTGGTGAGCAAGTGATGCTAAATTTCTCCAAATCTTTTCAGCAGAAGAAACTAATGTAATGTCTTGGCCTGAAGGTGAGTACATTTTCAGCATTTTGTTTTAAAATTTTGAGTCAATTATTTTTTAAAGCTTAATTTGCGATTGTCTCACTTTCTTTGCATATTTACCCATGTGAGCTTCCACTGTAACCCTGGTGCTTTAAATTCATCTGTAGTGTTTGTAAAAATCATTTTAAAATACTGAATCCACAAGTAAAATAAAACGATTCATCGAAAAAGATTAATCAAAAGCAAATAATCATCTTCCAATAAGTACTGTAGAAAGTGCAGTAGAAACCTCTTCATAACACTTAACTCAGGTCACCACGGATAACCTTAATGCTATCAGCATTAAAACATAACAACTAATACTATACTAACCCATCAAATTCTAAAACAGAAATCATTGGCACACAGGAACAGGTCTGAGATGAATAAGGATAAAAATAAAACACATCAAGTTCACACGAGGACGCTACACACCACAAAGCAACATTTAAAGGAAGTCACTGCCATCATAGATGATGGGCTTCTCAATGGTCAGGTGGTAGTTGACCTTCTTGGAGAGAAATCTATAGAAAAGAAAACACAGGAGAAACAGTGATTGTTGCATTCCATATTTCCTATTAATAACTACACTGTAAAAAAAAAAAAGATTTTTTGAACATAAATAAAACAATGATTACTGCAGTATGTTTGAAAAGAAAGACTATTTCTATGTTTCAACTTCAAAATTTCAAGGGTTCAATGTCTTGCTTACTGTTTTTTTAGTAACTGTGTGCAAATTTACTAGAATTTCTTAATGAATATTGTTTCTACGCCATTTTTTTCTATGCACTAAACAAGGTAATTATAATTTTAGTGCATAAGCAATAACTCAATAAATAGTACTGATATTGTTTCCAATATACAGAGTTTGATGCTGCAAGGATAAATACATAAAAATGTTATCTTATGTAAAATATTTTAAAATCAATTTATTTATTTAAATTATACTTCTCAGTATTAAATTAAACTAGTGTATTTTTCTCAACTCATTTTTGGAACAGGCTTTGCAGAAAAGTAAAATCAAGGTTTCTGCAGGTAAATTGAAGACCCTTTTAAGACCAAGTAAAGAGCATTTAAGGAATAAATTCAAGGGGTCAGTATGTTCTCCAAATGTGAATGTAAAGGGAGTTTTTTATGATTAAAATACATGTGATCACAAAAATCAACTTAATTCAAAGTTTTTACTCCTTATTTGTTCTTGTTTTAAGCAAAATCTCACTTAATTTTGATGAGTATCGCAGAAAAACAAGACTTTATAAATCTCAAGTAAATGTATCCTGATTTAAAAATGTTTGGAACGAGACAAAAACAGAGGACGGACATCATTTTTTGCAGTGCATGCAACATATAATGCTATGACTTTCTGTCTTTTTAAGGCTCTAATTTGTGGATGGTTGAATCAATATTTTTAAGACCCGCAGGAAACCCTGTAAAATGCACTGCATGTGAAACTGTAGTAAACATCAGCAAAATACTATCAGTCAAAAGGGTAGATATTTTCTGAGAAGCACAAAAGCTCTGAAAGGTTGCCTTGAGTGTGTAAATGTCAGCTGTGTGTTACTGTACCTGGAAAACGAGTTATCAAAGATGAGCGTATAGACTCCCGGAGTGCGGACTTTCAGTTGGCCCTGTATGGTCTCTTTGTGTGAGTTACAGCGTGTGAGAGGAATCAGAACCTGAACCACAGGGACATAAAATAGATTTAGCACTCTATGAAGTAAAAGCGCTGCTAGGATTTATGCTCGTCATTTCAAGGAGTGAGAACAGCTTCCAGAACATGAAAAGAAGGATGCATTTGAGACGCTGGCACACTGAAGAGATGAAATAATGCAAACTGATGCAACGTCTGCGAGTATATGTGATGTTTGTGAAGACATGCAGCCTGCAGCAGTTTGAATGACCCTAACTGATTATTATCCAACATAGAGTTATCATACATTGTCCAATTTACTGTAAATAACAAACAGTCAATGTTGGAGAAACTACACTACCAATTAAAAATAGTTTTCATTAACTGAGATAAAGCTGAAATAAAGTAATCTAAGTATTCAATGAAAACCTATAAATCTTCAGCTTAAATAAGTTCAAACACTACAACTAAAAAAAAAATAAAAAATGAAATACTTAAACTAAAATACAACTGAAATATAAATAAATGAAACAATGTTTAAATTAAAAAACACAACTAATATAAATGACAAAAGAACAAAATTACCAAAACTTAAACTAAAATTTAAATGCAAAGTGAAAATATATAGATATAAGTTAATTCATAATATTAATAAATGCTAAACGGTTTATAAATGATACTAAAATAACACTGACTACAAGTTAACAAACACAAAGTAGCAAATTCATTAAACCAGGCATTATTTAGTAAGACAATTGTTCTCTGGCGTTTTTCATAATGTAATATTTATAAGAATTTAACTTACTGAGAAACAATAAGAATTTCAATTTAGGTGAATGCATATAAAGTGCACACATCAAATAGTACTAAATTGAACTAAAAATAAAATTAAATGAATAAACAGAATTTTCAATCAGTTCTTTAAAAACAACAGTATTTAACTCAATATTATTTCGCTATTAAAAAGGTTTTATGATCCTTGAAATCCTTGTTTTCCATTCTTGTTTGGAAAAAGTTCTTTAGATTTTCTCCATATAATTTAAAAAGACCTCCTTTTCCACAGAATCAAGTCAAAAATAAATAATGACAATTATAATATTAGTATTTTTCTTCTGATTTATTTGTTACTCTCCAACACTAAAAGTGGTGCAATATTTAAATCTGGGATATTTAAAACCCAAAGAGACACCTATAACTAGGTTTTTCATGAACCATTCGAGCAGCACACTAACAAGGCCATATTTTACAGCTTTACGGTCAACTTGTGCTTGTGCATATGTGAATGAGCATGAGTGCACATTGTCCATGGCAACCTCTGCATACCAAACAGGTGTTGAAGGGCATGTATGCGTGTGTTTGTTACCTTGGCCTGCTCAACAGGTGTGTCAAGTGTCTCTCTGTACACCACAGTGAAGGAGATGCTCTTGGGCTCGGACGAGAAAACCCAGCTGATGATGGGCCCGCAGTCGCCCACAGTGATGGGAATGGCGCTATAGCAACTGGACTTGACAAACAGATCACGGGAACCATCGCCAAAATGAGGAATCTCATCTATATCCAGAGGCACAGAGGCACTACAGAAAGACATGCACCCAATCAACATCAATAATAATAGCCAGATGTGTGTGCATGTGGTTTTCTGTAGGCATATACTAACGTGAGTTCTCCTGACTTTAGGAGGGTGATTTCTGCATCCTGTACAGCAGGGACCATCTCTTCCTGTTCATCAGGGGTCACGTCACTCGTTATGCTACTGTAAAAAACAATAATCACGCTCAACCATAACTAGATGGAACATTTTTTTAAATAGTTGTCTGAATGCTGCTAATGAGTTGCTATGTGGTTGCTTGATGTCAAAAAGAAAAATCTGCTCTTATGTATAAACTGACTATACAAATAAAATAAAAAATCACAATAATTTAACTGTCCTATTTTTTTTTTTTTTTTATAAGTTTATTGAACTTTTAAAACATTCTATTTTAGAATGAGAATCTCAAAATTTCCCAATACAAAAACTAAGCTGCAAAAATGAGTCCTTGTGAATGTGTGCAGCTGTATTATTAATTATATAATGCAGATCAATACATTTGAACTCAGATTTACACTGCTGTTCAAAAATTTGGCGTCGGTAAAATTTCTGAAAGTCTTTTTTGCTCATAAGGCTGCATTTATATGATCAAAAAATAGTAAAAACAGTAATTGTAGATAATTATTACAATTTAAAATAATTTTCTATTTGAATATGTTAAAATGTTATTTATTCCTGTGATGCAAAGCTAAATTCAGCATCATTACTCCAGTCTCAAGTAGCTATGTTTCCATCTGAAGTTACGAATTAAACTTTTGCGCAAAATTGGAATATTGCATAAAACTTGCGAATAAAGCACCGTTTCCAGTTGAGTTGAAGAGAACAAAATCGTCACTTCCTGATTAACTTTCACAAAGAAAATTTGAATTTGCTGCAGGAGATGGCACTGTATATTTTTTGTATATATTAAATTACAAGCTTCAGAGTGTGCAGACGGTCATGTTATGTTATTTTCGGCGCCTGCTGTTTAGGAACAGTTAATTACAATGAAGCACTTTGATGAGATTTTGCTCAAGCATTTTAGAATGACAAAACTAGCATTTCGGATGCTGTGCAGTGAGATCAGTCCATTGGTTGGTCCAGTTATATGCTGTCCCACTGCTTTTCAAGTCACACATCTTTTTTGATGCGCAATAAGGAATTGATTCGGTAAAAGTGTTGTCATCGTAGTTTATATGCATGTTTTCTTACCAGATGAGAAATGTATCCGACTTAGCTGAGCATATAAGTTTTTATGCACATTTTTAGAATTTATGCGCATCTTGGCATTTCTATCCAACATTTTTTATGCGATATCCCAAAATGTTCATAAAAATAGATGAATGGAAACACAGCTAGTGTCACAGGATCCTTCAGAAATCATTCTAGTATGCAAATTCATGCTGAATCCAAACAACAGTTGTGCTGTTATACATATTTTTTTAGTGTGAACTTATCAGGTTGTGTGGCACATTTCAGTTTTGATTGCTATGGAAAAGTAAAGTAGCTTTGCAGGGAGACTGTTATTGAAGGATAGAGCAGCCAAAATCTCAATTGGGCCTAACAGCAAACCTGCAAGCAAGAACCATTTTTACTTCAAATGCACAAATGGTGTATGCATCAAGCTCTGAAAGGCTTTTAATGCGCACACATATGATGTATTTGATAGAAATAATAAGGGAAAAACACTAAAAAAATAAATGAAAAATAAAAATCTTACCATAGAAACCCTCTCCTTTCCCGGGGAGTGGGTCTAATTACAGAAACCTCACTCACCCACAGGAAAATTATCTTTTGAGGTTGCTTTAGAATTACATGCCAGGCAGGTGCTCATCTCAGAGTGACAAATGTTAGGAAATGTACGCAAGATGGCATGAAATGCATAAATTGACAGTCATCTTCCCCCGCAATCAGTCTCCCGGCAGGACTTCCTGTCTGTCTGTAACACTTATTTGAGGAAGCATCACAGCACAATTTTCTAAACAGAGGCCTGGTGATGCAGCCTGGGGAATCTTGATAACACTGCTACAAATTGGACCATTCTGAGTGTGACTGTGAACATGGGAACGTTTTAGCGCATCTATTGTCTCTGGTCACTTCTTTTTAACACTTCTCATACAGAAATAAACAATTCTTTATTTGATTTCATTTAATAAATGTGGTTTCTTGTTTATTCCCTTAATGATTCTTTTAAAGTTAAAAGAATGGAAAATGTCTTGCAATAAAAATATGCATCTAGCATCACATAGCCTTATTGCAGTAACAAGCCTAAAAGCATCTTTATTTGCAAAAACTACACATCTTAAGCAGCATGTACTATAAAACTGAGATTTTACACAGACTGTATATGTGACATAAGTGTATTTTTGTTTACTTTTACATTTATTCAAAAGGCAGAAGCATATCTGAAAGACAAGTTTAAAGTTTGAGCTAAATTGGTTCACCACATACAGTATCTTTTAAAAGTTTGGTGTCTGATTTTTTAAAAATGTTTTTGAAGTATTTTATGCTTGCTCACAAAGTCTATATTTATTTGAACAAAAACTACAGTAAAAAAAAAAATATATATATATATATATATATATATATATATATATATATATTTTTTTTTTTTTTTACATTTTTTAAATGGAATTTCCACCATCATTACTACCGTCTTGTGACACATGATCTTTCAGAAATTATTCTACTATGCTAATTAGCTGCTCAAGAAACATTTCTTACCAATGTTGAAATCAGTTGTTCTTTTTCTTTTCAGGATTCTTTGATGGACAGAAAGCTCAGACAGAAAGAACAGCATTTTTTTTAAACAGAAATAAATGTCTTTACTGTCACTTTTGATCAATTTAATGCATCCTTGCTGAGTAAACGTATTCTTTTTTTTTTTTTTTTTCTTACTGAACCCAAATTTCCTAACATTAGTGTATTTACAGTTGGTGTTGTCTAGGATTTTTTGTTTGTGTGTGTGTTTGTGTCCTTACAGGTCTCCAGTTTGCCCTCCATCTCCTTCTTCCTCCTGTGACCCGGTGGTGGTGCGTGAGTCGCTGTCATAGATCTCGTTCACTTCCTCCTCCGTTATGATGTCAAATGCTCCATCATCCGGTCTCTCACCAGGATCTGTAACTGCAAACCAGGACAGAACATTATCAGCCTCACTATAAAAGTATATAAATAATACTAAAACAATACTGGGTGGTGCTTTCTAATGATCATTATTCAGGTTTGAATGACTAATGATACATAGATGGCGCTGTCACATGATATGTAACTTGTCTGTTATACTCCTTTCAAATGTCAGGGTTTTTATTGAATCTGGCTATTTGAACCATCAAGCGTCCCCTTGAGAAAGACCTACAGAAACATTTATTAACAAGCAATATTTGCCGTCCAATACATGAATAACAGGACTGCTTGTTAGTCAAGACAAATTTGTGACCTTTTCCTGTCAATTACAATGACGCATGTTAAAAACAAAGCTCTCTGTAGCAAAATCCTGGTCTTTTAGCATTCAAGAATGGACTTCTTGCCCATTCAATCCATTCATAAAGACAATCATTAGACACAAAAGATGAATGCCAGGCAGAACAATATATTTAAGGACTTGAAGGTTCTCTCAATCATACGTGCTGCTGTATTCACATACTCAGAATGAAAAACCTGCTCGACATTGACAGCACCTTTGTTATCAGCACTTATTTAGAGAGTTTACAGGAAAGAAAAGTAACTTTTATGCTTGCTAAGGGAGTTTTGAGGTGCTCTTAAATGGAAAAGGTTTCCTGAATTTAAAACTTAAAGAATAACAAGTCAAGTAATTTTACATTCAAGACCTCCTGGGAAGTTCCTACTCACAAGACAGAAACTATGATATAATAAAGAATAAAATGGACATTTGGACAAATTTCTCTTTTTTTTTTACTGTCAAGAGGAAGAAAGCTTTTTAGCACTAATGCAACACAATGAGGAGCAAAGGATGCACATTTGGTGAGTAATTTAAGCTTTATCTATCATGGGAAATGCAAGTTGATTGCACAAGTCTGTTCTCATGAATCAGCCAAATGAGTAGTGTTTTAGGGCTACTCATCATCAACAAATTGCATACAAACTAACATTGACAGTTGCAACATAATTACAACTGTTAAAGGGGACATGACATGAATTTTTTTTTACTATTTTAACAATGTTCTGAGGTTTACTTATAATGTTAATCAAGTTTTTTGCACAAAAACAAAAATAAATATGTGGGAAAATTATTTTCAATCCTCATTCTGAACTTCTCTCAGAAACAGGCTGTTTTTAAGGGGCATATCCTTTAAGGCTTCTCAGGAATTGGACGCTGTTATGATTGGCTAACGTCATTACATAGGAAACAGTATCAACGCCCCCTCGCTGTTGCATGTTTTGAGTGCTTTGATAACATAATCCAAATAAAACGGTTTCTAGACAAAGCATTATCAAATCATTTACTTACAACGTGATGCAGCTGCGATCAGATCTACATTTACATTTATTCATTTAGCTGACGCTTTTATCCAAAGCGACTTACAATTGCTATATATGTCAGAGGTCGCACGCTTCTGGAGCAACTAGGGGGTTAAGTGTCTTGCTCAGGGACACATTGGTGTCTCACAGTGGATTTGAACCCGGGTCTCTCACACCAAAGGCATGTGTCTTGTCCAATGCGCCATCACCACCCATACTGGTGAGATCTAGCACTCTCCATGACACTCCAATCCTCTGACGTGATCCGGGATGCCATTAAAAATAAACTATCCACTTGTTCCTTACGCTGGGTTCTTTCTGATATCTGTACAAAGACGTGAACGAGCTGTGTAAAGCGAACGTTCTTTCACTCCATTTGTCCTGATGAGAGAATCAAGTGTGTGCCGTGGACTGTCAGAAAGTCAACGTACAGTATATATGTATACTGTTTCCAGTGTAGACTAGATAGTGGCAGTGATTATAATTTCTATTTGCTTTTGATGCAAGGTGACACTCGCATTCAGCGTGATCTAGTGTCGTTAGCGGCTGAATGCCAGTGGCGGGGTCTGTGTCGATGTGGTGGTGTTTTATGCAAACGACATGGGCTAAGTGACGTCACCTTGTCCCGTTGGATCCAAAACGAGACGTTTTTGGAGCTTGGTTAAATAAATGCTTTGTTTATAATGAGGAGGACATCTTAAGATATGAAACTTGCAGGCTGTTTTAAAGGTACAAAGACCTCTTATATGCCAGAAGATCAAGGGAAATTTGATTTCTCAAGTCATGACCCCTTTAAGGTGGCATTCATATGCAATCAACTCGTAAGTATTTTTCAGGGTCTGTTTTCGGGCTGTATCTGTACCTGTAACTCTTGGTGTGGGTATATAAGGTGGTGGTGATTGACTGGCAGCGTTTGCATGAGGTGGTGGTTGATCCTCTGAAGAGCTGTTGAGTTCAGCCTTTGTAAATCTTTCCACCACAGCATTGTGCTGTGTGTAGCACTCGCGACAGCAGCGCTCCTTCTTTGAGTTTTTTGTCATCACATAATTATTGCTGCAGTAGTAGCAGAAGATACGGCCGCACAACCTGCCAGGAACACAGAATAACAGAACTCCAAATATTTGGCACAAAGGACATATTTTTAGACCAAACAATGCATCACTAATATAGAGTCTGAAATACTGTACTAATATGAACTTGTACTATGATTTCCAAACATATTTTGCTGAGGTTGATGAACATTTCTGACTCAATGTATATAGTTCTGTAGCAGACAATTGTTGGCAGACCATTTATCAGGTATTAAAATATGATTTATATTACATTTTTACATATTGTAAAAAAGGTCATATAATCATAAGTACTGAAAACAGCACACTATTTAATGACACAGTTTGTCAAAAATTAAAATTTGCAGAATATGTACCATCAAAGATGGTAGATTTTGTTTCTTCATCAGAACAGACTTTCTAACTACCGTCAGAATGAGAGTCCAAACAGCAGATAAAAACATCACAATAATCCAAAAGTAACCCACACAACTCCAGTCCATCAATTAATGTCTTGTGAAGCAAAAAGGTGCGTGTTAGTAAGAAACAAAACCATCATTTAAGCGTTTTAACATCATTTAAATCATTGCTTCTGTTGTGTGGATTAGTTGTGTAGATTACTTATGGATTATTGTGATATTTGTATCAGCTCTTTGGACTCTCATTCTGACGGCACCCATTCACTTCAGAGGTTCCACTGGTAAGCAATTGATGCTAAATTTCTCCAAATCTGCTCTTATATATGAAGAAACAAACTCATCTATATCTTGGATGTCATGAGGGTGAGTACATTTTAGCAAATTTTCATTTCTGGGTGAACTAGTCATTTAATGTACTCAAAGAATTGCAATAAAACCTCAGGATGTGTCTAAAAGACTTGAGGTGAGGATTGACTAAGAATGAATTTCTCTCAGTAATGGTATTTATTTGCATGTTTTGTCTGCATTGTTTCAGCTAGATTGACTCAAGTCATTATGCAGATCAGGTAGCAAAGCAAACAGCCAAAAATGTGTTGTGTTTGCCCAGAAAAAAGATAATAATTTCATTTAAACCTCCAGTGCTAAACCTGCACATACAGATGAAACAAAAAGTTTTTGGACACTCAAAACTCATTTAAAAATTATTTAACATTATATTCATTTAATTTAAAGAAATATTAAAATTTTTCACAAAAAGCATTAGCATTGTGTGATATTCTAACAAAGCATGATTGCCAAGTCTTTAAGAGCCTTTCTTCAACAAATGTGTACAATGCTTCTACTTTCCTTAACTTTAATGTATTTTCTGCAGTCTTTTGCGTTTCACTTCACTTCTAATTTGAGATCAGAGTGGGTGTTCGTGAGATTGCTCACCTGCAGTGATGGCGCCGCAGCCACCATGTGAACTGGCCCTGGCAGCCCAGACAATGTGTGGCCTCTTTATCTACCAGCCACCACTGCTCCTCCGCTCTCAGCTTCTGCTCGAACTCCAGAGCATCCGATTTCTGCCACAGAGCATCCTTATCCCTGAAAGACAGAGACAAAGGAAGAGGTGTCTCTTTTGTCTCTTGGGTCCTCAATGTCTTAAAGCACCTTTCATGTTTCATTTCATCTTTCAAAGTTTTTTAACATCTACCGCTGTTTGATTATGTGAATAATTTTATTCATACTGAACTGCATATTTCATCAAAAAAAATAAATGCTTATGTAAGTTCCTGAGTATCTTAGATACTTTTGTGGCAGCAGCACCTTTATATTTGTTCGATTGGGTTTTCTATCCAGCTGTCCGGCTCTCGTTGAGAATTCAAGAGATTTACCTTACAAACCTTGAGAACTTCATAATCCATACACTTAAAAAGAGCAAATAACAAACCGAGACCAGGCGAGAACAGGCCCTTGACCTGGTTTTATGTGTGTTTCTTGTATTTTGATATACAGACACTTCACACCACCATTATCAGTTTTTCTTAACATCTCATTCAGAATTCAAGTAGCTTCATCTGTGAAATTGTTTTTAGTCTTTTTTTTAGTTTCTCTTCCATGAAGCGTGACCGGAGCTTTTTATTTCAAGCAGCACAAGATTACATGCAAGACCAAAGTAGTTAAAGAAATTGAGGGCCTTCCATAATTAAGAAAAATGTATAAAAATATATAGAATATTTTTTAAATTCCAGCAAAAATTGTTCTACCATTTTCATTCTAAAACTATTTTAAAACAAAATTAAAGAATTAAGCGAGAAAAAAAAAAATCAAAATGATAAACCAAAAACAATCTCCCACAAAAATCAAATGATTTTGACATCTAACCTTTAAAAGAACAACAAAAAATATATATTTTTGCATCAAAACGAGTCGCATTAATCACAATTTTTCTACCAACTCTATTTACAGTAAGAGTGAAATGAATCATCCTCAGTATGAATAGGTCCATAGAAATGCACTGAATCTTTTTTTTTGCGGCAAAACAAGGTGTGACAGAGCTTTACGGCCATGACTAAACATGATGTTAGGAAAACCGGATACCTATAATCATGAAACACGCTAGCTAATCATAAACAATGAAATAACCTTGTTTTTAGGTAAGGAAAAAGAAGTTAACCTTGAAGTGCAAGCGATATACAGACCTAATAAGCTCGATGAGCCGTTCCTCCAGATTTACTTTGGTTTGGCCCAGATCCTCCAGCTCAGCAGACATCCGAAGTTGCTGATTCTGAGCCTCTGTCAAAACCTGATCCAATTTCTGCTTTAGTTCTTTCTTCTCTTTCTGTACTTCACTAAGAGCCTCATTGGTACTAAAGGAGAGAAAAAGAAAATAAAAGTTCATAATAATGCATACAAATATAACATGACCAACAATTACTCAAATTGAATCTCTTCCCGGGCCCAAGAAATCCTCATGAAGATCCATCTGGAAATCCATTAGTGCAGATCCATTATCTGTGCTGCATTGAACCTCATATTGTGTTTTTGAACGCTCACCTTGATACACTTTCCTGCAGTTGCTGTCTCTCACACTCTCTCTCTCGCATCTGAGTCTCACAGTCAGTGATGTGAGAGTCTTTCTCCTCAATCAGATGAGAGTATTCAATATTTACTGCCTAAACACACAAACAAACAGCCAAATGCATGAACACAATCTGTACACAGAAACATCAAACATTTGCATACACTGACAATGCTTTGTACAGTTACTTTGTCTCATCTTATCTCGACTTTCACCTTATCCAAGGAATATAATATAATGTTTAACTCATTACTGTAATATTGACATTATGGCCCATTTTAAGACACAACAGTATTACCACCTAAAATCACTACTATACCACGGTATAGTAGTGTATAGTAGTATAGTAGTATTCTTTTAGATACCACGTAAATATAGCATCTTGGTTTTACCATCAAATACCATCACCGTACAATAGACCGTTTTTCAAAAAGAAATAATTGCAAATAAATATTTTAACTCAACAGTAATGCAAAACAAAATAAAAGAGTGAAAAAATAACAACAGCATAAGTTTTATTGTTCCAAAAATCTGCACAAGTGGAGGAACATTATTTTAGAAAAGAATTACAGTGGCACTTGTACTTTAATTGACAAATATCTGCAGGTAACAGTCTGCATTGTTCCTAATTATAGACTTAATGAGAAATAAATTATTCATCACTGTCTGGCAATTAACCCCAATCTCTTGTCTTCTGTTCCACTGTCTCGCACAGTTGGTCTCCAATGAACGGGAACAAAAGGAGCAGCAAGAGATCAGACATTCATCACCTACTAATATCAGTGTTATCAGCCAACAGAGATGAATAATAATCATTCACATGCTGGTATGCAAAAAGAATCTGATGATCATGTAGATAATTGAAATGAAAGTATTAAAAGTGACGCTGTTAGTCTATCGTCACCTGGCTTAACATTTACATACCTCTAACACTGATAATTTGGCCTCCAGCTCAGATGTCTTCTTCAACTCCACGTCTAACTGAGTTTTCAAGCCCTCAAACTCTTCATTAAGGCTCTAGGTTAAAAAAATTATTATATCATCAAGAAATTATACATAAAGTATAAAAAAAAATTTAAACAGTCACTATTAGTCACAATTTTACATGAAAAGTACTTGGATTCCTTTTAATCACAAAATAAATCAGATAAAACATTGCTAAAGTCTACTGGAAATGTTGCATTCGTATCAAGTCAGAATTACTGTAATTATGAGCTCCTGCCTTGTAAAATGCATTCACATTGTTGAACCTGAATTGAGAGCAATTTATCTAACTGCTGTGACGTAAAAACAACCAAAAAGGCTGTGATAGAAATATGTTGCATATTTCTGTTTTATATTTCTTAAAATTTTACTATTAGTAATTAATACAGTAAGCAGATATATATATAAAATGCAAATCAGCATACATTTAATGCATTTTGCATTAAGACTGTTTCCATAGAAACAAATTATTTCAGAGAGCTTGTACAGAGTAGAGATGTCAACTTGTAATTACGGTAATTCTACCATGACATGAACGCAGCATAAGTATTTGACAATAGTTTTGAAGTAATAGTGATTGATGATTCTGAACTCATTCTACCTTTATCTGTTTTTTGAGAGTCATGCCCTCTGTGCTCATCTGAAATTTCACTGCGGTGATCTCTTCTCGAGCAGTATCCCGTTCACTCTCAGTTTTGTCCAGCAGCTCTTTTAGCTCCAGCACAGTTTCTGAAAGTTTCTCCGTCTGCTGGAGCTCTTCTCGTAGACTAGAGTTTTCTTGGTGAAGAGCCACCAAGCTGGCATTAAGTCGCTCTGTTTCCTTCACTCCCTGCTGCTGAAGTTCTTGGATCTGAGCAACTTCGGCAGCCCATTGCTCCCGGGCCTCTTCCCGCCCTGCGGTGAGCTTGCAAATTGTCATTCCCAACTCTGCCATTTCTGTGTTGACCCGATGGAGACCCTCTCTGGTCTCTGCATTTTCCAGAACCAACCTTTCATTCTGGGCCTTGAGCTCTGCCAGCTCCTCTTGGGCTGAAGTGAGTTCGGCAGTTGTTTTCTTGCATGTGGATGTCTCCTGATTCAGTTGCGAAGTTATTGCATCTACCTGTTCGCTAGACTGCAGCAGCTCTTTCACATGTAGTCGATTCTGCTCCTCTGCCTGCTTTTTCAACTGCTCAGTCAAGGTTCGTAGTTCTGCACAGGAAGCCTCGGTGACCTCCAGCTTTGCTTGGGTCTTGTCCTTTTCTTCCACGGCACTGTGGAGTTTAGCCCTGACATTGAGCACCTCCTCTTGAAGCCTAGACACCTCTGTCACATTCAGCCCCAGCTGATCTTCCAGGAGAGTCACTTTTGAAGCAATCACTTGGGTTTCTTTAGCCTGGCATGCACTCTGCTCAAGTTGGACCTTCTCTGCAGCCTTCCTCTGGGCATCCAGATTCTTAATCATCTCTGTTTGTTTAGCAAAGGCTTTTTCTGCCTTCGTCTTCTCCACTTCCAAATCCCTCTCGTGACCTTCAAGTTCTTCCACCCTTCCCTGGAGCTCCTCACAGAGCTTCTCCCGATCCTCAAGCTGGGAATCCTTATCTTTAATCTGTGCTGTCAGGTTTGCCACATTGCATCTCGCAGCTCCAAGACTCTTCTCAAGTTCAGCAATCTGGCTGTTGATGTTGCGTATCTCCTCCTGCATGGCTGTGAGAGATGCTTTAAGAGTGACCTGAACCTCCATGAGGTCCTTGTTCTCCAGTTTCTGTTGGCGAACTGACCTTTCGGATTCCTCCAACTGCATGTTGGCCTTATGCAGACTTTCATCCAGACTTCTGTTCTCCTCTCTGAGCCGCTGCTCTCGTTCATCCACAGTCACTTTGGCATCATCAATTTGTGCTCGCAACTGCTTCTCTGAAGCCTTCAATCCGGCCAGCTCACTCTCCAGGGAAGACTTATTTTCAAGCAACTCCTTCTTAGTTTCTTCATTCTTTTTCAACATCTGGAGGAGCTTACTGTTTTCCTCCATTAGCTTGGCACAGCTATCTTTGTATTCTCCAATCTTTTTGGCCTGCTCTTTGGTGTTGTTCTCCAGTTCAGACATGGTTTCTCTCAGACTCTGCTTGTCGCTTTTAAGCTTCTCTGATTCCTTCTCCAAAAACTGTACTCTCTTGGTAGCGGAGAGAAGACTGGATTCCTTAGCCTTCAGCTGTGTCCGCAATGTTTGCAACTGCTCTTCCAGACCACTCATCTTCTTCTCAAGCTCTTCTTTGTCCTCTTGCATTTCCTTCCGCTCCACTTTGGCCTGCTTTTCCATAGTTTCCAGAGAGTGCTGGAGATCTTGCAGTTGCTTCTGCAGGTTGCTGGTCTCCTTCTCTCGCACTGCAAGTGCCCCTTGAAGTTTGTCCATGACATTACGGTGCTCTTCCGCCCTCATTTGCAGTTGTTCACCCTTCACCATCCAAGCTGCCATTTTTACTTCAGCCTCCTTGAGTGCTTCATCCTTCCTTCTGACTTTCTCAGCCAGCTGTTCTGCCTGCCTCCTCCTTTCTTCTCCTTCTTCCAGAGCATCTATCCTTCGCTTCTCAGCCTCTTTCAACTCATTTAACAGCTCGTGAATCTTTTGGGCAGAGTTGAAGTCACTGGCCGCCCTCTGGCCTTTCTCATCCAATACTCCATCTAGCCTTGCCATCAATTCCTCATTTTTACGCTCTGCGGCTGTCAACATGTCTTGGAGGTCCTTATAGGAGGCTTCCCTGATAGTCTCGTGTCCCCTCAAGACCTTCAGCTCACGGGATAGTGCTCGTTCACTCTCAGATAGCACCTCCAGGTTCCACTGGAGCTCCTGATGGTTACCTTGGGCAGCTAGAGAGACGTCCAGCTGCCTTTGGAGTTCTACAACAACCCCGCGAAGTTCACCCGCTTCGCTGCCTAACTGCTGAACCTGGTAGAGGAGATCTCTTTGCTTTAATTCAGACTGGTCCAGCTCCAGACGGAGCTCATCTATAGCACTGATGGAAGAATCATTTAGTCCACTGGAGTTTAGGACAGACATGTCTGATAGAAGCCCAGGTCCAAAGTCTGGACTCCCAGGGAACTCATGGGCCTGCTACAAGGTTTGACAGAATTAATGTTTGTGAGAGGGAATATACATAAACAGAAAGAATAAAGACAGATTTCTTCAAGTTGAATCAGAGCAGATTCGAGACAAACACTGCCATCTACTGGACATAAAACTGTAGCGTAAATGTTTCTACAGTAAGCTTAGAATATACATGAGACCTTCTAAAGGTGTGCTGTTACCTGTGAGTATGTGCTGGCTAGACTGTTGATGCTGGAACTACGACTCGGAGGTTTCCAAGTGTGACTGGGGGAGCTAGTCATTCCCAGTGTCCTCCTGTGAGACATTTTTTTAAATAATTTAAAATTAACTTAACTGAACATCAGTCAGCTTATTCAAATGCATTCACACACATACTATTATCAGTCATTACAAATGGACTGGCAAATGGATTATAAATTAGTAGCATTATTTCTGTACCAATGTGTCTGTATTAATCTACTTTTGATGTTGTATTTATATAATAAATTACACAAAATTACAGCATACTCTTACCTTGCAAAAGAGGGCCAATCTGAGTCAAGGTCATGACCCCTGGATGCCACATCAAATTGAACATCATTCAGCTCATAGAGGTAATTAATGATGTCCACACTGAGATGGGGTTTGAGAAATGGACTCCGGGAATTATACCAGTCACTAAAAAGGAACACCAGTAAAAAAAATAAAAATAAAAAAATTGGAAAACATAGTCTAGCTCTCCAATGAGATATATAAATGATGGTGCTCTAAAACTCTACTTTAAGACCAATTAAACACTTCAATGTGTACTCTAAGTGTAAATGTCTTGTATTAGCAATGCTTCAAAGTTTGAAAATGAAACTTCCAACACATCTCCACTACTTTATAATTCATTTTACAAAAAAATCTTAACCTTGAATAAAGCTAGGATATGGAAATAATGTTTATTGTACCTTCTGATCACAAAAAAAAGATGTTCTTTGTCATAATTTGCTTCTTGTTTACCAGTGCAAATGTGATTCTTAAATCACACTTAGATACATTTACTTGAAAAGCAAAATCACATTCTTGTTTTAAGCATATTAAGCTCTCTTAATTTTGTTCAATTTTGTTCAAAACGAGACTTCATATCTTCAATTTTCATCTCTGATTTAAAACTTTTTTTAAGACTTGCAGAAACCCAAGACTTTTACAGTATTTTAAAAGCATTTCAAAATGTATGTTCATTCATGCAAGCACTTTTGGCTAATGTAACTTACAACAACCACTTGCACAACAGTTTATGACAGTTCTCGGTTAACTTAGTTTGCTTCAACTACATCAGCATTACCAGGATAATCACATACTTTAAGTGCATTGTAGAAGCATATGAACTAGGATGCTTTATCGCAGGTTAACTTTAATCGCAAGTACCTATTAGGCATGCATCTGAAAGAAGACTGCCAGTGCACGCTTACAAGAAGCAAATTACATTGTTTTGGCCATATTAATTCAATCTCGCCATGTATTCATCACAAACACTGTCTAAGAAATAGGCCTAATCGATCAGTATTAAAAATAAGGAAGGTCGCATTAAGCTTGTATACACATAGTACAGACCCATTAACCTGGAGTAAAGAGTACTAGTGTTTTCTTAAAACAGGGAAGGGAATTTAAAGAAGTAAAACTCTGTGTGGGAAGCTCAGTACTGTTTCTACTGAATTAAGCTGTGTGTTGTTAAAATACCGTAAATAGAACATGGGGAAATGGTAACTTATGCACGAGTTTTCGCCTTTTTTGGTTTAGATGGTGAACACGGACATCAACGTGAGTCTACACTGAGGGCAGAGGTGCCATTTCCCCATAATCGCCGAAATTAATGTTTGATAAAGTTTAGCACACAAATGTTGAATTACAAAAGGTTAAGGTCATTTGATGAAATGATTAACCTTCTTACAGAATATCAAGTTAAATAAATTTTAAATGATTTATAAAGTAACAGATATAATTTACTACCATGTCTAAAATACAATCACACACTGCAACATATACATATGTACATATACACTTTTTTTTATTGCATTGTTAAGGCTGTTTTTACTATGAAAAGTACTTTAAGACGCGACTTTTAAAGGTTCAGTAATAGTTGATGATATAGATTATATTTATATTCAAATAATTTTAGTAATAGTTGATGATATAGATGATATTTATATTTCAAATAATTGTTTTCTTTTTGAATATGTTTTTAACATGTAATTTATTTCCGTGATGCAATGCCGAATTTTCAGCACCATTACTCCAGTTTTCCACACTACAGGTGCTGGTCATAAAATTAGAATATCATGAAAAAGTTGATTTATTTCAGTAATACCATTCAAAAAGTGAAACTTGTATATTAGATTCATTCGTTACACACAGACTGATATTTCAAATGTTTATTTCCTTTAATTTTGATGATTATAACTGACAACAAATGAAAGTCCCAAATTCAGTATCTCAGAAAATTAGAATATCAATTAAGACCAATGCAAAAAAAAATTATTTTTAGAAATGTTGGCCAACTGAAAAGTATGAACATGAAAAGTATGAGCATGTACAGCACTCAATATTTAGTTGGGGCTCCTTTGGCCTGGATTACTGCAGCAATGCGGCGTGGCATGGAGTCGATCAGTCTGTGGCACTGCTCAGGTGTTATGAGAGCACATGTTGCTCTGATAGTGGCCTTCAGCTCTTCTGAATTGTTGGGTCTGGCGTATTGCATCTTCCTCTTCACAATACCCCATAGGTTTTCTATGGGGTTAAGGTCAGGCGAGTTTGCTGGCCAATCAAGAACAGGGATACCATGGTCCTTAAACCAGGTACTGGTAGCTTTGGCAGTGTGTCCAGGTGCCAAGTCCTGTTGGAAAATGAAATCTGCATCTCCATAAAGTTGGTCAGCAGCAGGAAGCATGAAGTGCTCTAAAACTTCCTGGTAGACGGCTGCGTTGACCTTGGACCTCAGAAAACACAATGGACCAACACCAGCAGATGACATGGCACCCCGAACCATCAATGACTGTGGAAACTTTACACTGGACCTCAAGCAACGTGGATTATGTGCCTCTCCTCTCTTCCTCCAGACTCTGGGACCTTGATTTTCTTTCATCAGAAAACATAACTTTGGACCACTCAGCAGCAGTCCAGTCCTTTTTGTCTTTAGCCCAGGCAAGACGCTTCTGACGCTGTCTCTTGTTCAAGAGTGGCTTGACACAAGGAATGCGACAGCTGAAACCCATGTCTTGCATACGTCTGTGCGTGGTGGTTCTTGAAGCAATGACTCCAGCTGCAGTCCACTCTTTGTGAATCTCCCCCACATTTTTGAATGGGTTTTGTTTCACAATCCTCACCAGGGTGCGGTTATCCTTATTGCTTGTACACTTTTTTCTACCACATCTTGTCCTTCCCTTCACCTCTCTATTAATGTGCTTGGACACAGAGCTCTGTGAACAGCCAGCCTCTTTAGCAATGACCTTTTGTGTCTTGCCCTCCTTGTGCAAGGTGTCAATGGTCGTCTTTTCGAAAACTGTCAAGTCAGCAGTCTTCCCCATGATTGTGTAGCCTACAGAACTAGACTGAGAGACCATTTAAAGGCTTTTGCAGGTGTTTTGAGTTAATTAGCTGATTAGAGTGTGGCACCAGGTGTCTTCAATATTTAACATTTTCACAATATTCAAATTTTCTGGAATACTGAATTTGGTTTATTTTGTTATAATCATCAAAATTAAAGGAAATAAACATTTGAAATATATCAGTCTGTGTGTAATGAATGAATCTAATATACAAGTTTCACTTTTTGAATGGTATTACTGAAATAAATCAACTTTTTCATGATATTCTAATTTTATGACCAGCACCTGTACTTTGCTAATTTCTTTTAAAAAACACACACACACAAACAAACATACCCCAAACATTTGAATGGTAGTATATCATGGTAAAACAACCATTTTCATCACTGATAATAATAAGAAATGTTATTATTGAGCAGCAAATTAGCTTCTTAGAATGATTTCTGAAGGATAATGTGACACTGAAGACTGGAGTAATGATGTGGAAAATTCAGCTTTGCATCACAGGAATGACATTTTATTGCAATAGAAACTTTTATTTTAAATTGTAATTCTATTTCACAATATTACTGTTTTTTTACTGTATTTTTGAAAACATAAATGCAGCGTTGGAAAGACTTCTGATTTGGAAACGTTTACAAACTTTAGACAAGTACTGTATCAATCCATATTATACATTATTATACCTACATATAAAAATATTGCACAGATACACGGTTTCATTTTGAAAACAAAAACAATTCAATAATATCATAAGGACAACATTTCAATAAAATATTTGGAACTCGAACAATCAAAAGACTGACTAGGGTCAGAATACTAAATTCCATGCATATGAAAAAAGATGGGTAACATGACAGATGAGGAGACAGTGAAGTGTTACCTGGTGACCCTGTGGTTCATGAGGCACTGCTGGAGTGTGTCAGCCAGCCGCTGATGCACGAGCGAGTAACGGATAAATGCTCTGCCTTTACCCAGAGATGTCTTCAGCTAAGAGAGAAAAAGAAAAACACTTTTACTGCCACTCAAGTATCTACAGTGGCCCACTGACCCCTTTACAAATATGAATGACAATATATTTTTTTTTTTATGAAGATGCCAAGGTGTTCCAAGTGGTTGCAAGGACATTTTAGGTGGTTATTTTTGGGTGGACTTTTTACGTATATATTAACTAATGCTTTTTCAACAGTATTATTTTCCTATTAAAGTGATGGATATTAGGGGTGGGCGATATACCGGTAGACACGATTAACTGGTAGAAATTTGTCAACTGGTAGAGATTTTCTCAGTTACACACTTATGTCGTGACGTTGCTATGCTACGTGGTCATGAAAACATTTAGTTTGCAAGCGTTTTTATGCATTTCTGTTTTAAAGCAAGTGATTTTAAGCCACTGTAACGCAATAAGCAGCGAAACTCATTTCGCTGTATCCGTGCGCTGTCCGAGAGATGTGTATATGTGAAGACAGTGCTCATAGAGTGCAGGAGTATTGAACATTATTTTTGGGAGCTATTTTTGCCGCTTTAGGGGCCATTAAGGGTTGAATAAACACATTTGTATGTGTAAAAAAAAATGCCCATCTTTGAAAGTATCCTCGTAAACACAGTAATTTAGGTCTTAAGTGAAAGCAAACAGCTGAGGAAGAAAACACGTGTAACAGAATATTGGATCCGGGTATCTCTTAAAGTGACAGCAGTCTAATATTCCTGCTGTCTGTCATTCATGTTAATCAAAAAAAACAAAACAGAGAAAATCTCTCATTGCTCTTAACTAAATCACTTTTGTAACTTTAAAGGGATACTCCACTCGAAAATGAAAATTTTGTCATTAATCACTTACCCCCATGTCGTTCAAACCCGTAAAATCTTCGTTCGTCTTCAGAACACAATTTAATATATTTTAGATGAAAACCGGGAGGCTTGTGACTGTCCCATTGACTGCAAATTACAGTAAATTAAATTAAAGCAAATTAAATTATGTGCAGTAAATTACACTGTCAAGATCCAGAAAAGTATGAAAAACATCGCCAAAATAACCATCTGCCATCAGTGGTTCAACCGTAACATTATGAAGCTACGAGAATACTTTTTGTACAGAAATAAAACAAAAATAACGACTTTATTCAACAATTCGGCTACATAATGTCACCGTAGTGCCATTTTGGAGAGTATCACTGCACGCAAAATGCGTGCGCTGTTCCGTGCCAGCCGTGACATAGGGATGCGCTGTTTGCGTTCAAATCAAAGCGTAAATCCACGTAGAAAACATATCTGTGTGTAGCAGCTGTCACGAAAGAGCGTACGCATGTTGCGTGCAGCGATACTCTCCAAAATGGAATTACCGTGACGCTACAGTGACGTTACGGTGCCAAATTGTTGAATAAAGTCGTTCTTTTTTATTTATTTCTGTATAAAAATTATTCTTGTTGCTTCATAACATTACAGTTGAACCACTGATGGCAGATGGACTATTTTGTTGTTTTTTATACTTTTCTGGACCTTAACAGTATAATTTACTTGGCAGTCAATGGGACAGTCTCAAGCCTCCCGGTTGTCATCCAAAATATCTTAAATTGTGTTCTGTGGATGAACGAAGCTTTTACAGGTTTGGAACGACATGGGGGTAAGTGATTAATGACAAAATTTTCATTTTAGGGTGGAGTATCTCTTTAATAAGAAGAAATATTTATCTAATTTACACAGTAAATTAGATAAATAATAATTTAGATAATTTAGATAATTTAAAGTAAAGGACATGCAGTTTTTTTTATACATTTGCGCATACACAGACTATTACCAGTAACATGTTCAAAGTTAGGTAGCTGCCATCGAAAGTAACCACACAATAAGAGAAGGAAGCTGATCACAACTCTAGCAGAGTTCAGAATCAAGACAACACAAATACAAATTTGACACTGGACAATATCAGGCAGTGGTAATGTGGAAGTGGTACTTTTAAAAAGAACATGGCATTTAGACCCGCGTACCATGCAGACAGACAAGGAACAACTTGATCAACAGTATCACTAAAATCGTTTGTATTTCAGTGAGAAAACATAACTGTACAAATCTGATAGGAAGGTTTGTTTAAACAAAAGGTGCGTGCCTACAGACATGCTTTGGTAAGAGATAACCACTAATACTGTGCAACACATAATAAAAAAACAGTAGTTACCATGGACATTTACCGCTTTTTCATGCATATGCAACAAAAAGAATAATAAATCACTATTAATTAAAAAACTAAAAAATTTAACAATAAATGATTATTATTACTAGTATATATGAATAACAAAATATTAGTAATATTAGTGAATTATTATTGTTAATATTAAGTGAATGTGAATGATACAGATTTATGTTTTTTTATTACGTTTATGTATTTGCATTAGTTTGCAATGTTTTTATTGTTAACCATGTTGATTTATTATTTAAAGTGCTTTGAGATGCTACTTTCAAAGGTGCTTTAAATAAAGATTGTTATTAGTAATATTATATATTATATTATATTATAAAATGGTGTTTGCTTTATATGAATTATTATTAATAAATATTTTTATTTTTATTATTACATTAATATATCAAATTTCCATATTATATATTATACAACTACATTATTGTTATTATTAATAAATTATTTTATTACAATAAAAACAAAAATAGGAGTAGGTTAAAAACAGAAATATAGTTTTAAAAGTTTTAGATGCAATATTTAGCATGTCACACAGAAAAATGCTGCTCAGTTGCATGTTACTGTTAGAAGTGTGAAGATGTTTACCTCTGGAATTGATTTAACAAAGCGGATTCCATCATTTGCTCCTTTGATTTTGGCCAGGCAGTCACTGAAATAATCCCAGTAGTCTTTTCTGGATCCCAAAAATGTTGTTTTCTCCTTCTGGTCGAACTGAGCAACACAATAACAACATAACACTTCAGATAAATGTCTGAGAAACATCAAAAACAGACTCTTAGAGGTTTCAGTGGAAAAGTTTCAAGTCCTCTAGGGACAGCGTGAGATCTCATCTTGCATGATTAGGGATTTTGAGTACATCCATATGGCCCGCTTCACACTTGGTATTAGCATCCGTGGCGGGTGATCAGATCCCAAGTGGTCGGCAGAGACAACTGTCATTTACACCTGATATTAACATGCATCTCCTGTGATCACTTTGTGGTTGGGTTTAATCAAAGCAAGGTTTCCCATTATGTGACTAAATAGATCAGTCTGGCACATCATACACAAAAATTAAAGCACCAGAAACATAAATAAAGCACTTTTGCTGCCAAATCTCAGTGCAAAAGCGTAATTCCGATGCTACATTACTGCAAAAAAAATGTTCTTCCTCAGTAGTTTTGTCTTGTTTTCCAGTAGAAATATCTATAGATTATTTAATCAACATACATTTATGTGAGAAGCAAAATAACATACAAGTCTTGTTTTCTGTGAAACTGATCAAAAAAGTAGAAAAAAAATAGCGGGCTCAAAACAAGTTTTCATAACCCACTGACTGATATTCTTGTTTTAAGCATAAACTCAATTAATTGTATTTAATTTTACCAAGACATTTTACATTTGCACCAGTAAATGTGTCTGGATTTAAGGATGTTTAGATATTTGTATTAAAAAACAAAAATACTGAAGAAGAATGTTTTTTTTTCCAAAGCATGCAGCATGCTCTGATTTAAAGCCCTTTTAAGGCCTTAATTTGTGAAAGTGCGACATAAGACTTTTTAAGACCAGCAAAAACCCTTTTTTTTCACTTTTTACACTTTTTTTTTCTTTTAAACCCACACATAATGGTAAAGCTTAAATCCTAATTTTAACACAATGGTTGATTGGCAGGTGAGTATTGCGGTACTGTTTTGTTGGTCAGGATGCATAAGAGTTTACACAATATATGCAATGTGATCACATGTTTTCTGTGTCTATGTGTCTCTGACCTGAAGCAGGTACTCCAGTTTGTAGGAGAACTTGTGCAGATTGGAGCTGTCATCTGTAATGGGCTCGCCGTTCTCCTTATACTCCTTTGTCAGTTCTGATACAGCATCTATAAAGAAAGATCATGAGAATAGAGCAAGTCAAAAATGCCTACTGTAGATCACATTTTAACACAATTTCAGAGTAATATACTGTAATTAACAATGATCACAGTCAAAAAAACGTTTTTCAAGGGTTTAAGAAGTTTTTCTCTCCTTCTTTAGCCCATCTTGGTTATATTTACTCCACGCGCCTTTCATCCACCTCAGGAACTGAAATGGCACACATGAGGGATGAACTCTGACACGCAGGTCTCTCTTGTTTTGCATTTCTCTTTCCCCCATGTTGAAAGCCATCACCCTGAGAATCGCAATTGCACGTGCTCCAACATGGACCACCGTGCCTCTTTTTACTCTCTAAACAATAGCTCTGCCTCTCTCATGAAGGCCAAAGCACATCCGTACCATGCAGATCTCTGATAATCCGTTGGATCTGACCCTCCCCGACTGCAGCACCAGCGGCCATGGTCTGACTAGCTTCCTGCCAACGGGGTCAAGAGGTCATCTGTAGTCTGCTGAGTAAAAGATTCACAGTGACAACAGATAACTCACATATTTATTTATAGAGAAGCATGATGTATCAGTCATAATAGTGATTTTAATTGTCATTCCCTGTTGTCCTCTTACATCAAAATCCACCGACATATTTGTTTAGAAATGTTTTGGACCGCTTGTAAACTTTTATGGATAAAGGACTTGTATTTTAGCCGGAAGTGACGGTGTTAAATTGAAAATATCTTAATGACGCAGCTTTTCACGTCACAAGATGTTTGATGGACTGCAGATGTGTCTATTACTTGTTAATTACTGTGATGTTTTTAATCAGCTGTTTCTGACGGCACCCATTTTGGTGAACTATTCCTTTAAGTTTCATTGTACATTATAATGTTTTAAAGCCTGATGCAAGTCAAACTCTGGGAGGTCAATGTATGAATGACCTATTTTTAAAATAGCACAGATAAATATTGTCGCTGATTATATTGGTTATTGGCTATAATCAGGCTCATTGCTTGAATTCACAAGGATCTCAGTATTGCCCTCTGATGCTGACCAAGGTTTTAGCATACAAATAACTATAGTTAAGGCCAAAATGTCTATTTTCTCATTACAATGAAACAATGTGCAACATCATGTAGAGTGACAGTAATGCTGGCAAGACAAAAACTGCAGTGAATGCTTAAATACAGAGGGATGTCTTGTATCGGCTGTCTTGAATGTCTGTGGTAAATTAAGCATCTCTTAAGCAGAAATACTATATCTGGTGTATACCAAAGCTATAAAGGAACTACAACGAACTTCTAAAATTGCACCAATTGCAAGCTAAAGATAATTTAAAATATGGTAAGACAAATAAACTTCTCTAATCTATTTTAACAGCTGCTTTATAAAGTGGTTTGGTGACGATTCTGAGGAACAAAAATACTAAGAACCAATAACCAACTTTTTATATATAGCCTACTTAGCAAACGTCTATAGATAGATAGATAGATAGATAGATAGATAGATAGATAGATAGATAGATAGAAATGTATTAACTTCACTAGTTCTTCTTAATTAAGATTATATTCTCAGCGTCTACTGTTTGTTTATGGGAATTTATGACTAACGTTACCCAGAATTATAAATATCAAGTTACAAAATGATCACACATGACATCTAAACCATCCGAGTGGAACAGAAAGACCTTTGAGAGAAACAATAACATGAATCGTTATTTACTTCAACTTACTGTTCGATTACACAACAACAGCAGAGACAGCTGTATTTGAAATGTAAACAAACATCTCCCACACATTCCTTTGGTTTGAATTCAAATGAAAAGTTCTTTTGTTGCTCTAGAAACTGGATTTTTACAGAATTAGGAACAGATGTTACACTGTATAAATTCTGTCAACAATTCACAGGGGTAACGTAACTTAAACAGCCAGTCACGCGCAGGATGTTTATTCCGGATAAACGCGGTTTTAGACTGAGGTTAGCGTGTATGTATTACAGCTGGAAGTTGTTAAATGCGTGATAAATGTCTTGAAAGTGAAAAAGAGAAGCTGACATACTTTAGCTTTCGTAAGGATCCGAGAAGGTCCACCACTTTTAGTTTACATCGTCAAACAACCTTGCTACGATTTTTGATTGACAGAAATTTTCGCCATAGACGGCGGGCTTGAGAGCCAAAGACATTTTTTATTGGACCGCGATAGCCCCGCCTTTTTTGGTTTCGAGAACTTCCTGCAACCCAATCAGCATACTATCCATCCTAAATTCTGTTATATTAGTAATTTTCAATACTATTTAGGACAGACAGGGTGGATAGTATGCATATTGGGACGCAGGGCGTGAACTTAAACGAGCAAAGAAATCATATATATTATAAATTGTTTATTAATTGTATTTATATGATTTATAATTAAAATAATTAAAATATATCATTTATTAATAATTTATAATAATATAATAAAATTAAATACTATAAGAATAGAATAGAATAGAATAGAATAGAATAGAATAGAATAGAATAGAATAGAATTTTAAAAAAGAATACCAAGAATAAGCCATTACCTAATTCAAGGGTGTAGACTTTAGTAGGAATTTAAGTGCATGTCCTTACAATACCCAGCGACTACTAAATTGTCCCTATAGTGATCAAACAATTAACCCCTGTACTCTGTTCATTTGGGAGTTACACTCATACAGTTTGGGGTCTCCAGAGAGTAATTTTGTAACAGAATAATTGTTTTTTTTTAAAACAAATGTATTTTTACTCAGTTTATTAATGTTTTTTTTTCTCTCTCCACATTTGTGAAGTGTTTGGAGGATTTATTATCCTTATGATGATTTATGAATTATAAATACATAATATATATGTTATATATTATTTATAATAATTTATTATAAATATATATATATTTTTTTTTAAATACATTTTTATATAAAAAAACAGCTTCTTATGTAAAATTCACTTTATAAAAGACCGAAATTCCTAATTTTAATTCATGGGGATAACATGGCCAATGTACCATAGTTTAATGCCAAATTGTTTCCATCTATTTGAAAACAAACACTTTTAAAGGTGCTGTATGTAAGATTTTGACTCTCCTAAAGCATTACAATTCCATAATATGTTTGCAGATATTTAAGAAACATGCCAAGTTAACATACTTGTTTATCTGAAAAACAACTACAGTCAGTTATTCTCCTTTGAAAATGTGCGTTCTGGCCCAGAATGTCAGTCTCTGTTTTGGTTTGTGAAACCCGCCCACTGCCAGTTTACCCAATTGTATTTCGGCACCCCGAGTTGCCAGTTGGCAGAAGCACAGCATATTTAATTTCATTCATGGTCATGTGCGCTCGTTCCTGTTGGTTTACTGTCAGGGATTTGTCGTGTCGCCGCCCGAGTCCAGTGTCGACATGGTGTTACGATAAGGCAAGTAGTAGGACCCATGTAAATATCGGATCCAGTGCTGGAGAGAACTGTTGCAAGTTGGTGAATAAGGACGCTACGCATACAGCGGGTTAAGATCTGAGTATTTATATATTGCAGAACTCACATGCACCCATAGCACAAAACTGCTGACTTCCTGTTACATGTTAACATACCCAAGTTTTCCACAAGGTGGAGCTGCTGCCTAAGCAGTACAACAGGATACCCTGTAACATCTCCCTTCCTGTTGTAAGATATCCAAACATTAAATGGCATTGCCCACAAACCTGAACTTCATTAAACTCTACCTGTTAACTCTGCAAAGAACACCCCAACTTATGAACAGGCTATTACCATGAACAGAACAAAACCTAATTTACCTAACACAGCTGTTGAAACACAAATACCGATATGACAGCTATTAGCAGTGTTCTTGTTTTCCAGTGTTAACTTTCCTTGTTCAGTTTGCCCCACTTACAGGTTCAATCTATCCCGAGGCTTAATTAGCCTGCCACTCCGGGAGTATGCCTGGCCCTGCTCCGCTCGGTGTGGCGTGCAACTGGTTTGTGATGAATGGGTTGCCCCCCCATGATTGGTGCCTGTCTCTTCACTGCTGTCCTCACTCGCAGAGCCCTCCTCTGTGGCATGTGCATCCCCGGGATGCTCCGGGGAATGATCTAGATGCCCTGATGAGAACGAGGGGACTCTCTCCGCAGGTCTAAGATCGACCCTGTTGCAACGGTATGTTGTCCCCTCCACATTAACAACATAGGACCTGGGGCCCGCCTGCTGCAGGCACACCCCTTTTCTCCACCGGCTAGTCCTATCCCCAGGGAGTGGTCTCATCCTGATGGGCTAGCCGATGTTCAGCTCAGGTAAATCTTTGGCTGATCTGTCATAGCTCAGTTTCGCCACCTGGCGTTTCACACACAGTTTGTCCGGTATCTCATTGATGACCCGGGGCACCAGGAGCTGGTCTGCCACAGGGAGGTGCATCCTCAGTCTCCGCGACATCAGCCGCTGTGCAGGACTGCAGTGCAGTCCTTCGGTGGGTGTGTTTCCCCAATGGAGAATAGCTTTCCATGGGTCCTCGCCAGCAAACGCGGCTCTTCTGCACAGGTTTTTTACAATCTTTACTGCCGACTCTGCTTTGCCATTGGCTTTTGGGTGTCTTGGCGATGAGGTAATATGCTCAAAAGACCACTCTTTTGCAAATGTCCTGAAAGCTCCACATGCAAACTGACATCCACAGTCAGAAATGACCCGGTCTGGTATGCCATGGCGTGCAAATTGAGCCTTGCACCTCAGGACCGTAGTTTCAGCTGAGAGGTCAGGAAGCAAATCGACCTCCCAGAAGTCAGAGTAATGGTCCACCACGAGCAGGAAATCCTTTCCTGCATGGTTGAACAGGTCCATGCTCACTATCTGCCAGGGACGTGTGGGTAGTGGGTGTGACATCATGGTCTCCTTCTGTTGTTCATGTGCGATAGTTAGTTAACAAACCCCACAAAACGCTGCACACCGTTAGTGTCTGTGGGGTTGGGCATGTCCAGAACTGCTCTGACCTTGTCAGGGTCAGCTTTGAGGCCCTCGACCAAGAGCACGTGGCCGTGAAAGCGGACTTCCTTAACTCGAAATTGCAGCTTCTTCAGACTCAGCCTCAATTTTACTTCCCTGCATCTGTCCATCAGTGCGGTGAGGTTTGCATCATGGTCTCGAATGGCTTCCTCCTCTGTGTCACCACAGCCCACAATTAAGATGTCGTCAGCTATAGGCTCAATTCCTTTCAAGCCCACCAGGAGCTCGTGCTGCTTCCTCTGGTACAGCTCTGGCGCAACCGACACGCCGAAAGGGAGTTTCAGCCAGCGTTTCCTGCCCCACGGCGTCCAAAATGTAGTCATCAGGCTGCTCTCCTCCTCCAGGCGGCACTGTAGAAACGCATCCCGCGCGTCCACCAGCGTGAAGATACGTGCTTTTGGCAGTTTGTACAGCACATCATCTAAGGTGGGCATAAGGTAATGGGACCGCTTGAGAGCTCGGTTCAGGGGTCTGGGGTCAATACAGAGCCTAAGTTTCTCTGGCTTCTTCACTATGACCAGATTACTTATCCAGTCAGTGGGTTGTGTGACTGTGACTAAGTGCCCATCCCTTTCATACTGGTCCAACTGCGCTTTAACGGCTTCTTTGTGGGCCACTGGTACGTTTCTGGGAGCGCACTGCACAGGGGCCACAGTGCTGTCCAGCTCAAAGTGAAGGTCGCCAGGCAGAGAGTCAATGGGGCCGTTGAAGACATCATAGTACGTGCTGATTAAGCTCTCTTTAGTCAGCATGCTCAACTTGATGTGCTCTACACTATTCAGCTCCTCTGGAATAGTGAAGCGTATCAGACCGAGATTCTCGCATGTGGAGCCCAAAAGCAGTGGCCTCTGGCCGGATTTCACGATTTCAAAGTCAAGTTTGTGTCTCTTGCCTCTAATGATGCACTGAGTACTGAACAGACCCATTGAGTTCATCCAAGCACTGTTGTAAAGTTTCAGTCTGGTGAGACTAGGCTGAAGAGCCGTCCTGGGTGATAGTCTCATTTTGTCCTTGATGCTCATCACGTTGCAGGTTGCTCCAGAGTCGAGCTGGCATCTTTGGGGCCCATTCTGCAGTGGGAGGTTGACAAACCACTTCTTACCCTGTGTGTTCACTGCTCCTATGCTCATTGCTGTGTAGATCTGACCCAGATTGCCGCCATCATCATCTTGGTCCTCTTCAGAGGGGGCGTCCATAGTGTGCAACTGGCGTGTGTTTTGGCCTCTTTTCATGCACACTTTAGCGAAGTGATTGGGGGTGCCGCACGAGCAGCATGTTTTCCCAAAAGCGGGGCACTGGTCCCGCCCACGTCTGTGTTGAGTTCCACAGTACCTGTACTCGCCTGTCCCTCTCATGCTCTGTGCCGGTTTGATGGTCTGCTCAAATGGCCTGCTGGTAGGTCGCCGTCGCTGTCCCTCTGCCACATAAGGCTTTCCCCAGGCCTAGAGGTGTCCAGCGCCATAGTTTTCAACTTACTGTCCATAATCTCTGCAGCGCGGCAAATCTCAACCGCCATTGCCAATGTGAGGTCTTTTTTCTCTAAGCAGGCGGCGTCTCGCGCCCTCATCAGTTATTCCAAGAACAAGCCTGTCTCTTATGAGCTGGTCTCTTAAGGTACCATATTCACATGTTGCCGCTTTTTCTCTCAGTCTCATAACAAATGCATCAATAGTCTCACCCTCCTCTTGTCTAAGATTTCCAAAGACGTAGCTCTCGAAGATGACATTTTTAGTGGGTGTAAAGTAGTCTTCAAGTGATTCCAGTATGGTTTTTACGTCTTTCTGCTGGTCTTGTGTGAGGCCCAGGTTGTGCTTGTATAAGTGTCGGCACTCACTGCCCATTAGCCGTCTCAGTGTTGCCGCTTGCACGTCCGCATCTTTCTCACATAGGTCCGGTCGCCAGCAAGTAATCGTCAAACTCTGCTCGAAAACTCGCCCAATTGCTGCTCAGGTCACCAGTCATCTTCATCGGCTCCAGTGGCGGAATGGACGACGCCATCTTACAGTCACAGTGTTATGGCTAATGTTAACTGGTTTGCCGCGAACTTAACTTTCAGTAAACAAACAAAACGCGTTGCGTTAGCGAAGGCTACATAAGCTCACTTTTGGGTCCTAATCTATCTGACACCATGTTGCAAGTTGGTGAATAAGGACGCTACGCATACAGCGGGTTAAGATCTGAGTATTTATATATTGCAGAACTCACATGCACCCATAGCACAAAACTGCTGACTTCCTGTTACATGTTAACATACCCATGTTTTCCACAAGGTGGAGCTGCTGCCTAAGCAGTACAACAGGTTACCCTGTAACAAGAACTCAAGGAGCAGGAAGGCCTGCAATTGGACGCAGAGGTTGTTTTGTTTCTTCTCGATAGGGGCGTAACATTGGTTTTGCTTTATTTCACAGAACTACTCGTTGCCTGAGATGCGTACATATGTGTGGCGGAGCTATTAAAATAGGGGTGAGACCTTTTTGGGGTACAGGTGTGTTTGTTTTGGTTATTTTAAATATCAACGTTGGCTACCAGAAATCACTTACCCCACCTTTAACATCGTAGATTCAAACAGCGGTCAGTATAGGTACTGTATGCTGCTGTCACGTAATACACCGATCTAATTATAGACATTCGATTTCTTTACCAGCTGTTTAACTTCACAGACATATCGACTGTGTTTTTGTAAATTAAGCGTGTTTTTAACATAAACTTGTGTGTGAAAGACAACTTTTAGTACTTTTTAGTACATGCGTGCGGCAACCGCTTGCGTGCTTCAGATGTGTGCGTCCAGAAAAACATATATCAGAAATTTCAGCTGATATGCCTTTAAAACGCATGATTTCAGCGGGATATACATGATAATCAAAACCAAACAACTGTTTTTTGGCAGAGATCTGAGATATGAGCTAAAATTCCACAGCCATGTTCTGGGAAAGAGGGCGGGGAGCAGCAGCTCATTTGCTTTTAAAATAGCCTGTTTCTGCTTCCACTCAAAATAGGCATTTTCAAAATGATGTAATAAATGATCTGTGGGGTATTTTGAGCTGAAACTTCACACACACATTCTGGGGACACCTGAGATTTACAATCTTGTCAAATGGGGCAGAATACAATATTGTGTTGTAGTATTTTTGTAAAGTAAGTGTTTACTTTGTAACAGCAAGAAGTGTTTGGCAGCAAGTATTGCACACTTATCAGACGGATTTAAACTTTGACGGGCCAAATCAGTATTACTTTCTGATCCAGGGTCTGAATACTTAGGACCATGTGATATTTCAGTTTTTCTTTTTTAATAAATCTGCAAAAATGTCAACAATTCTGTGTTTTTCTGTCAATATGGGGTGCTGTGTGTACATTAATGAGGGAAAAAAAAGAACTTAAATGATTTTAGCAAATGGCTGCAATATAACAAAGAGTGAAAAATTTAAGGGGGTCTGAATAGTTTCCGTACCCACTGTATATGTAACATTACAGATCTTTCACAAGGAGGGGTTGTATTTCAAAAACAACTGCAGAAACATGTTATAAATGGTCCATTTGGTTTGTTTTATATGCCCCATAATTTTCCTATAAGGAGAAAGAGGAAGCAAAATCTTCTGTCAGTATAAATTCAGAACGACCCAAATGCATGTTCCACATCGCTGATCAGCTGTCAACAAGACAAGAAGGTCAACTCAAAAAGCTTTGGGGACAATGGTTTATATTTCATATCAGACTAGTTTGCGAAGAGACACAGTTTATTATCTTGCAAACTGACTGTGGAAAGAGCAACAGGTAAGAACTAAATGTTTAGTAAACTAATTTAGTGTATTCACACTGTAATAAATGTAGATAAATTGATTAATATAACTTTTTTTCTTGTTATGTCTTATTGAAAGGCAGATTTATGTTGGGAGTATATTCTACACAGAAAACGTTTGTAGGGAATAAAGAATTGAACCGGAACAAGCCTGATCTGGTAGTTTGCAGTTGCAGAACAACATGACTGATGAGAATATAACATACGACTATGTCCCAGACTATGACGACCAGTTGTGTCGCAAAGAGGAGGTGGTAAAAATTGGATCCATTGTTATTCCAATTTTTTTCACAGCAGTGGTTGTATTGAGCTGCATCGGCAACATCCTGGTCCTGGTAATACTTGCTCTCTATGAGAGCCTCAAATGCCTGACCAACGTCTTCATCGTCAATTTAGCTCTGTCAGATCTGCTGTTCACTTTTGGACTTCCGTTTTGGGCCTCGTACTATATCTGGGGTTGGACATTTGGAGAAATTGGCTGTAAAGCTGTGAAGTTTTTCTTCTATGCCGGCTTTTACAGCAGCGTGTTGTTCTTGACTCTAATGACCATTCAGCGTTACATGGCAGTGGTTCATCCTCTGTCCGACTGGGATAGATGCAGAGCCCTTTCTGTATCTCCTTTTATCATTTGGATCCTGAGTGGAACGGCTGCACTGCTCGGTTCACTTCATAGCAAAGTCATGATAGAATCTGGCAGCGAATACTGTGAATATGGCAGTGTCGAATGGAAATCGGGCATTGTTTATTTTCAAAATGCTTTTTTCTTCATTGCATTTGTAATCATGGGTTATTGCTATGGGAGTATGCTTCGGACTATTACAAAATCAAGGACTAATAAGAGACACAAGACTGTTAGACTAATATTCTGCATCGCACTAGTGTTTTTTATCGGTTGGGCTCCATATAACATTGTCATGTTCCTAAAATCTTTGACCTTCCATCCATTCTCAGACTGTGAAGTAAGCAAAAGTGTCGACTATGCATATTTTGCTTGCCGAATGATCGCTTTCTCCCACTGTTGCTTGAACCCTGTGTTTTATGTATTTGTTGGCGTAAAGTTCAGGAATCATTTAAAAATTATTCTGCAGAAGATCTTTCAAAAAAAAAAAAAACTCAATTCCAGTCAAGCCACACCGGCAAAAAATCAGTCGCTGGGTTCAATGTACTAAGAGAAAACTCAAGTAATTTTACAGATTGCAGCGAACCAACTTTGAGTTTTAAAATACAGTATGAATGACGTACAGATGCTGTTGCAGCTATTTTTCATTATTATTAATATGCTGGAACTCCGCTTCTGCCAATATAACTACAACTGTTATATCTGCGTTATTAACATTTACATTTACATTTATTCATTTAGCTGACGCTTTTATCAAAGCGACTTACAATTGCTATATATGTCAGAGGTCGCACGCCTCTGGAGCAACTAGGGGTTAAGTGTCTTGCTCAGGGACACATTGGTGTCTCACAGTGGATTCGAACCCGGGTCTCTCACACCAAAGGCATGTGTCTTATCCACTGCGCCATCACCACCACCCATTAAAACTCAAATAAAGTGCCATTTTGCAGGATAATTCCTCTCTCTATCAAGCAGTGAAAGCATTTAGTTGTGAAAAAATCATATTCTAAATTATAACTAGTGTTCTTCCTTTTTTGGTTGAAGTTCTCTTTTTTTTTTAAGTAAAAATATAACTGAAAGTACGTAAAGGAAGAACCAAGCGAACAAATGTTTCATCATTACTGGGAAAAATATTTCCACATTAAATTAAATGATATCTATGTACCTTCTTCCATGTATTACTGTATGACTTGTCATGTCATGTTTATGTCACTGTTTGTACGGTTTATTAAATGGATAATGCAGAGTAAGATATACTGCATGAGCATAAAGTATGAGTCCAGATTATGAAGCATCTGCCATTACGCACTCTTAAAAATAAAGGTTTATTGGCATCTATGGTTCTATGAAGAACCTTTAATATCTATGGAATCTTTCTATTGCAGAAAAGGTTCATTAGAGTGGGAAAAAAGTTTCTTTAGATTACTAAAATATTCTTCAAACTAGGAAAGAATTGTTCACTTAAGGTTTCTTTGGAGAACCAAAAATGTTTGTTCAGCGGCATTGCTGCACAAACACCTTTGATTTTTAAGAGTGCGGTCAAAATTTACTGCCAGTTTTCACTACGGACATTTGTTCTACACTGAAATGGTTGTCTATGATACCAGATATGATTCTTCAGTTTGTAACAATAGCAGAACCCTTTTTTTGGTGTTAAATAATCTATTTTTTATAAGGTTCCATTCCATAAAGAACCACGCTTTGAGAGTGCTGTATAGAAACTTAATGGTGTTATGAAGAATATTTATGTCTGTCGTGTATTTTAGTGTAATTGAGTGCCAGTTTATTTCTGCAGATGATGAGGTTGTGGGGAGGGACAGCATCTGTCTCACATTTGAATTTAGGGACACAGTGCGCCTCTTATATTCAAGCAAAAGCTATTAAGTTTATGGAGGCCAAAAGTAGCTATTGTGAATGAACAGTATGTAAGAACTTCACAAAGTTAAAAGTGTGGGGGGAAAGTCATAAAATAACTTTGATGTTGTGTTTATACAGAAACCCAAGTAATAACTTACATAAAACTAACGATATGGATCAGAAATATTAATATCTCTGTCATTTACTCAGTGGAGAAGAAGAGAGAAGTATCATTGACTGAACAGAGTTGATCACATATTCTGTTTAACAAAGTAATATGACTATATTTGATATATGATACCAGTTACAAGTTGACATTTATAGTCTGTCTGGATGGTTGAGCTCAGAAAATCAATAACGAGGTGGCTTTGAATAATTTTTTTTGACAGTTAGTTTTCTTGGAAAATTAAGCACATGTGACTCTCTTGTGACGCTAGAGAAGACATAATGTATGACATTACTTTGGTCTTGCTGGTGAGAAAGCAAGTGACTTTTAAAGTTACTTCTAAACATCACAAAGCCACTTCAGCTTCCTCTGAGCATGTGAAATGAAAAGATTTAGAGTCTGATGTTTGAGGGGGATGTATACTTATCCAATATTCAAACATCACTCGAAATTCTCCTATTTTTAATTCACTGATTGGGTATGTTCTTATAACTCGCAGTTATTATAGTTTGTTGATCTAATAACATAGTTCATGAAATTCCAGTTTGTGATTGCAGAACAACATGACAGGAATATACAATATACCCTGACTTGAAGAACTGTTGTGTTGCAAAGAGGAGGTGGCAAAAGTGGGATCCATTGCTATGCCACTTTTTTACATATTCATGGTTGGGATTGGGCTCCATATAACATTGTCCTGTTACTAAAGTTTTTGACCGACCATCCTTTCACAGACTGTGAAATAAGCATAAGAGTCGCCTATGCTGCATATTATACTTGCTGAATGTTAGCTTTCTCACACTGTTGCATAAACACAGCAATTTTAGATTTTGTACTTGTATGGCTCTGTAATCGCTTCGCACAATTCCAAGAAGGTTTTGTTCTATGAATAATGTCTCAGAACTGTTTTGATGTTATTCACAATATTTTAATTCCTGATTTGTTCTACTTGAGATGAGAGACTTGCAATTAAAAAAAAATTAAAAGTTGGTTCCTTGAAGGAACTCATTTAGATAATGTTGCACAATGAAAATGAAAGATAACACAGGGTAAATCATGGAAGTTGAAATAAAGTCGTTAGTCGTTTTAAATATAGACACTTGCTGTCAGGTTCAAATACCTTTCTTGTCAAAAGTGCGTCCCTCTATTATTTTCTGACAGTCATCAGAGAGAGTGGGCGGGGATTTATGACCTCAATCTGTGAATGCAGATGCAATGGTTAGACTGTGTTTACGTTACACTGAGATCCAATCACAATACATCCTCGACAGGCTACTTCTGGACCAGGACACACTCATCGGATCAAACCCACACTTGTTCACATATAAATGCCAAGTGTAAACACTTTTTTAACCCTTTTTATAAAGTCCCATAAAGAGCCATGCTTTGAAAGCCTTATCTAGAAACCTATCAGTGTTATAAAGAATGTTTATGTCCATCGTGTACTTTGATGTAACCGAGTAGGCTGTTTCAGTTTCGCTCTACAGAGGACAAGGCTATGGGGACAGCATCTGTCTGGGTAGAAATATACATTTGAGTTTAGAGTCACAGTGCATATCTCACATTTGTTTAAGTAAATGCAATTGTGTTAATAAAGGCTAAAAGTAGCTAAATGGACAGTATGTGAGCACTTCACAATGTTAAAGAAAAAGTGGACAAAAGTAATAGGATATAGCTTAAATGTTTTTGTGACTGAAATTGAAAACATTGTTCAGTAGCTTTTATCAAGTAAATGCTACTCCATTTCCCCCCTAGTATAACAGCAAATGAAGTTACAAACCAAATGACTGACTTTTGATTGCAAAATTTGTTTTCTTGGAAAATTTGAGCACATGACTCTTTTATGAGGCTAGGCATATGATCACATATCATTTGGGTATTTTGCTCATGAGAAAGCAGGTGACTTTCCTATTGTATTTGTTGCCTCCTTAGAGCAGTTCAACTGTACAGATCACAAAGCCACTTCAGCTTCCTCTGAGCATGCGAGATGAAAGGATTTAGAGATTGAGGTTTGAGGGGGATGCATGTTATTTACCTTTATCATACAAACATCTCAGAAATCAACAGAACAATAACGCTGCTCTTTTTAATTCATTGATATGGTACATTCACACAACCTGCAGTTATCATAGCTGGCTGATCAAAAAACATTCCTGAAACTCCAGTTCATTTTATACTAGAGATTGTGTTCGTCTGCATCGATCAGTTAATGAGCTGTTCTGATCATCAGTGCTCTACAAGATCAAGATCATCAAGAATTCAGGTAAGTTATTTATATATTCATTATAACTTCACTTATTCCCTAGAGACTGTATTAATGTTTGAATTAGGATTCTATTAATCTCTCTATATTACCAAAAATTATTTTTTTTGAAGTTGTAAGTAAAACAAAGATTACTGGACCATGTTTTACATGAAATCAGTGTAACTTACCATTTCTTTGTAAATACTAAATTCTATAAGTGAGCATTGTTTCAAAGTACTTTTTTTTTTCAGTGTATAAACAGCAAAGAATTTAACCTGGACAGCTCTGTTCTGGCCAGTTTGTGACTGCAGAACAACATGACTGAGGAATATACAGACATTTACTACTACACCGATGATTATGAGGACCAGTTGTGTCACAAAGAGGAGATGGTAAAAGTCGGATCTATTCTCATTCCACTCTTTTTCACAGCAGTGGTTGTTTTGAGCTGCATCGGTAACATTCTGGTTCTGGTAATACTTGCTCTCTATGAGAGCCTCAGATGCCTGACCAATGTCTTCATCGTCAATTTAGCTCTGTCAGATCTGCTGTTCACTTTTGGACTTCCGTTTTGGGCCTCGTACTATATTTCTGGTTGGACATTTGGAGAAATTGGTTGTAAAGCTGTGAAGTTTTTCTTCTATGCCGGCTTTTACAGCAGCGTGTTGTTCTTGACTCTAATGACCGTTCAGCGTTACATGGCAGTGGTTCATCCTCTGTCCGACTGGGAGAGATGCAGAGCCCTTTCTGTATCTCCTTTTATCATTTGGATCCTGAGTGGAACGGTTGCACTGCTCGGTTCACTTCATAGCAAAGTCATGATAGAATCTGGCAGCGAATACTGTGAATATGGCAGTGTCGAATGGAAATCGGGCATTGTTTATTTTCAAAATGCTTTTTTCTTCATTGCATTTGTAATCATGGGTTATTGCTATGGAAGTATGCTTCGGACTATTACAAAATCAAGGACTAATAAGAGACACAAGACTGTTAGACTAATATTCTGCATCGCACTAGTGTTTTTTATCGGTTGGGCTCCATATAACATTGTCATGTTCCTAAAATCTTTGACCTTCCATCCATTCTCAGACTGTGAAGTAAGCAAAAGTGTCGACTATGCATATTTTGCTTGCCGAATGATCGCTTTCTCCCACTGTTGCTTGAACCCTGTGTTTTATGTATTTGTTGGCGTAAAGTTCAGGAATCATTTAAAAATTATTCTGCAGAAGATCTTTCAAAAAAAAAAAAAACTCAATTCCAGTCAAGCCACACCGGCAAAAAATCAGTCGCTGGGTTCAATGTACTAAGAGAAAACTCAAGTAATTTTACAGATTGCAGCGAACCAACTTTGAGTTTTAAAATAGAGTATGAATGACGTACAGATGCTTTTGTAGCTATTTTTCATTATTATTAATATGCTGGAACTCCGCTTCTGCCAATATAACTACAACTGTTATATCTGCGTTATTAAAATTCAAATAAAGTGCCATTTTGCAGGATAATTCCTCTCTCTATCAAGCAGTGAAAGCATTTAGTTGTGAAAAAATCATATTCTAAATTATAACCAGTGTTCTTCCTTTTTTGGTTGAAGTTCTCTTTTTTTTTTAAGTAAAAATATAACTGAAAGTATGTAAAGGAAGAACCAAACGAACAAATGTTTCATCATTACTGGGAAAAATGTTTCCACATTAAATAAAATGATATCTATGTACCTTCTTCCATGTATTACTGTATGACTTGTCATGTCATGTTTATGTCACTGTTTGTACGGTTTATTAAATGGATAATGCAGAGTAAGATATACTGCATGAGCATAAAGTATGAGTAGAGTTTATGAAGCATCTGCCATTACGCACTCTTAAAAATAAAGGTTTATTGGCATCTATGGTTCTATGAAGAACCTTTAATATCTATGGAATCTTTCTATTGCAGAAAAGGTTCATTAGAGTGGGAAAAAAGTTTCTTTAGATTACTAAAATATTCTTCAAACTAGGAAAGAATTGTTCACTTAAGGTTTCTTTGGAGAACCAAAAATGTTTGTTCAGTGGCATTGCTGCACAAACACCTTTGATTTTTAAGAGTGCGGTCAAAAATTACTGTCAGTTTTCACTACGGACATTTGTTCTACACTGAAATGGTTGTCTATGATACCAGATATGATTCTTCAGTTTGTAACAATAGCAGAACCCTTTTTTTGGTGTTAAATAATCTATTTTTTATAAGGTTCCATTCCATAAAGAACCACGCTTTGAGAGTGCTGTATAGAAACTTAATGGTGTTATGAAGAATATTTATGTCTGTCGTGTATTTTAGTGTAATTGAGTGCCAGTTTATTTCTGCAGATGATGAGGTTGTGGGGAGGGACAGCATCTGTCTCACATTTGAATTTAGGGACACAGTGCGCCTCTTATATTCAAGCAAAAGCTATTAAGTTTATGGAGGCCAAAAGTAGCTATTGTGAATGAACAGTATGTAAGAACTTCACAAAGTTAAAAGTGTGGGGGGAAAGTCATAAAATAACTTTGATGTTGTGTTTATACAGAAACCCAAGTAATAACTTACATAAAACTAACGATATGGATCAGAAATATTAATATCTCTGTCATTTACTCAGTGGAGAAGAAGAGAGAAGTATCATTGACTGAACAGAGTTGATCACATATTCTGTTTAACAAAGTAATATGACTATATTTGATATATGATACCAGTTACAAGTTGACATTTATAGTCTGTCTGGATGGTTGAGCTCAGAAAATCAATAACGAGGTGGCTTTGAATTATTTTTTTTGACAGTTAGTTTTCTTGGAAAATTAAGCACATGTGACTCTCTTGTGACGCTAGAGAAGACACATAATGTATGACATTACTTTGGTCTTGCTGGTGAGAAAGCAAGTGACTTTTAAAGTTACTTCTAAACATCACAAAGCCACTTCAGCTTCCTCTGAGCATGTGAAATGAAAAGATTTAGAGTCTGATGTTTGAGGGGGATGTATACTTATCCAATATTCAAACATCACTCGAAATTCTCCTATTTTTAATTCACTGATTGGGTATGTTCTTATAACTCACAGTTATTATAGTTTGTTGATCTATTAACATAGTTCATGAAATTCCAGTTTGTGATTGCAGAACAACATGACAGGAATATACAATATACCCTGACTTGAAGAACTGTTGTGTTGCAAAGAGGAGGTGGCAAAAGTGGGATCCAGTGCTATGCCACTTTTTTACATATTCATGGTTGGGATTGGGCTCCATATAACATTGTCCTGTTACTAAAGTTTTTGACCGACCATCCTTTCACAGACTGTGAAATAAGCATAAGAGTCGCCTATGCTGCATATTATACTTGCTGAATGTTAGCTTTCTCACACTGTTGCATAAACACAGCAATTTTAGATTTTGTACTTGTATGGCTCTGTAATCGCTTCGCACAATTCCAAGAAGGTTTTGTTCTATTAATAATGTCTCAGAACTGTTTTGATGTTATTCACAATATTTTAATTCCTGATTTGTTCTACTTGAGATGAGAGACTTGCAATTAAAAAAAAATTAAAAGTTGGTTCCTTGAAGGAACTCATTTAGATAATGTTGCACAATGAAAATGAAAGATAACACAGGGTAAATCATGGAAGTTGAAATAAAGTCGTTAGTCGTTTTAAATATAGACACTTGCTGTCAGGTTCAAATACCTTTCTTGTCAAAAGTGCGTCCCTCTATTATTTTCTGACAGTCATCAGAGAGAGTGGGCGGGGATTTATGACCTCAATCTGTGAATGCAGATGCAATGGTTAGACTGTGTTTACGTTACAGTGAGATCCAATCACAATACATCCTCGACTAGGCTACTTCTGGACCAGGACACACTCATCGGATCAAACTCACACTTGTTCACATATAAATGCCAAGTGTAAACACTTTCGCTGCCCATAAAGTCCCATAAAGAGCCATGCTTTGAAATTCTTTATAACACTGATAGGTTTCTAGATAAGGCTGTTTATGTCCATCGTGTACTTTGATGTAACCGAGTAGGCTGTTTCAGTTTCGTTCTACAGAGGACAAGGCTATGGGGACAGCATCTGTCTGGGTAGAAATATACATTTGAGTTTAGAGTCACAGTGCATATCTCACATTTGTTTAAGTAAATGCAATTGTGTTTATAAAGGCTAAAAGTAGCTAAATGGACAGTATGTGAGCACTTCACAATGTTAAAGAAAAAGTGGAAAAAAGTAATAGGATATAGCTTAAATGTTTTTGTGACTGAAATTGAAAACTTTGTTCAGTAGCTTTTATCAAGTAAATGCTACTCCATTTCCCCCCTAGTATAACAGCAAATGAAGTTACAAACCAAATGACTGACTTTTGATTGCAAAATTTGTTTTCTTGGAAAATTTGAGCACATGACTCTTTTATGAGGCTAGGCATATGATCACATATCATTTGGGTATTTTGCTCATGAGAAAGCAGGTGACTTTCCTATTGTATTTGTTGCCTCCTTAGAGCAGTTCAACTGTACAGATCACAAAGCCACTTCAGCTTCCTCTGAGCATGCGAGATGAAAGGATTTAGAGATTGAGGTTTGAGGGGGATGCATGTTATTTACCTTTATCATACAAACATCTCAGAAATCAACAGAACAATAACGCTGCTCTTTTTAATTCATTGATATGGTACATTCACACAACCTGCAGTTATCATAGCTGGCTGATCAAAAAACATTCCTGAAACTCCAGTTCATTTTATACTAGAGATTGTGTTCGTCTGCATCGATCAGTTAATGAGCTGTTCTGATCATCAGTGCTCTACAAGATCAAGATCATCAAGAATTCAGGTAAGTTATTTATATATTCATTATAACTTCACTTATTCCCTAGAGACTGTATTAATGTTTGAATTAGGATTCTATTAATCTCTCTATATTACCAAAAATTATTTTTTTTTAAGTTGTAAGTAAAACAAAGATTACTGGACCATGTTTTACATGAAATCAGTGTAACTTACCATTTCTTTGTAAATACTAAATTCTATAAGTGAGCATTGTTTCAAAGTACTTTTTTTTTTCAGTGTATAAACAGCAAAGAATTTAACCTGGACAGCTCTGTTCTGGCCAGTTTGTGACTGCAGAACAACATGACTGAGGAATATACAGACATTTACTACTACACCGATGATTATGAGGACCAGTTGTGTCACAAAGAGGAGGTGGTAAAAGTCGGATCTATTCTCATTCCACTCTTTTTCACAGCAGTGGTTGTTTTGAGCTGCATCGGCAACATCCTTGTTCTGGTTTTGCTTGCACTGTCCAAAAGCCTCAGATGCCTAACCAATGTCTTCATCGTCAATTTAGCTCTGTCAGATCTGCTGTTCACTTTTGGACTTCCGTTTTGGGCCTCGTACTATATTTCTGGTTGGACATTTGGAGAAATTGGCTGTAAAGCTGTGAAGTTTTTCTTCTATGCCGGCTTTTACAGCAGCGTGTTGTTCTTGACTCTAATGACCGTTCAGCGTTACATGGCAGTGGTTCATCCTCTGTCTGACTGGGATAGATGCAGAGGCCTTTCTGTATCTCCTTTTATCATTTGGATCCTGAGTGGAACGGTTGCACTGCTCGGTTCACTTCATAGCAAAGTCATGATAGAATCTGGCAGCGAATACTGTGAATATGGCAGTGTCGAATGGAAATCGGGCATTGTTTATTTTCAAAATGCTTTTTTCTTCATTGCATTTGTAATCATGGGTTATTGCTATGGAAGTATGCTTCGGACTATTACAAAATCACAGACTAATAAAATACGCAAGACTGTTAGACTAATATTCTGCATCGCACTAGTGTTTTTCATCGGTTGGGCTCCATATAACATTGTCATGTTCTTAAAATCTTTGACAATCCATCCATTCTCAGACTGTGAAGTAAGCGTAAGACTTGACTATGCATATTACGCTAGCCGAATGATAGCTTTCTCACACTGCTGCATAAACCCAGCAATTTTAGTTTTTGTAGATGCAAGGTTTTGTAAAAATTTACGACAAATTTCAAGGAGATTTTGTTTTGTGTAAAGATGAAAGTATATGAATAAATATAAATGTCTCAGAACTATTCAGTATTTCTGTTACACTTGATAAGCTAAGAGAGAGGAATAGTTCACCTGAAATGAAAATTTGCTGAAAATGTACTCACCCTCTGGCCATCCAAGAAGCTGATTGTAGTTTGTAGTAGAACTAGTTTGTTTCTTCATAAGAGCAAATTTGAAGAAATTTAGCATTACATCAATTGCTCATCAATGGATCCTCTGCAGTGAATGGGTGCCATCAAAATGAGATTCCAAACAGCAGATAAAAACATCACAATAATCCACACCACTCCAGTCCATCAAAGTGAAAAGCTTGTTTGTTTGTAAGAAAGAAATCCATCAAGAGATTTTTAACTTCAAACTGCTGCTTTCAGCTAAATTACGAGTCCTCTATCAATAACATTATTTTGTCCAGTAAAAAAAGTCTTCTTTTCTGAATCAGAAGAGAAATATGCACAGATCAAGCACTGTTTACAAGTGGAAATGGTCCAAAACAGTTTTAAACTAGTATGTCTGTGGATTTTGATGTGAGGAAAACAGGGGATGGACTTTTTCACAGGAGGGAGCATCACTATGGATTATGATCGGACATGATGATTCTAGGTTAAATATCATAATGGTGAACTTGTTTCTTACAAACATGCAGCTTTTCACTTAAGACGTTAAAGGTGGGGTAAGTGATTTCTGGTAGTGTAGAAGATTTATATTAGTCAAAATATGAATTAATCAAGTATAATTAATGTGAATTTAACCACTTGTGTATTAAGCTATATTTCCATTATAAGCATATGCCTGTGTGTTAAAGGCTTGCATAGATGAAATGTGCTGACCCTCATGATAGGCTATGTAAAAATACAAAGGGAGCCCCTTCTCTCTAGGGAAAGAACATATGTATAAGGAATATTGCCAAAAAAGGAAAAATGCACATGTATGAAATGTTCTGAACACGCCTAGAGGAAAGACCATTTAAAGAGAAACACAGAGAACATTTAGTAGAACTTTTCTGCAGAAGACTTCTCTGCTTTATTTTCTTGTTATAATAAAGTCTATTTTCTGGCATCGAAACCCCAAGAATTCGAGAGTGATTCTTCATAGAAAAGGCAGAAGCCACCACAGTAGCCAATGTTGATATTTTAAATCACCAAAACAAACACGCCCCTACCCCAAAAGGGTCTTGCCCCAATTTTGATAGCTCCGCCCCACACATACGTATACGCATCCCAGGCAACGATTAGTTCTACGGAACAAAGCAAAACCAATGTTATTCTCCTATCAAGAAGAAACAAAGCAACCTCGGCATCCGATCGCAGGCCTTCCTGCTCCTTGAGATCTCTCCAGCGCTGGAAAGCTGATCCAATATTTACATGAGTCCTACTACTTGCCTTATCGTAACACCGTGTCTACACCGGACTCGCCGCGACAAGACAAATCCCCGACAGTAAGGCAGCGGCTATTTGCACTAAGTGCAAATAGCAATAGATGCTATTTACACTCAGTGTAAATAGCAATTAGATGCTATTTACACCAAGTGCAAATAGCATATTTTTTTAGTGACAGATGCTATTTACACTAAGTGCAAATAGCAATGGATTCTATTTACACTGTTAAAATAGCAAGATTTTCTGCTATTTATACTACTTATTGCAAATAGTGGCAATTATCTGCACCTCAGTATTGTAGTACATTATAAAACAGTACGCAATAATAACGTACTGAGTGTAAATTAGAATTTTAATTCAAATTTATTAAATGGATGCCACCTTATTGGGACAATAAAGCCCTCCCTACACCTACCCAATACTTTATTTTCAACTTTTTGATTATTTCCTTAATTTTTATTGAAAATAAATGCCTTTCTGATGCGATATGAGATGAGAAAAAAATGTTTGGCAAAAGGTGGGATCGAACTCGGGTCGCTCGCGTCAAAAAGCATGCGCCTTACCATCTACACCATTAAAACTGATGTTAAACTTGCTTCTTTTTTTAATGTTGACTAACCCAACCACACGTTAGTGGGCGGAGTTAGAGTAAATAGCCTTTGCCAACAAGATGGGCTATTTGCACTTAGTGTAAATAGACACTCCGCGACAGCAAACTGCTGCCACGTTCTATTTATGACATATTGACACAATTTTCAGCGGTCACTTTGTCACATCCTGTGTAGACAGACTTTAGCTGTTGTGGTGCAGTGCGGCATCCGGTGTTCACACGGTGTAAGCCTTCTTTTGTTCCATAGACTTTTTCCTCTTTTTTTTTTTTTTATCTCTATTTTCTGTTGTAGCTCAGCTCAGATAACGTCCGTCATCATGTGCTCAGAGCGCGCTCTCCTCTGCATCATGAGTAGACACGCTCCTTACTGCTGATTGGCTGCAAGTTTGTTTTGGTACTGGGCCTGACTGAGTTTTCTAAAGCGTTTTTGAAAAAATACATACCCTACCTTTAATTGATGGACTGGAGTGGTGTGCCTTCCTTGTGGATATTGTGGTTTTTATCAACTGTTTGTGGACTCATTTGTCATTCTGATGAATCCATTGGTGAGCAAGTGATGAAATGCTAAATTTCTCCAAATCTGTTCTGTTGAAGAATCAAACTCATCTACATTTTGCGGGTGGGTACATTTTCATTTTTGCACGAATTATTCATTTAAAAACTTGTAAGTAAACAAACATTGAAGATTGAAGGATTTGGCAGCACATGGGATCAAATTATTAAACTAATTACAAAGAACATCTGAAACAAACTAATTTTTTTAAATGTTATCTTTGTATAAAAGCATGTTCAAATTTGAATACACAAAAGAATCAAGTCAGTTTTTCAAGGACAATATGTTGTGAATGAAGTATTGTGAACTTCTCAATTACTCCCACGTAACATTACTGTAAAACACACCATTTCTGTTTGTGAAAATGCAGATTATGCAGTTTTGTTTTTGTGCAGTGAAATACATCAAATAGTTATGACTGGATGTTGACGTTTTTTTTTTCCTTTCACGTGACAAATTGTAAATTGTGGTCTGTGGAAGGAAACGGCATCATCAATGACCTACATAAACAGGAAAATGGAAGATTTGTGATCATACCAAACTTATTTTTTGCATGTAATATTTAACAGGTTAAATCAACAATATTAGTATGTTTGTACATTACAAACTTTACATGAGATCCCTTCAACCATTATCAGCTTTATAAAAGCAACATACTTTGACAACTTTTTAAATGCAGTCTAATGAAATAAACACATGATTGAAAAGCAGTTTCTTCAAGTATTTAATGAGTCTGTCCTACTGTTGATTTTAAACTTGTAACAAAAGCAAGGGACAGGTTTCAGTTTGGCAGTTTTGAGTCATATTAGTACTAACAGAAATTAAGGTAAGAAGATTCTTCTTTATTATTTTAGAAATAAATGTTTTAATAAAATATCTAATATTAATCAAATACAATCATTATAAATTCTAATGACAAATTTAATATGATTATAGAGAACATCATGACTGAAGATTATGGAGAGTATCCAGAACCAGAAGACCAACTATGTCACAAAGAAGAAGTGGTCAAAGTTGGATCCTTTGTTATTCCAGCTTTCTTTGCTGTTCTGGTTGTGTGTAGTTGCATTGGTAACCTGCTGGTTTTGGTCATCCTGGTGCTGTATGAGAAGTTTAAATTGCTGATCAACATCCTGATCTTCAATTTAGCTGTCTCGGATCTGCTGTTCACTTTTGGACTTCCATTTTGGGCTTTCTACTTCGTCTGGGGTTGGACATTTGGAGAGGTTGGCTGCAAAGCTGTGAAGTTTCTGTTCCATCTCGGTTTTTACAGCAGCGTGTTGTTCTTGACTCTAATGACTGTTCAGCGTTACATGGCAGTGGTTCATCCTCTGTCTGACTGGGAGGGATGCAGAGGCCTTTCAGTTGCTCCCTTTATCATATGGATGTTGAGCGGAACAGCTGCACTGTTAGTCTCCCTTCATAGTCAAGTCTTGGAACAAGAAGGGGTTCTTTACTGTGAATTTGACAGTATTCAATTAAAGCATGCCGCTGTTTATTCACAAAATGTTTTCTTCTTGATTGCATATTGCATCATTGGATTTTGTCACGTTAGAATGTTCCTGACAATTGCACGATCCCAAACAAAGGGGCGACGCAAGACTATCAAACTGATATTCTGCATCGGGCTGGTATTCTTCATTGGATGGGCTCCATACAACATAGTTATGTTCTTGAGAATTTTGCAGGATTATGGTTTGTCTTCATTCATAGACTGTAATGTATCCATTCGTCTTGATTATGCATTTTATACTTGCCAGCTGTTGGCTTTTTCACATTGCAGCTTAAACCCAGTGCTTTATGCTCTTATTGGAGAAAAATTTCGGAAACATTTACAAACAATATTGAAGAAAATGTGTTCAAAATAAAGCAACTCTGACCTATCCTGAGACAAATTGTTGCTGTGTTTGTTAAATACAACAAATCTCACAATGCATATCATATAGACTACCACTCAAAATTTTAGGGTCAGTTTTTTTTTTTTTATTAATACTTGATTCAGCAAAGATGCATTAAATTGATCAAAAGTGACAGTAAAGATATTTATAATGTTATGCATGTTAAGATTTCTATTTGAAATAAATGCTGTTCTTTTGAATTTTGAAAAAAAAGTATCTCAGTTTCCACAAAAAATATTAACTGGTTTCAACATTGATATCAGCATACAAAATTTCAGCATATTAGAATGATTTCTGAAAAATACTGGAGTAATGATGCTGAAAAATGAGCTTTGCATCATGGGAATAAATTTAATTTTAAAACGTATTTAAATAGAAAACAGTTACTTAAAAATGTAATAATATTTCACAATATTGCTGTTTTACTGTTTTTTTTATATTAAATAAATTAAGCCTTTATAAGAATTTTTAAAAACATTAAAATAACTTACCAACCACAAATTTTTAAATGGTAGCTTACATTATACCACACATCTTCAATGATTATTAGTAGATCATATAATTAAACATTAAAAAATTACTGCATTTAATTTCTAAAGCAAGCATGAACCTTTTACAAGGCAAACGTACTTCTCCATAGTTACCTGAAAAACACAGACATAAATACAGACATAATTTAGTTCCCCAAATGACCTCAAATAAATATTTCACATTAAATAAATGCTTGATTGACAGCATAATTTTCAACCACTGAAAATGTCAACATCCCTATTCGAAAGAATATGAATGCATGTTACATGGTTTTCTTAAACATCTAATCCTCAGAGAGAAAAAAAAAAAAAAAAGATTTCACATTTCACAAACATTTTCACGTTTCACATGCAAAATGCATCTAGGCCAGCAAAATGTCAAAAATCGCACAACCACAGCAGTAATTTACAGTGACAACTTCATTTGACACAGACACATGCACAAAGCAGCCTTTGTCGTTTCCATTTAAAAAGTTTATTGATTTTTATCATTTGTACATGCATATAGATCGACTTGGTTGGGAGAAAACACTTCAGTTTTATTTAAAGTGGTACTCGGTGCTGTTGGTTAGGTCAAGGGCACATGGGTGCTTTATCAGAAGTGCTCTTTAAACAAGTCTTCACTGAGAAATCGGTCCCTGACATCTCAGTAAACAAGTTGTGCTTCTTTTAAACCTTCACACTTATAAACAGATTTTGTGCAAGATTTATGTATACTTTTTTAGAATTTGCATATCAAGATTTACAATTTATTGGTTTCAAGATGTGATTAATCCCTGCTTCTTTTTTTGCATGGTGTCCACTGACCATTCACTGATACTGACTACAACAAAAACAAACTGAGATAGTCTTATATAAGAGAAATCGCTTTATAATATGTCCTATAGGCTATAGGATACTTGGTTTTCCATAAGCCCTATTAACTATTGATGGTTGTGTCTCATAGGGCTTGGATGGAAACGGCTAAATAATGCAGCAGGACTCACAGGGCCGACAGCACGAGCTTATTGATGAACAGGATTTTCAAAAACAAAAAAAAACATATCAGCCCTTTAACAACAGCCCTATAAACAAATCCTCAAAACTTCACTTCATCTGATAAGGCAGAGGAAAGACACAGGTAGCAGCATTTCAATTTAAAGAGATTCTGCTCGTTTTTTTAAATTAAGTTATGATTAATTTTAAAGGTTTTTTAATGATTAGCTTGTATGGGTTCTACCAATGAAATAGACGTTACATTTCATATAAGCATAAGTTTCTATATAGTACAAGTTGCTTTCGAATGTCTGTGATTAATGCCGCTGAAAACAACAGCAGGGTGAACCTCACAAAAACACATCCAAGTCACATTCAACTCAAAATCTAATGCAAAAAAGGCAATAATTTTTATTAGAATTAGCATTATAGGCAGTAGAACAACTGTTTACATAATGTACATACTTCACACTTTACATAATATATAATAATTTTTCCCACAATTACTGTAATAAGAAATGGAAGGGTGTGTTTAATTTAAACGTTAATACTTTTTTCCATTACATTTTTAGTTAAATATATCATGGATATGTTCCTGAGCAAGTCCAATTCACCCAGTCGTATCAGAAAAAAATTTAATAAAATTTTAGAACGACAGTTTTGCTTCACTCAGACTGCGTAGAGAGCCGTACATTGGGTTGGAGTGGGACAAGGTCATTGCAAACCATATCGAAATTCATAATTCAAGAAGCAAAAATCCGTTCAAGCTTTGCAAAGAGGGAAGGAAATGTGTTCTCTTCATTTGAACAATAATTATAAAACTAAGCAGAGAGTTCAGCCACTCAATTGCTGGCATAAAGAGAGCAAAACTACAAGGTTTTGCCATAAATCTAAGCAAACACAACAAACATCATTCTCTTGTCACACATTCTTTATGGTTAGCACTTCACAGGAGCTTCCACGACAGCGACAATACTTTTCTTCAAGCATTAGATGTGACTTCAGCCACCACGATAGTCCCCCCCCCCCCCCCCAAAAAAAGACAGAAGATGTGGTTCCTAAGGCGCACCACTTCAGTTTGAGGAAATAGGAGCTGATTACAGGAAGTAGAGAGATCTTAATTTCTTAATTTCTCTTTGCCATTATAGGTGTGTAAGTTGAAGTCAAATGAAGGGAAGTACATTGAGGGGTCTCCCTATGACTTGGTTTTCTTTCATTTCTGTGTTGCATGTTGCATTTCCACCATTACAAATGTTGAAACATCTATAATGGGAAAAAAATCTAAATAAGGTAAAGGGGCCATCGCATGTCACCCCGAATCCACGTTGTGTCCGGACTGACTGACCTGAACGCTACTATGCCGGATTTTCCTCCAGTCCACTCACATTATGCGTGCTGCCATTCTCTCTGAAAGCCAATAAGGGAACCCTTCTCTTCTCCCCTTCTTCATGTTCCACCTCCTCTCCATCGCCATCTTGACGGAACAGTTTGCTCCCCACGGGAACCTCTATGACGTCCTCGAAGGCCTCTGTGACAGTGCCGTTTTCTCTGAGCTGAGCAGCCACACTTGAAGTGAAGAAAGGTGTCAAAACGGTTTTTACATCAAGTTTGAGTTTCTCAGATTAAGCATCTTGTTGGCTTTAATGCTTGTTCTTGTATTCTCATTTGAAGTCATTTGGGATAAAAGTGTCTACTAAATGAATAAATGGAAATAGTGCTCATACTGTCTGTAAACAAATCATCTAAAGTGCTTAGAAAAGAAAATAATAAATTGGAGTTCCTCCTATCACCAGTAGAGGTCAGGAGAGATTCATTTACTACATTATACAGATCCATTTAGCAGGAAATTAACCAAAGTGACTTTGAAATGAGGACAAATTATAGCAATTTCAAAGGAAAACACAAGGACAGCAAATGTGCAGTAAGCATCCAAATATCACCTTAAATTCCTCACAAAAAGGAATCATTATTATTAATAAACACTTTTGCATAAAAGCAAAAATACCTTGTAAAATTCAGCTCAACAACTATTTAATAATCTTATATTATATATATATATATATATATATATATATATATATATATATATATATATATATATATATATATATATATATATATATATATATATATATATATATATATATATATATATATATATATATATATATATATATATATATATGAGCTCTGGTCTCACCTGTGACCTGATGTGAGCAGTATGGGTGTAACGAAGCTGGGCCCCGTGTGTCCGTTACTGTCACTGCATACTGTCTCAGAGGTCTCCGGAGCCTGAGGAGCCGACACAGTTACCGAAGGGCTGCTGGATATTGAACTCACTAAGAAAGACAAGAGAGTGGGAAGTTAGAAAGAGCAGATTCACAACAGGCATCATAAATTGGAAATGTCATGTCAGAGTAAGGAAACACTGATGCACATGTAAATGTAAAAATCACCTGAATTCTGTCTGCTCTGCTGGCTGACATCGCCATTTCTCTGTGGGGTGGTCTTCTTCAAAACGTAAATAAATAGGAAAACAATTAAATGAATAGAAAGTGTGTTAGTGATGAGCCAGCACTTCAAATTAGAGGCAACAATGCTAAAAAGAGGAAGGCAATTGCTCACAGATATTACATCTTACCTGATCAGATCGGCGTGTGCGTTTCATAATTTCCTCAAGGCGCTGCGACAGACAAGAATCAGGTAACATTTAAATCCTACCATTACCTTAAAAAGCACTCAAAATGAAATTAGCTTACCTTCTTTCTCTCCATTCTCTCAGCCTCCTCTTTCTGGAAGTGTTTCTCTCTCTCTAGACGCAAACGCTCTGCCTCTTCTCTCTGGCGAGCCTCCTCTTCCTCTTTCTGAACATACAGAGCCACAAAAAACACATTCAGAAACATTTTACATATAATAATGTATAAAATCAGCATGCATTTACTTTAGGGTTGTCAAACCTAACATGTTATGGAGATTAATTACATGTTTAATGCTAGCTAGTAAACATTATAAAAAGTGGCTTTAGAAAATTGCAGCATATTGTTTGTTGTATTTCTATATCATTAACCATAAACCCTAGTTTATGCCCTACAGTACACAATGAATGCATATATTATGCATTATATATGTATTTTATAGTAAGACATTAGCAAATGACATAAATATACACACTACCATTCAAATGTTTGGGGTTGATAAGATTGTTTAATGTTTTATAAGCCTCTTCTGCTCATCACGCCTGCATTGATTTTAAAAATACAGTAAAAACAGAAATGTTGTATAATAATATTATTACAATTCAAAATAACTGTTTTCCATTTAAGAATATTCATTCCTGTAATTTACTACTGTGATTCAAAGCTGAATTTTCATAATTACTCCTGTCTTTGCTCAAGAAACATTTCTCATTATCATTAATGTTGCGGTGCTTTATTTTTTGTGGAAACCGTGATACATTTTTATTCAGGATTCTTTGATAAATAGAAAGTTCAAAACAACAGTCCAAAATAATTTTAAGTAACTTTGGATAAAAGTGTCTGCTAAAATGCAAAAATTTAACCACGTTATTTGCAATATAAATATTTTGTAATATTCTAAATTATATCATTATGAATCAATTTATTGCATCCTTGCCAAATAAAACTATTAATTTATTTTTAAAAATCCAAACTTTTGAACGATAGTGTGTGTATATAAATAAATTCCCCTTAAATTCAAGAATTATCTACCAAAATGTCATGAGATTTATCACGATTTTTATAATCTATTTACAGCCCTAATGTTCACAAGTTATCTTACCGAAGCAAACAGTGAGTGCTGAGTGTTTATTGATCTGTCTGGAGTGATTAATGAATGAGAATGTTGTGTGTACCTGTTTCTGCAGGCGTTCAGCTTCCTCTTTCTCCCTCTGTGCTTTCTCCTCCTCTAAACGCTTCGCCGCCTCCTCTCGTCTCTTCTTCTCTTCTGCCTGCCGCTGTGCCTCTTCCTCTCTCTTCGCCCGCTCCTCTGCCTTCCTGCGGGCCATCTCCTCCCTACTGCGCCTGCATACACACAGGCACATAATGATTTCAAAATTTCTCTCAAAATAAATGCGTGTTTGTTCCTTTGGTTTGGCTGATGAAAATCTCTTAAACATACCTTTCAGCCTCTTCCTGCTGTCTCTTCTCCTCCTCTTCTCTTTCTCTTTGTTCTCTGGCCTGCCGTCGTTTCTCAGTCAGCAGACGTGATGCCTCCTCAGGATCTGTTGTGCCGGCAGAGGGCCGTGTTGTTGGAGGACTTCCAGAACCTTCTACAAAACCAGAAAAAGGTACAGGAGTATAATAATTGATGCAAGTTTAATTTAACTTGATGGTTCACTAATGGTTGTGCGGCATTACAGACCAGCAGACAGCTCCGATTTAGTTGCAGGAGCCTCTGGTTCAATTTTGGGAGGCTCAACATCCTCTTTTTTGGCCCACTCTCCTTCTGCGGTAACTCTCGGGCTCTCTGATGTCACTCTATTAGGCCTGAGATTGCCTGGCGATAAGGACGGGTTACTAGGAGACAGAGGAATTGATGCTGGAGGAGGTGGAGACCTGGACTTTTTGGGGTTAGGTGTCTTCAGAGGGGGTTTAGTAGTAGAGCCCCTTGACGAATAGACAACAACAACAACAAATCAAGCAGTGAGCAAAAAGTAGTTTATAAACTTTTTAGGTTTTATTACACAGTAGAAATGCACCAGTCAGTCTGCCGATTCCAAGCCGGTCTGTTTTGAGGTCACACTTGATAAATGTAATGATAATGAATGATAATGTAACAAATGAGCGCAACAGAACACACAGAAAGTTATAGATGCAAATTTTTCAGTCCAAAAAAAGCCCTGTTGATACTTTTAAGGCCAATTCACACCGCACAGACAAACGTCAACCAACTCCAACAAACAAGTTGGCTGTTGGATTTAGAATTTTATTAAAAATAACCGTCATGTTCACACTGTCCCAACAAACACCAACAAACTTCGAGTCACAGAGAGTCAAGTAACACCGTGTCTACACCAGATGCGACTGTTGTCGCATCGCGCCGCATCCAGTGTAGACAGTGTCACTGATTATAATCAACAGAACCTCTATTGTATTTTGTCGCGTTACACCGTGACGCTCACGTCTGGTGTAAGTCTGATTGGCGACGAAACTGATGATACTGTAACCACAATCAAAATTTTACTGTTATTAATGTCTTTGCGTGTCATTCTTTGCCTGAAAAGATGACGAATAAAACAAAAGAGGCTGTGGGTAGAGCACGCTTTAAGTGAAATATGTGCATCGTCATGGAAACGGTTCGTGAAACGTCAGAGTTTGTTGTCGTTTGTTGGAAAACCCCTTCACACTGCTCAGACATTCCATGACCCAACAAACGCAGACTAAGCATGTTCAGTCTGGTGAAAACAAACTCCAACCAATGCCAACAAACGCCCACAGGGGTTACACACTGATCCAACAAACTAGTTTGTTGGCGTTTGTCTGTGCGGTGTGAATAGGCCTTTATACTTATATATTATTCTTTACAATCTTGTTTTCATCTTAAAAATGGCATTTATACCTGTTGGGGGATGGATTGGTGACCCTGCTGTGATGACCGACAGGTGAAGGAGATCTCTTGGGTGTGAACAGGCTCAGACTGGGAGTTGGATATGCCAGGTTACTCCATGACTTTCTGACATTGTCCTTATCCTTCCTGTCAATCTGTCCAATGAAACGCACAAAATACATCCTCTGAGAGACGTCTATGGTACTTCCATAATACATTATACAAAGGTCAACTGCTTTGATTTTTAAAGCATATGGCACTTGCACAGACACAAACAAATCACACAATTACTGTACAACAATAACTAAACTTGTGTGTTTACTTACCGGGAATTTCTGGGTGGTTTTTCTGCAAGTGCTGCTCTCCAGATGGATGAACCCTGCTCTGATTGGTCTCTCAAGATTAAGGCCAGCTTTGATTGGTCGCTCAGCACTGCGTGACTGGATGGACTTGAAGGACATGGAGCTCATTGGGTGACAGGAGGCTGAGCGAGGACAAATGGGGGTCACTGTACCACAGGCAAGTTTAACCAACCGACCAGGGAGTATTATGGGATAAATAAATGGATTCAATACGGACAAGAGGAGTGACAGGGAGGGAGGCAGGTATGCAGGAGAAAAGGGTTAAAAAGGGGTGAATGAGTGATAAAAAAGTGGAAAGAGAAGAAAAAGAAAGTGTGTATTAGCAAACATATTAGCCTACAAAGCTCTAGGAAAAAGTTAGGCCACATCATCCATCACTGTTCAGAATGGCACACTACCATACTATTTTTGCAGTGTGCATGATGTATACTGTGCTCATTGGGTAAATTTACTTAAGCAAGGAGCTGAAATTGCCAAAATATTAATTATACAGCCAGAACACACAGAATGGCATATTATATCCTATAATGCATTGCACTAGACATTTTTGGCTTGACAAATGATCTAGTAACAATATTAAATGTGATTCTAGTACTATGCCTTTAATTATTTGATTAGACTTAAAAACTAACATTTTTAATTCAGAGACAAAAACCATTTACTACAGTAAAAATAAAATGTAATGAGGTTAACAACAACATAGCATACTTATTGTTTGAAATATGTATTCACACTGCAAAGTGTTTCACACAATTATAAAAACAGCAGGCAGTAAATAGTACGGCACAGTATGCAGTAAACAGTGGGGTAGTATTTCATTCTGAACAACACAAGACACTTTCATTCCGGAGTCAATGATGAAGCTGATGCCCAAGTTAGAATTTAATCAGTTGATAACAGCATCCCCATCCAGAAAAATCACCAAACGATTAGCAAGAAACACAAGCCACTGAGAGATTAGCTAAGCATCAGGTTCATTTGTGCGCACACACACACACATCAGTTTAAGATGAAGTTGGCAGCAACTGGGCAAGACTGTCTCTGAGAGAAAAGTCTGTCTGAAAAGGGCAGAGGTTGAAAGAGTACGGAAATTTTACTCAAGTGTACCATTACCTTAATTAAATTGTACTTAAGTACAAGTAAAAGTACCAGGCTAAAAATCTACTCAAGTAAAAGTAAAAAAAATAGCTCATTAAAATTTACTCAGAGTAAAAATGACTTTTTAACAGTGGGAGGGACGCAAAAATGGGATAGGGCAAGGGTGTCAAACTCAGTTCCTGGAGGGCCACAGCCCTACACAGTATAGATATAACCCTAATTAAACACTGGATCAGCTGTGTTTAATTAGGGTTGTATATATACTAATCTAATCATTTAGGCTTATTTGAAAACTACATGGTGTGTGTGTTGGAGCAGGGTCGGAACTAAACTCGGCAGGGCCACGGCTTTCCAGGAACTGAGTTTGACAAACACAGAAGCTTCATCTGAAGTGGCATTTAGATGTAGTTACACACTGTTTAATGCAGGACATTAATGCATGTAACCTGCAGTAACAAATGCAGAAATAATACTTTGATATACAAGACATAAAATGTTGAATACTCATTTAAAATTATTTTAAAAAATAATAAAAAATAATAAAACGATACTTTAAATGTGAAATTAAAACCGCCAGTAGGTGTCACCAAGTCACTGTTAATAAGTGAGTCATTGCGACTGAACCGAATCATTTAAACAGTTGATTAATTCAGGAATGAAACACCCTCATGTTGCTCAGAGACGCAAAACAGTGCTGTGGCTGTGTTTGGGATTATTTTTGTTGTCGAAATAGAGCAAAAACAGGCAATATGGTGTCTAAAAGACAAGTTTCTTAATTAACTCCTAGTTTATTGAACTGTTGTAAAAAAAAAAGTTATCTATACATAATCATGCTGATTTTTGGAGAAAAACGGCACTCTTCGTGAGATATTGATTTAGTATATGAAATTATATAAATATACATTTTCTGCCCATATATCTTCAATGTTGTGATCATTTTAAATGCATTTTAACAGACTGAATCACGCAGTGAAAGAATGCACGCACACTAGTCTAATATAAGTTACTAGACTTCACACACGGTAGGAGTGTTTTGTTTGGTTTTTGGCTAAATACTGATAATATCAAATCGCACATCGTTAAAACAACAATTCCGATATTATCGCAGACGATATATATCGCACACCCTGCACCACTGTCTTTTTGGCTCATTTGTGCAAAAACTTTTGCTAAACTGCCAAAGCTTGATTTTAACCACCAATGCAATGATGCAAGTATTTAGCTTACCTCTACATGCTTGCGAAGGGTTGATGTCGAGATTTTATAAGCTGCTAGTTTGGTCTCCCTAGGCAAACACAGCTTACACTGCATAATAGAGCATAAATATGGCCAGGGGTTCACTTCATTTCCTTCGAGTTCAACTTCAGCCGAATATGACGGGGTTTGGTTTTCAGCTAGGTCTGCACCATTAACGCCTGTCTTGTCCGTCTGTATCTTTCTTGTGATTTTAGCGCCAGTTTGTTCTCCTGCCCATTATTTACTGCAGTAGTTTCCAGGGAGCGATTTTTTTTTATTCAGTAATTAATGCGTTTTAAAATGTAGCGAAGTACAATACTTCAAACAAAATGTACTTAAGTAAAAGTAAAATTACAGATTTTAAAAATTACTTTAAAAAGCAGAAGTACTCAAAAAAGCTACTCAATTACAGTAACGCGAGTAAATGTAATTCGTTACTTTCCACCTCTGGAAAAGGGTGTAGGACACGGGCCGTGCCAGAAACAGCCCTCACTGTTCTACAATACTCTCATTTCCTTCTTTCTCTGCTCTCTTTCTTTGTACATACATGTGTGTTCAAAATAAAATGTTATGAAGTTCAGCTATTGTATAAGTATCAGTCGCAGACAAAGTTAAAGCTACTTTGAAACAGCAGTCTCAATGTAGCAGAAAACCTATAAGATTTCTCAGCTTAACTTGAGAAGAATTTCAAGCACCAACACATGCATAATTCAGTGCATGGATATTATTTTATACATGTGAATTGAAAAAGTTAAAATGGCTGGTAAACAAAAAAGGCACAAAGCTAATTTCCCATCTTATTTGTATGAAAGCTTAACCCCACTATGGAATTGAAAATATATATTTAATTAAAAAAAAAAAGAAATCTTGCAATTACAAGCTAAAAACCAATAATTGTGAGTTTATACCTCACAATTTAGAATAGTTTTTCTTAGAATTCTGATTTTACATCTCACAATTATGCTTGTTTTGGAATTAAAATAATGTAAAATTTATCTCACAATGCAGATTTTTCTTCTAGGAACTGCTTACATCTCACAATTTTGACTTTTTGTCCCATAATTATGAGAATGAGAATAATTATTAGATAAAAAGTTGGAATTACCTTTCTTTATTTAAGGAATTACCTGCTTCTCCAGACAAAGACATGGCGCTGCGACTCCTGGCCAGGTAGGAGTGTGTTGGTGTCTGTAGTCGACTGATCACTGTGTTCTCCCATGCGGTAAGAGGCATGCGACGCATACCTGGACAACACACATGCACATTTTCTCTTATATACGGTTATTGTCATTGAAAGGAAATATTTGGTTGTCCAGGGACAAAATGCTAAGAAGCAGTTTGCACATGCAACAGTAGAGCAACTGACACAGATGCATCGCATGAATTCATAATAGCATATGCCCAGAATAGGTTACCTATTTGCATCATCTGCTGGTGATAATGAATCATGCATGTTTTATTTAAAGTTCTATGTTAATCGAGACCAATAAAGGAACCCTAAATGTAACCACTAGCAGAAAGACAACATGAAACTGCAATTGCAACCCATTTTCAAGGAATAGTTTACCCAAAAATGCAGAGGATCCATTGGTGAACAAGTGATGCAATGCTACATTTCTCTAAATCTGTTCTGATGAAGAAAAACTAATTTACAACTTGGATGGCCTGAGGGTGAGCACATTTTCAGCAAATTTTTGGGAGAACTATTTCTTTAAGTTAGACCAATAAATAAAATAAAAACAGAGTTTGTTACCATAAACATAACCACTTGTGAAAAGACAACATGAAACTGCAATGAATCACAACTCATTTAATGTGTGTGATATTTTTAATTGGGAGAATATTTTTGGGCAGGACCTGATGATATCCATAAGGATTTAAATGGACCATGAAAAGTGAGTTGGTGAGTTTATGAAATTAATATTATCTGGTCCACTCCACATACCCTGTCACGCAGCAGTAAAGTAATTTCAGTAACTACATAATGAAAAATATTAAATTAAGTCAACAATTTGCTTCTTTAAAATAGGATGCACAATTTTACATTAAAAAGTAAATACATCTATTTTGATTTCATGTTGTCTTTGATTTCATGTTGTCTGAAAAAAGCATGCAAGAAATAAATATCAAAACATGTTAACAATATAGTCAAATAAAGCATGCAGCATGCACACGCAATAGAACTTTTTCCCATTATTGTTATAGCTAACTTATTGTTTGCACTGAATAAATCATTTACAACTTTCATAAACTAACTTACATAAACCAACATGCAATATTTGTAAATACCGGAAGAGATTGCATGACTCCAGAGTTGTGTGTAACCAGGGCTCAAGACTGAAAATTACAAATTACTGAATTTTCTGACAATAGACTTATTTTTTAGAAGCACTTGGTCATGCTCACATTGTGTAGATGCAATGGTAATGCCTACATTGAAATAGAATATGCACTTCATTGAGTGCAAAGCTTCTTACTTGAACACGTCACTTCTCATCCAACAGTTACTGTGTACTGTGAAGGAGGAAAGGGCATGCATTTTAAAGAAATGTAATATATTACATAACTGAAGTCACATATAGACACAAAAGTTTTGTAACTGATTGTTCTGTGAACTGTTCATTCAGGCTTTTTTTCCATTTATGATCATTTTATTTGCAGTCTGGAGCCCCGGACAGCACAGGCTTGAACTCAGTAGTAGAGAGCATCAAGAAAGATTCCTGGATTTCTAAAATCCACCTGCTGATTTGTCCTGAGGGATCTTCTCTTTGGAGATTTGGGATTTAGATTGTGTTTTTTTAATCAAGCAAGATGACGAGAGAGATGTCTGCTTCTGTAAGGCTTGTGTAAGGCACACAAATACACACAAAGACAACATCAATTCAACAAGGTGATTCTTGGTAAACTATTAAAAAAAAAATAATAATAATAATTTGGCTATGTGATTGTGTAAACCGTAAAGAGATAGTGTGAGTGTATACCTCTATCTGGTGAATTCAGCAAGGTGGCTGAGGAATATGACAGGCGTTTGGAAATGACTGGATCTGTGGGTTTGGATAGATTCATAGTGGAGACTGACCTTCTGTCAGTATCTACAAACACAGATGCAAGATACAACATCAGATGCAAAACTTAGTCATAATGCAGACAAATGCACTGAAAAAGGACTAAAAGGAGATAGAAAATGAGGAAGAGGGCATAAAAGGCTTTACTAAGACTTTTTCTACTGTGTGTTTACCTGTAGTTTAGGGATGCTAATTTTTAAGTCAGTTCTGAGGAAAAGTGCTTAGCTACTATTACAAAAGACTACAGAGGAGGATGGCACACTCATCTGCTTAATGCTCACAATCTGCCTTCCATTTGTGTGTCCCAGAATGGACAGACACATTGACGACTTTAAAACCAACATCAAACATCTGTGATGTCTTTAAACACCTTTAAAAGGATCTAACATCACCAATATCGACATTATCAGACTTTAAAGGGGTCATGAAATAGATGGAAAACTAGTTGGTAATTAAAAAAAATTATCTAAAGGCTTAAGCTTTAATGCTTGAAATTAGTTTAGAAGACAAAAAAAAGTGAATACATTTATTTACAAAACAATTTTTCTTCAGTTAGTATCTATATATTAACCATCAAACATTACAGGTCAATACATAATGCATTCATCTTAAAAGTGTAATAGCAAAAAATAAAAACCTGAATGAAAGAATAAAAGCTGATGGATTGTTAAAAAAAAAAAAAGGGACAAAAAAAAAAGGGACAAAAAATAAAAAACAGCTAGAAGTCACATCTTACATACTACTGGTTAAGCAGTTTGTGTTTCTGGCTCCATGCTAACTGCTGACGGGAAATGAAAAGAAATCCAAATCATTTATGGGTGATGCTACAAGCTTTAGCTAATGCTGCTAGTCTGCTGCTCTACACTGATTATTATATTCACATTTCGATCGAAACTGCTGCTGATGCACCAAGCTGTAAACACCATGACAGTGCTCCAGCCCAGCTAGATCCAATGAAAAGAGAGCAGAATCATCAAAACCTGAGAGAGAATATGAGAGAGAAGAAGTGAGAAGGATGGATACAGAAGCATACAGAGAGAAAGAGAAAGATATTGATGGAGCAGTAAATAAAGGAAACAAAGGGAGTGTGCAGTGAGCTCATGCCTCGGAGTCAGCACATGTGAGCAGAGCATAAAGAAATAAGCTGTACTGCAAACAATATGAATTTATATTTAAACACTCTAAAAATCACTGATATTAGGACTTTAAATCCTGAAAAGCAGGCTAAAGTGAGCTTGTACTTGGGTTGCGCAATTAATCGAAAATGAACTGAAATTGCAATACAAAAGAGAAGCTTTAAGGGTTTCCTGAGTTTTCCAACTAAATAAAAGCTTGACTGTTTTACATTTGAAAATAAATTAAGACAGCCATAAATCTTAATATTTTAATTTAAGAATTCTATATGCACTGTAAAAATTATTATTCTATTATTTTTTCTAAAATATTTAATTTAAGTTATAGAGAAATAAAATTACAGAGAAATTACAATAGAAATGTCTTATTTTGTTACATATTTTGATTTAGCAATAATCATAATTATGTCACGTTTCAAATAGTAACCGCACATTTTAATCAGGAAAAAAAAATTTTTTTGCCTACATCGTACAGCCCTAGTATTACAATAAATTTGTATATTTTCTGAGTGGCACTTTTAACTTAATGTTTTGCACTAGCAAGCAACTTACTTGGCTTCAAACATTCCCAGTATTTGATTGTGTGTGTGTGTGTGTGTGTGTGTGTGTGTATGTGCTTGTCTATTTTTTTGTCATCCAGACAAAAGTTGAAAGTATGAAAATGTGAAGATGTTATAACATCTCGATACAACAAGCAACATCATTTGATGTGTGAGTATTTTTAAATTTTCCAGAATCTACAGTATAACCGTATTGATCATTCTGTGCACACGTGTGTGTGTGTGTGTGTGTGTGTGTGTGTGTTTACCGTTGTTGTGCGAGGTGCTAGTGGAGAGTGTTCCACCCCAGCTCCAGCGGTTTGACTTGGGCCTGGCTCTCTGACTCTTCTCCATGGTCCTCCTGATAACAGCCTCATACCGGGCCTGAAACGCACACAAAGACATTCTCATTCTGGAGAGCATTTAATTGGACAAAAATGTCCTTTTTATTTTGTTTTCCAAGAATTTATCATGCATGTCCAGCCTCTAACAAACGCACACCACTTTCTACAAAATGTATGGCTCGCTTTTAGTATTTCCTTTACAATAATAAAAAACAGTCTCTTTATATATTCACAGTGATGACAATGTAATGCAGTGCTTCTCAACCACCTTCTCCTCCTCTAGTCTCTGCCGTCGTTTCTCCTCCACAGCAGCACGTCTGCTCTCCTCCTTCATCCGCTGCTCCCCCACCTTTTTCCTGCGCTCCTCCAGCTGTCTCTCATGAAACTGTCGGGCTCTTTCCTCTCTCTTCAACCACTTGGAACCCCGTGCAGCTGCACACGCCCAATTCAGTTCAAGTTTATTTGTTTAGTGCTTTTCACAATACATAATTTTTTAAAAGCACTTAAAGAAGAATCTTGTTTCAATGTTACAATTAGGAAACATCAGCCAAACCTAAGTGTGTAAATGTTATCTCCGTATGTAATATGCAACTATAAAATAGCGCATTATGCAACACTTTGAATGTGTTAGGCAGAAATTACATCTTATTCTTGTAATGATTATAATACAAGAAAAAAATTACAACTTTATATGTCGACCCAAAGTTGGCATCATCTACAGTCTTTGCACGTGTTGGTGTCATCTGAAATCTTCGCAAATGAATTCCCTTAATCTAGAAAAAAAAATATTTCTGGTAGCCCTATAACAACTATAAATTTAGAAATAACTGCTGGAAATGGGATTTGTTTATAATTTCGTTCTAAAGCAACTTTTCTGAAATCATTCCATCGACCCATCCACCCACCCACCCTTCCATTGTTCCATCTATTTGTTCATAAGACCAATAAACATTTTCAATTCAAGGCTTTTTAACTTTTCTCTTAAAAACTTTGTTTTTCAATTGTTGAAAAAGGCTGTTATTGAAGGACAAGGCAGCACAACTATACTAGACTCCACAATCCTCAAAAATTGTTACTCAATTTACAAAAAATTGCTGATTATAAGAAGTCTTATAGCTACAGTTACAAAAAAAATAAATCAGTTTAATGCTACAGCTCGGAGAAAATGTGGAAAATGGTCATGTGAAAATGAACCTCAGGGGAAAATGATCAAATATGAAGAAAGGCAGATGTTAATAATCAACATTGTGGATTATCAATTTCATTAGCATCCAAGCACTTCAGTAAAGTGAGCATAATTAATCTGCCAATCTCTCTCTGGCCTGGCCTCTAGCCCCTTACATAAAACTGGGTGTCCTGGTAACCACCTCGCCAAGAGTTTATATAACAACTGCACCTCTCCACAGCAACCTGTCCCATCCAGTTAGTCATGCAGTTACAGACAGAAGAGAACTGACAGACACAAGAACAAAATGGGTAACCCAGGGATTTACATGGTCAAGAAAATTTGACATACAAATTCACATGATTTACTGTTTTCTAAGAAGAATACATGAAAATCTAACTTTGCTTTTAGACCACACTTTTTACACATTAGGACTCTCATTAGGACTGAGTGAGTCTCTGATCAAAGATCATTTCTATAGCATCTGTGTTTTCATAGTAAACCACTGCGACTCTTCAAGGCAACATGACATCATGACCTCAAGTGATTTCTTAATAATTGCCTTTGTTTATATGATGCCTTTTAGTCCCACCAATAGTATGACATACGTGAATGGCATTTCAGTCATGCCTGGAAGTGTATCAATTAAATATGTAACAAAAGCTAATTATTGTTATTTATAAGAACTAAATGTCAAGCTGTCAATGTGACGTTTCAGCTGTGATTGTTCAGTTTTTAAAATTGTGTGGGTGAAGAATACCTACAAAAAAACCTACTCATATAGGCCCTTTATGAGGTCTCGCATGACCAAACTACGTTTCCCATCATTCTCTGATGCAGCACAAGAGTGATTAAAAACAAGTAGGCTTCAAAAACACACCAAATGTGCATAATTTGCCTGGTTTTGTTGTAATGCTAAGAAAAAGCAGTTGAAAGGTTAAAAGGAGAAATATGAAATTGTCCAATGTGTCACCAAAAATGCAATCAAAACCAAAATTAAGTCTCACTGTACTGAATTTCCCACTAAATATACTGCTTGATTCTGAAATGTGTGTCACATTAAGGAAGTTAAATGTGTAGCAAAGACACTTTCATGTTGTCTTTAATGACAACACGTGTGTGTTTGTCATACCATTCTGCTTCTCCAGCTCCTCCCTCCGTTCACGGGCGAGTCTCTGCCTTTCGTCATTCTTCAGCACGAGAGGCTCTACAAACACAAGTACACAAATGCTGGATGAGCACTGAAAGTAAAGTTGGGAGATGTCTGCGTATATGTACAGCTCTGTGACTTTTCTGTGACCAAGACGAGACGTTGACGAGCTAAAACTAATATCTGATGATAAAAAAAAACTATGACGAAATGTATGCGGGACTAGAATGTTACTTGAGGACAACCGGAAATTCAAAATACATCCTATGGGCTAAGTTAACTGTCTTGTCTTTCAAAATGTGCGTCTCTGTGATTGGATAAGGGGCGTTTGCATATCTAGTCTCAGGCTACGTCCACAAGAAGACGGGTTTCTCCGTATCCGATCTTTTTTTTTGCCTCAAATTCCGTAAACACGGAGTCGTCTCAGGAAATATCTGCGTCCACACGGAATCACTGAAACCGACTGAAACCGATGTAGTACACATGCCAGACCAATATGTGGCGCTGTAATTCTGCCACAGAGATACACAAAAAAACAGAGAAGAAGACTTGGACCATGTGCGTAAACCTTGCGCGCTGAATATAAACTAACACACAAAGCAGAAGATTTTGCTTTAATAAAACTAATGAGCTCAGTAGCTTCTGCAGCACGAACACAGGCACGTAGTCTGACATTGTTGTTGTTGTTGTCGCTGTTATGTGACGTAGCGGTGTCTGATTAGGGGCGAGACGTGGTCTGATGACGTCATCGTTTCAGAAAATATACGGATTCGCCGTCCACACGAAAACATGAAAACGGCGTTTTCAAATTTATCCACCCTGGGACCCGGTTTCAAAAATGATCGGTTTCACTCTTCGAAAACGCCGGTTTCGTGTGGACGAAACGCCTATACGGTAAAAAATTTATGCGTATACAGAGAAACCCGTCTTCGTGTGGACGGGGCCTCAGTATGGCAGCCGCAGTGGACGGATAGGCTACCACAGGGGTTCCCAAACACGTTCCTGGAGCCTCCCCAACACTGGACATTTTGCATGTCTCCTTTATCAATCACACCTGATTCAACTCATCAGCTCATTAGTAGCAACTCCAAGACCCGAAATGGGTGTGTCAGACAAAGGAGACATGCAAAATGTGCAGTGTTGGGGAGGCTCCAGGAACGTGTTTGGGAACCCCTGGGCTAGGGGTCCCCTTTTCCCGGGAGACACAATTCGTTGACGATTAACTTAAAGTTAGTGAAGGCACGATAGGCGGAATTGCGCTGATAGAAGTGCTCTCTCTAGTGCACGCACGCTCCACTTCTTCAGTTCTCACACAGCGCGCGATCAGTTCTCAGCGCTCAAATACACACACGGCAGTCCAAATGTCTATCGTGTAGAGTCATGTAAATACAGACGGTTATGGTTTAAGTGAGCGTAAACAGGTGGGTGAAAACTGAATGTGTGTCAGTATTACATGCATACCTTCCGTCTTATATGGACAGCATTCCTAATTATCTGTGTCATCATGTTAACCAACAAAAGATGTTAAATAAATGTATACTTAAGTAAACCTACTGTATCTGAAAAAATTGTTTAATTTGTATCTCTACCAAAAAATGAAAATTTATTCCAGTTTTTCCAAATTCAATCCTTGATTCAAATTTCTCAAAAGCTTATTGATTTGGTCTAAAGAGAGAAGAATTGATAATTATTTTTGTTTGAAGACTACATATAAAATAGCTACCAAAATAAATGTTGGTAACTGCAGTTTGACTAAAAGTAATGACTGAAAATGCAATGACTTTTCATCGACTAAAACTATAAAAGCATTTTCGTCTAAAGATAAAGACTAAGACTAAATCAAAAATGCCTGCCAAAATTAACACTGGAACAGCTAACAGTGCGTGTGGGGTGTCTGACCTGATCTGGTAACGATGTGTATTTCTGTAGGGCTGGGAATGGTGTAGGTATACTGTCCAGAGGCAGATGAGTCCGGTCGACTCCATGACGACCTGTCATCTGCTCTGGGAAGGTAGTCAGAGCCTGAATGACAAAGACAGAAGAGAGAGAATAGGGAAAACCCAAGCTGTTTATTCATCACTATATCGAGAATGAAGAAAAAGAGAAAGTGAAAATACAAAGTGAGTTATTTATATTTGAAACACCCAAGACTATTGATAACTAGGGATGCACGATATTATCTGACTGATATCGACTGCTGCTGTTTCTCACCACAAGTTGTAGGTCTATTGTTGCAAAGTGCAGCATTCCAGCTTTGTGAATATTCATATCGAATTCTTGATGACAAGTCCAAACCAGTGAAAGATGATTTTTAAACCCATGCTGATGAAAACAAAACGATCGCACTGACTGACATTTGCAAAGCGTGTGCCTTTCCGCGAGCGCGCTCTCCCCCTTATAAAGTACATTGCGAAATATGTCTTAGTGAGATTCACACAATCATAATCTGTTATGTCTTTCATGAACGTTTAGTTAATGGTTGGGGGAAAATCTGATGTGTAACATTTGATCCATGCATTACAGTAGGTCTTAATGTAGATCTGTCTCAATGTTAATCATACATTAAAAGAAAAGAATAAAATAAAAATAGCTATATTGTGATTAATAATATAGTAATTATTATTAAGAAAAGAATTGGAGGAAAATATGTAACGTTGCTTGGTGGTTTTGCTTTGGAATGTTTAACTCAATTTTTTCTCGAAATCAGATCTGCTGCCTCCATTGCCTTCAAACGGCTATCATTTTTTGTCCGATTCCAACAAGTCATATATAATTTTTTAAGGTATTTTAATGGAGAATGTGAAAATATAAAGAACTTTTTTTTTTTATTTGCGCATTCCGACTCATTTTGCCAGCATGGGTCACACATATCGGTATCGGCCAAAATGAGTTGAAAAATATCGGCAAAATCCAATATCATGCATCCCTATTGATAACTACCGGTAGGGTTGTGACGGTGAGGAAATTTTCCCACCGGTTAATCGACGTGTGACAACACCGGTATTACCGTGGTGGTGGTGGGGTCGTTTGAGTTTTCCCTCTTTTCCTCGAATTTGCGGCAATTCGGCATCAAAGAGTTGTTTGTTTTTAGTTTGTTTGAGTTTTCCCACTTTCCTTTGCTTGTAAAAGCACCGTGCACATTTTACTTTCACTTGGGGGGAAAATCACACAGTTTAAATAAAATAAAAACTAGCAAATACTGTGGAACCAAATAAATGAGAAAAAAAAAAAAAAACTTCCAATATCACCTTAGATAAATGGCAGGTCAACAGGGTTTTCAAAATCCAAAATAATTTTTTAAACAGGCGCTTTTACATTTCGTTTTGAAATTCTTCTGCCATCGTCTTGTCTGTCTCACCTCACTCTTCTGTCAGTCACCTCGGCTCACTCTCCTCACGTGTTCAATGAAATCTGATCTGTGATGCACGACTGTCGTTCACTCGGTGTGTTGCATTGAGCAGCCGTGTTCAGTTTTAATTGTAGTGTCTGTTCTCTAAATGAACTAAATGATTTTTATTACTATAAAAAAAAAAATCTAAATTACGGTGAGGGACGGTGTCGCGGTGGGCAAGTGAAGTAACCCGTGTTGCGGCTTAACACCGGTATCACCGCCAACACCGTCTATTGCAGCAAGCCTAACTACCGGTAAACTTCATTTACCGTTATCAATTGCATTGGTGGTCTAAATATTCAAATTAAACATGAAACATTACATTTATAATATATGATAATAAATATTAATATAATACAAAATATAAAAACATTAAATATGGATAATGTATATTTAATGAGGAATGATTTTACATTTTTTCACTATAGTACTTCAAGTAAACAAGATAAAATGGCAAAATGCCAAGAACTGCACACATACTAGTCTCATGTTGTAATTTCTAAACTGGAAAACTGAATTAAATTTGTTTATTTAATTTTTAATAGAAATGTCATTTTTATTAGCACAGTGATGTTCACAATACATACTGCACCAAAGCAGTGTCAAAAAGCAAAGTTGTGTGCTCTACACACTGTTGATTTACTCAAAGACCCTCTCACACTCTTTTAGGAAGTGACTGTAAGAAGGTTTATGACCTGACAGACCTCAGCCTGGGCAGTAAACATTTCCTTGAAAACAGGTGCCAGATAGGCTTATGAATCCATGGGTAAACATATAAAGTATATGGCTTGAGAAGGTTTAACCATCTACAGACAGAAAGTGTATTTGTAGTGTTACTATAATCAGGTTTCTACATCTGCAAGCTTCCTGTGATCAGTAACGCATCAGAATCAGCAAACTGGTTAAATTGTGTTATTGATTCCCCCTCTATAAAACCAATCAACCTCCTACTGTGTGTGTCATCCTGCACATCAATCAATAATAGTTATATGTTACCTTGTTGTGCATCATGCTTTTTCATACAAATTCACGATACAGAAAAAAATGCCTTGCCTACAAAGCCATTTCTGTAGCAATTGTAATATTCAAAATTCAAACATGTTATAAGACTCTTCAATAGCATAAAAAGTTAAATTATAGCCGTCCTATACATAACACCCACATGCTAGTGTGTATTATAGCTCCCACAAACTGTGATCTTCAAACAGTGCTACCCATAATTCCACAGTGGGGGAGGAGAGGATGAACAAGCCATGGGCAGATGGTGTGTCTAGACGAGGAGGGAATAGATAAAGGACAAAAACAATCAAAACTAGCAAAGAACATTTTAGCAAAAGTCATTGACGACTCATGCCAAAAACAAAGCATCCTTTTCTATATAATAAACTATGGTCCTATGATTTCAATGCAAAAGGAATCCAGTCATAAAACTAAAACTTAATTAAATAATGAATAAATCAAAAGAAGGGCTGTATAATTAAATTGCAACATGGACTGGTGTCTTTGAATATTTAAAAGACTGCTACTAAAATAAGAAGTCTTTATGTTCTCCGTCTCAGATTGAATGAAGAAGCAGTTTCATCTATTACGCATACTGAAGCATGCGTGATGCTTCTGATGTTTTCAGCTTCTGCTGTCTCATGAGGACACGACGGCATGGGCTTCATCTCCAGAGCTGCTCTGAGAGTCACTTCACCAACATTTGACCATTTAATTTGATAAAAAACTACTGTTACTGTTACAGACAGACATTCAAAGCTCTTAACTACAACTAGTGTTAATTTTGTCAGCTATTTTCAATTTTAGTCTTAGTCTTAACTTCCGTGTTAAATGTCCTTAACATTTAATGGGTTTTTTTATGTTTTTAATCAAATTTAGTCAACCTCATCCTATTTAGTTTTAGTCTAGTTTTAGTCAATGAAAACATTACATTTTAGCAATAAGATTATTAATTAACTAACCATATAGCAGTATTAATCTTGGCAACCATTTTTAATTTAGTCTTAGTCTTACTCAAATGTACATTTTAGATATCATATTTAGTCAACCTTAATGGTTAAACTGATCAAAATTATAATCGTAAGGATTGTTGTCATTTGAGAATTTTACTTTTGTATTTCAGGTATTGTACTTTCACCTGTAAGCACAAATCAATAGAATGTGGACTCATGGATGGTGTATTTTACCTCATCTAGAGTACTGATTTATTATAGGCTTTTTATTATATAAATTAATACCAAAGACTTATGCAATCTCTCGGTCTACATTATGAAAACTGCTAAAACAAATGAAAAATATTATAACAGTGGAATTCCAAGTAATTCCACTAATTCTGGCAATAGCCTATTTCTCTATTAAAACAACAGCGGTTGAGTAAGTGCATTTATTCAGCGATCACAATCGCAAACAATACAGTCGAGAGGCGTGTAGAGCAGTCCACAATAACATTTTGTCTTTTTTTTTTTAAGAAAATAAAAATAGGTTTTTGGTAAAGTTTTTATCTTTTTGAATACATTTTAGTCTCGTCATATTTCGTCAACGAAATTGCATGTTGATATAGACTTAGTTATCGTTTATTGACCTTGTCATCTCGTTTTAATGATTTAGTAATTCAGAAAAATATGATATAGGGGCCTAATACACATTTGAATACCAGATAAAGTTCCAATTCCTTCAACAACAAAAAAAAATGCTAAATTGTCTGAGGATTTTATGACAAATTCACTTTTGGAAAACACACATCCTAAAGAGGTTCCATGACTTTAGAATGCGGTCTACTCAGGCAGCTCATTACGTGTTAGAACAGAGCTATTGTGATATTATTCAATCTATTTCCGTGTGTGATCCCTGAGGAGATGGATCCAAAACGGCCATCACTTGCTCTAGATTCCAGGACAATGTTGCTCCTGATTTATCCCAGGCCAAACTCTGTCTGACCCATTTTACCCGCTTTCCAAAAATGCAAGATATCCCCTTTCTGAGACAAACAATGGGCAAGGTCTCAAATGAATACTGAGGGCAATTTATGAAATTATACTATTCCAGAAAAAGGACCAAATCTTAATAAAAGTCATCATTGTTTCACATTTCATTCAGACAGGATCACCTCAGTTTCTGCCAGCTCTGAAAAGAAACACACAGACCTCTTTAATACAGTAATCTAACCTGGAGTTATCAGTTCTCCACCGAGACTTATTATAAAGCAGCATACATGTTTATCAATCCCTAAGAGAATGTAAAGCCTAAAAATGAGTTTGTATGTGTGTGTGTTAAGGTTTTAGCTCATTACCTGATGGTAAGGGAGACCCAGTGGTGTTTAACCCAGAAATTACCTGACAGCAAATTTGAAAATCGCAAGCTCAAGTGTTACAGACACTTCAAGCGCCAAGCTTTATGCGTCTTATAAAACTGCAAAAAACAATCCTAAACATCTGCTACATCACTGCAAGGCAAATAGTTTGATCTTTGGTAAATGTCATTTCAGCCAAGTGTGACTGAAATCATCCGACATATGCACCACCTAAACAAACACCAAGCGATTGTGACTTTAACCTGACACCCATGGGGCGTGTTTGTGTGAACAACTGATTTTGCCTTCATGTAGCTCGCTAATAAAGGCTTTTCATTTGACCCATATATGCCCAAGGGATGCAAAAACAATCAAAAATCTGAACGAAGTCAACATCAACCAGTCTATACTTCTTAGGACAAAAGATAGACCTGTTTGCGTAGTTACAGTAGGCCTATACCATGAAACCTTTCCTCTCGAGATTAGACATAAAATGCATGAACTGAGCCCGTTCTAGCAGGTTTTGAACACTTTCTCTAGCATTTTCTCTCCGTTCCAGCACAGGACATAAAATGCTACCAGCTCATGAACCTTTGCTCTGAGGCCCATGCCTGATTAGCTTACTAATCTGTGTCCTGAATGCTGGGCTGCACAGGCTGGTTAAGTATGTAGTGACGACAGAACAGAATAAACAAGAAGAGTACACAGACACCAACCACATACAGCAGCAATCAGTATTAATGAAATCAAATTAAGGTAGTTACACAAACTTTAGAATGTTCAGTTGTTTAGCCAACAATAAACTAATGATGAACAGGGCCCGACATATGACAGCATACAGGCTTTGTTTAAAAACAACCATAGCTAGTTAAAAGTCCAAGAAGTGTTGTTAATGCACACTGACTATTATGGAAGCCTGCTTCTACCATGGAAAAATAAATAAATAAAAGGCAATTATGACTTTTCTCACAACAATTCTGACAACAATTCAGAATTACCCTAATTTTATTTATTTTTTAATCTGTGGTGGAAACAAGCTTCTGTAGACTATTTCAAAGTAAGCACAGTCAAATTATCCAATAATTAATAGTGTGCTGCAGTGAGCACGTACCATAGATTATGTAGGTTAAGGAGGATTTAAGGACATATCCTCCATTCAGGCTTTGATATTCAAATAAGCACAAACATATAGATAGGCAAACTAAAATACAAACACAGGCACACATGCCCTTCTTATTTTCTACTGCTGTCCATCTTGGCTCTGCTGTGAACGGTTTCCATGCCAGTGTGTGCAGCAAAGCAGAACTGCCGAGGTCCGAAGACAAAACACTGGATAAATGCTATGTAAATCAGGAGCCTGCTTTTGTTACACAAGATAATATATGGAAGAAGGGAGAAGAAAGATACCTGTTAAATCTGAACGCTTGTTTACCATCTTACTAGCCAATTTTGCATGTGCTACAAAACCTCAATTTACACACCATCCATCCAAAATAATATCTGAGATTAGGATTAATGCATCACACATAACATTGCAAAGAGTCTGAATGGTGTCCAGGAGCGTCTTCCTTTTTTCCAGGTCTCAGATGATCCAACTTTCAGGGCAAAGGTCAAAGTTGAGCCTTGTGTCGCTGACCTAGAGTTCACTTGTTTGTGGGAAGACTGACGTATGAAATCAAATGCGATCAATAACATGTCCTTACCCCCACAGTGCATGCTTTAATCCGGGTAAATGGCAAACGTCTTTCACATGGCACAGTCACATCTATAAACACAACTCAGAATCAAACCGGACAAAGCACCTTCTGTTTGATTAATATGAGCAAATAACATAACTCAACGGTTACTATACTCATGGATACCATCTTAGTTTGATTTTGATGAGGAACTGCTTCATTAAGCGCTAGAAAGTTAAACCTGAAAGACCTCTGTTGACCTTCTTTAACCTGCAAAAAGGTGCTAGGGGGTCCAAAAAAAAGCAAGAAATAACCAAATGCTTTAATAAAAATTTTTTTTGAAAAAGTGAAAACACTATAGAAATATTTTTCAAAAATTCTAATATGGAGAAAAAAAGTATGTAAGCCCATTTCCACCACGGAATAAAAAAAAAAATGAGATAATTGAGACTTATTTCACTATTCAGACTCTTGAATTTTGAGGGGAAAAAAATCAGAATTGCGAGATAAAAATTCACAATTAGCCTTTTTAATTTTTTTTATCCCATGGCAGAAACTCACATAAAAAAAGATAACCTGAAAACTAAATAAAAATGTATTTTGCAAATCATTTAAAAAATGTATTATGTATTACTTTAAATATTATTTAAATAATACTTTTTTTTTTTTTTTTACAATGACAAATTGTTTACTTTTGAAAGCATTTTCACAAAACATGTACAATGTACATTTGCTCATACACAACATTAATATTGCATCGCCTTTACACTTTAGGAACCGTTTCCTTGCAAAGAGGATCCTTGTATTTGTGGGAACTTGGCATTAAAAATCTTAAAAACATCTGTTCTAGGAAACAGCCCAGGAAAAATGCACATCACTGAAAGCTCTTACCTTGAATCTCACTCATAGTTTTGGAGAATACTGGAAAACCTCATGCAAAACTCTTGTCTACATCACCAAGGAAGCCATCCTAATCCAATACATCAGACACAACCTCAAGCATGCACAAAGTCCAAAGGATGAAACATCCATCATAGGCTGATGATTATGTGTGTGCTCATTCATGGTCAAATAAAGAGAGGAATATGGAGACATGGATGAAAAAAAAACTGGACTTTCACCCAACCCCTTCAATCTGAGACTGATCGAAAGGAGATAGTAGATCCTCCTCTTTGAGCGTGTAAATTGTGAGATTATAAATCACAATTGTGTGCGCGCAGTACAGAACAAATACAAGATTAAAGAGAGAGAGAGCAAGAGAGAGCGAGAGAGAGCGAGAGAGAGAGAGAGAGAGAGAGAGAGAGAGAGAGAGAGAGAGAGAGAGAGAGAGAGAGAGAGAGAGAGAGAGAGAGAGAGAGAGAGAGAGAGAGAGAGAGAGAGAGAGAGAGAGAGATCAGCGATTAGAGTGCAATTCTCCACATGGCACCAGGATGTGTGTGTATTGGGGCGGGAAGGCTCAGAGATCTGAGCAGCTTAGTGGCAGCTAATGCTAAGCTTACAGAGAGCAGAAGAGAGAGCAGAGGAGCCTTACCCTCACCAACCAGTACAAGACAAATCAAACAGGACCCAATTTAACCCATTATATTATTACGGGATGTGTTAGACAACATCTACAGCATTTTATACCACCTAACATTCAGGGTAATAATTCATCAAAACTATGTGAAATGATAGAAACAAATATGCAAGCCAATTTGAGTCTGAATTTTCACATGGGGTTCAATAAAGTAGACCTATTGTTTCTTTAACTTAACACCTTCTCCCTTGAACGCAGTTTTTCTCTCAGCAAGTGGTGCAATAAGCAGCTTGGACACATTTCCTGCACTGTCTAGATTTACTACCCTTCCTCCCCTGCAAACCAACGGGGTGCTCGTTTATCCAATGAGCTCTTTGGGAAATGTACAAGAAATACACCACAACATAGCAACAGAGAATCAGAGTACACTGTAAGAAATGATTCTGTGGTCATATAGATTTCAATTAATGTTTTTGGTTAAAATGTATTCAATATAATTGTGTTTTGGATTTTGAGGCAAATATTTAATTAAATTTAAAATAAAAATGTTTGGAATAAAATCTACCCATTGTAGTTAAATAAAACTTAAGCATTATATTTATCTAATCCCAAATGGAGAGAATATTGAGTGAATTCAAATTAATGTAATCAGGCAAATTTTAATTGAAAAGCACTTCCTGTCAAAGCGCGCCTTTTTAAAAAAAAAAGAAAATAACAAAACAAATGCAGCAGGCTAACGTTACCTAGCCACAAGGCATTTGAAGAGAGTAGGCTACAGACAGTGAATGTTCGTCTTCTTCCACATTGCTCATCTTGCAAAATTAAACTGGTTGACTAAGGTAAGAAAACGTCTTTTGTTATCACTGGGCTAGTGAAGAACGTATGTAACGTTAGTGGTATATTACAATATAAAATGAGTTATCACAGAAAAAGAGACTCAGCAGCAACACAAAGTTGGCTTCTGTTGAAAGGCTATATAACTAATGTAACGTAGAAAGTTAGTGTGATTTTGCTGCGCTATAATATGAACACAGGATTATACATTTTGTAAGAATTCTTATGTATTGAAGTCAAACTTTTATATTGAAGGATGTGGGTTAGCATTTCCACTAACTTATCATGGTTCCTAGGTCCTTTGCGTGTTAATATCATATCCTCAGTATGTTTTTATGAAATTGCGTTAATAAGTACATTGGGTTTAATTTTAAGGTTCCATAAAGAGAAATATTTGGGGTTATCGCTGGAAGAGCATCTTATATTTCAAGACGGCACTTGACGCACTTCCGTTGGCTTTTCTTCCCGTGTGTGGAGCTCGTCTTCCCGAGGCAGGTAACGTAACTTCTCACTGTTGTTTCACTGTTTTGTTGCAATTTGCAAATGTGAAGGTAACTTAGCTAATAGGCAGAATAGTATTAAATACAAGATGGCCAACTACAGAACCAAGTTAAGAGGCTTTGGTATTCCAGATGTTACATGCAATGCTCTAAAACATAAATGCTCTGCTGACAGGAAGTCTGCCAAAAATTTGAAAAAGGCAAAAAGAGCAGAGGTCAATTATCTGCCACCCTACCCAGCTGGTGAAAATGAGCAGAGCTTGGAGAAAGTAAGGGAAGAGCTGGTCACAGAGTCAAAAAAGAAGAACAACGAAAATGTAGTCAAAGATCAAATGAGCAAAACATTTGCCCTCAGACGGCATGAAATCATCAATCTGTGTCCAACTGTTCGAGCCATGAAGGACCGCTGGCCTGCCCTTTTTGACCCTTATCAAGTAAGTTGGAATTTGTAATTCCAGTTAAGAAATAATGAAAATGTGAAACTGACGACCCTGTATGGGATTGCTTCCAAATAATTTTGTCAAATTGACTTCAAGATGTAAAAAAAATACTCTTACTTTGGTATTGAATGTTAGACAATTTATATGAAAGAGGTTTAAGAGGCTAAGAACTGATGTGATACCTTTGTCTCTTTTGTTGCCTTTGTGTTTCAGATCAATGCAGAATTTCAAAGAACAACTACTGTACTTCTGGAACCGAAATTTATGTCTGCGTTAGACCGTCACACTCCCAAGCTACTGACGCTATTTCGTGCCAAAGGTGGAGCACTTGGAAGAAGACTGGAGATCATAATGGAACTGCTGCAGGTACAGTAATTTTCCAAATTAGAAGTAGCTTTGTTCCATAAGATTTCCAAATTATATGAATAAGGACATCAATCTGAAAGATAGACCATTGTCCTCCAGAGCTGCTGCCCTATTTTAGAAAAGGAAAAACTAATAACAGCTCATGCCTGTAAGATGCTGTGTTTTGTTTTGTTTTTTTGTTTTACAAATTGATCAGAGGCAAGGCAATTTTATTTGTATTTGTTTATTTAGTTTTTAGTGATTGACTTATCAGTTGTTGCATTTCTCCCCAGGACTCAGTGCACTCTTCGATTGAGAGGACCAGAGAGGTTGTTCTTCGGTGTCTTATAGAATACCTTGGAGAACAAGGGGGACATCTTATCAAAGAATTAAACGTAGGTGAACTTAATTTACATTAACTTAATTCAAGGACCATATTTCCTTAAATCCTCAAGTAGGTGCATGATCTAGATATGTGACCTTTGTTTTTTGTAGTATCTTTTTTTTAATAGCTTCAGTGCTTCTTGTCTAAATCTCTGAACTCCACTATAGAGGGATGAAGATACTGTACATAGAGAACTATAGAAAAATATAGAAAATATAGAAAATAGAAAATAGTAGAACAGCATAAATCCCTCATTACAATGGAAGAAGATTTGTAGACTACAAAACATCAAAATAGAGAAGAAAACAAAACAAAGAACAATTTGAACCCAAGGCCTGCGAGAAAATAAAATTTAAATTAAAAAAATAAAATAGATTTATAAGCTATGAAAACAATAATGAATGTATTTTATAGTAATGTGAAATGCTTGCAATATATTTCTGACAGTTTTATACTAAGACAATAACAATTTCATGTTGCAGGACACTGAGAACTTGGAGGAACTTGAACGGGTCATAATGGCCATTACTGTGACCCCAAAGCCTGGAGCTTCTACAAGCAACAGCCCAAAGAACATTGGGATCATCATAGAGGGTGTGGAAGTCATCACAGGACTTGGAGATATTGCAAGGGCTTGCTCTCTCCTCCTTGGCTTGACCTACGCGCTGAATCTCGATTATCCCAGACAGCTGAAGTACACCTTTGAGGTTTTCCAAAAACTTTTCTTGGAACTGAATGATTCAAAGCTTTCAAACAAAGTCCAGTCCCTCAAGAGCAAACTTCAGGCTTGAAATGAGACTGTATTACAGTGCAGACTTTTGTGCTACACAATGTCCATCTTCTACAGAGCTTGAGAATTGCACATTTAAAAGTGCCATGTTTGTAAGTTGGCACTGATTTGTCCCACAAATGTCGAGACATTTCGATTGTTGTAAGTTCAAAGTACAAATGTATTTTTCTTGTTCAATTTGCATTTTTATGATTTGTTTTGGCACATGCCATTATGGAGTATTTTTCTTTAAGATCAATATTGCTCTTTTTTTAAAATAGCTGAAGTTAGCATTTTGTCCTTTTCATAGTTCTGGTTTTAAATGCGTGAGCAAACTTCTGGCTTGAAAATGAGACTGTAGTTGCAGTGTACATGTTTAGCTACACAATGTTTAGCTTCTACAGAGCTTGGGAATTGCACATCTGAAAGTGCTATGTTTGTAAGTTAGCACTAATTTGGACTCTTATCCCACGAATATCTGTGAGATTTCTAGTTACGAAAGGTACGAAATGTTTTTTACTCCGTACAAATTACACTTTTCTGCTTTTGTTTTGATACATGCACCTCTGGAGGATTTTTCTTTAAGATCATTATTGACCCAATTTAGTGGCTAAGTGAGGTGAGAGAGCATGGAAACAGGTTTATGGACACATCACCATTATGTAATATGAATTTTATTTTTGTTTTTACAAAATATTTTGAAGTTAGCATTCTGTCCTTTTCAAATATCTGGTTTGAAATGCAAGATCCAACTTCTGGCTTGAAATGAGACTGTGGTTACAGTGTACAATGATGTGCTACACTGTGTTGAAAGCACAAAAGTGAATTGTTAATAAAATTCTTATTTGAGTATTTAAGTTCTGTACTTTCTGGGCCATATTATTCATGAGAAAGGAATGTTTAGATTTAATTAATTGCATTGATTAAATTTAAATCAATGTGCAGATTAATGTAGATGATGATTACTCAATTATGATATGTAGAATTAAATTAATTTTTATTAGTACTATTTACACATTAGGGAGTTTCTTTCAAATCAAATCAATATTTTTGTTTAGGTTTTAATTAATTCTGTACTGTTTTCTATTCAAATCTACTCATATTAAATGGATAACTATTAAGGGTCTCATTTAATTAATATTTACTCAATACCAAACCTTGTGAAATTTAATTAATAATATTGCTTGTAATCTGTTGCCTCATTTTTATTAATTAGATATGGTGTATCTTTTCTTACAGTGTACAGAACAAGGAGACATTCACATTCAGTACTTGGGGTTGACAACTGCATTTACGAACAGACGTGACTGTTGAAATGTCCTGTTTGTACAGCAGCTAAAAATACTGAAGGCCCTTTTCACTTAAGACTGGGTAGGAAAAAAATATAGATTTTTCAATTTTAATCGATTCTCCTGTTTAAAAATTTATTTTTAAACTTGCTCCGCAAGTCCGCATAGAAAGGTTCGAACAACAAAGTGAAGAGATATTAATGTGTAGTGTATTAAATCTGTGTGATATTTTACTGAGCCTTTTCTTTTAACGGTTTTAAATTTCAGTTACAGTGATCGTTAAGAATATAGTGCTCTCTAGTCCAGTGTTGTGATCTAACAGACACCAACACTATTTTGAAAACAGCACGAAGATAAAGTCCTGCAAAATAAAGTCCTTTTATGCAAAACCATGTATCTTTATTTGCAGATCAGGTGTAGGTTAATATTAGGAACATTTAATAATCTTGCAGAGAGATTTATCGTCTTGACTCTAGTAACTGAATGCGACACGCCGTTTGAATGCTGAATGGAGGATGACTTGACAAATATTCATTTGTACCTCACATTAAACTATGTAATGCTTCAGAACACTTAAAATATAGTGCACAAAAACTTTATGGTGTTTTAAAATGTCTTTGCGGCTTTTGTGGGGCTTAACCATAACACAATAGCATACGCAGAATATCTGATTTGGATCAGTCTCTTCTGACCGATACCCAATCCGGCCGAAAATGCCAGTATCAGAGCGATACCTATACTGAATATCAGATCGGCGCACCCCTAAAAATAACCAGGTTGGTTGTTTGCGCTGCTCCGATTGATCGCTGTATGACGATCAATCGGAGCAGAGGGCTCCTGCTTTCGAATCGCTCTCGAGGTGCTTTGACGTCATTCAATGATCAAACTGCTCAGCGCAAAAACAACCAACACCTGGGTTGTTATTTTAAGTAATTAAGAAATCCTGTGCTGAATGTGTCCCCGGGAAGTGGCATGTCTGGTCACCTTACCATAAAATTGTCAGTCAGCTAGAAAAATTAACTCTAGAGAGAAGCATTTTGCTAAATATGCATATTATATATATCTTGAATTGAATCAAATTGAATCACAAGCTTGTGAATCAAAGTAAAAAAAGGGCCTGTACACTATGACGTGAAAAGATTTGTGTCGAGCAGCATTTACTGCAAAGTGAGCCTCTCACATGTAAAAGAAGTGTCACGCTTTACTCTGAAACACGCAGTGCATGTTTTTCAGTGTTTCCCCTGCCATTATATTCCCCGCCCCCCCCTTGAAGGTCAAGTTAATTTTATTTAATTTTATTTTCTCTATCGTGCCAGATCACAACTGAAGTCATTTAAAGTTACTATTCCTATAGAACAGGTCTATACCTTTTCTTTTATTAAACAAACCAAATAGCCCTATGTTATTTATCTGACGGCATGACGGCATGTCATTTCTGTCTCTATGTTACATGGTTGCACTCTCTGTATCATGCACAGCAGAGTTCCGCCCCGATGCGCACACACAAGTGAGCACACTCCCATTCCCACTATAGTATTTGTAAATATTAAGCCACAAAACGACTATTTAAATATGAATTCTGCGTTTCTGTTTCACGAATGGTTGGAACCATAATAATTGTGACAAAAAAAAATATATAAAAACATCATTAAATGTTATTTAATAAACAAATATAATTATGCTGACAGTTAAATAGTGCACTAAAATCCCCTCTGATAAGTTCAGACATTAACTACTCACTAACTGACTACTGAATTAGTTGACAATCCTTACACATCCCTGCTTGGAATGCTTTATTCTTTTGTACAGAGTACAGCTTTGTGGCACACCCAGAACACAAAACTGACAGAAGCCACTTAAATGGAAAAACAGTGACTGGATCTAAAATGTCTAAATGGCACAGAGCCCTTTACGCCATTTCTGAGTTACCAGACCCCACAAAAAATCTGAACGTAGCCTAAGAGTGTATGTGCGTAATGCCTCCAGCATTAGCTCCAGTGAGGCAGCGGTGTTTTGAGTTCAGAGGGATTTTTGACCCAGCTGAGTATAGTCTTGTGACCCAAATCTGAGCATGTGAAAAGCCAAATGGGAGTCAGACCTCATAGGTTGAAGCATGTCATTAGAAATATAAGTGATTACATATAAGTGATTCTTCATAGAAAGAGATCTGTCATTTCAGATCTAGAAATTAAAATACTGAAAGTGGGCATTAACCTACATCCCTAATTCACATGTAAAGCCTTTAGCCTCAGTCCAAACAGTCCCATCCACCTCTATGTGGATCCTTCCAGTCAGTTTACAGAGCTGTGCTCCTGTTTACATTCCACTTCCTGGTGGTCATGTGACCCACCCACAGCCCAGGGTATCCTGTCCAACTTGTCAGTCATCTGTCATTGCTGTAGCGACAATGGGTGGGGCAAAACAGCCACTCCCAACCAGTAAAGAGAACAAAAAATATTTTCCTGCTCAGCAGAAGCAGTGCTAAAACTGACACTCAAGACTGATAAATGTGTTTTGCTCCACTTTAGTGTAATAGATATGATGCTGACGCTCTAGACTCACTGACATCATTCTCAGTCGGCATTCACAAAACTGCCATTAATACTAATTTAAGCAAACAAAAACTAGCTCAAATCAGCTTACGTGGACACTTAAAATTGAATAACCGAAACAACCTGATTAGCCAGTAGCATTAACTAATTACTTACAATTATCTAACTGAACATTTAAAAACATATTTTTGTATTTTAGGTCATAGTCAAGAATGAGTGGTTCAGAACACACAGGGTCTTAAAACCTTCTAAGCTGCCTAACTAGAATGTGCTGCTTTTAAAAGCATCACACCTATGATGCTCAAAATTGCTGTGTTTTTAAGTTTTAGTTTTAGCCTAAGACAAACAAATGCCAGTACGTACAGACACAAACCAAAAAGAAACTCTATCTGAAGCTGTTAGCAACTGAGTATTAAGGCCACACTTTCCTTACGCACATTTAGTTACTGAATCAGGGCTCTAAAATAGGTTGTCCTGAATTCTCACTAAGACATTTTGGATTGCTTGTACTTTGGTTTTCATGAAGATGTCAAAATAATGTTATATTTATATAATTGTGTATATACATATAAACAACATATTTTATATTACAGATATAAAAACAGCAACATTAACCCTGCACTGCTATGCCGTCATCTGATGACACATACCAGTTCTGCAACACAAATGCAACTTTTGCAAACTACAAAACACACAGACACATTGATCACGTAATAGGCCAGGTATTAGCTTAGCACCCCTGAGAGCAAAACCCCAGAGTGTTTTATATCAGCCTTTTTAATCTTTCCTGTCCTGACTTCCCACGTACCTCCTCCTTTCCTTCGTCTCTTGCGGCTCCACTGTCCCTCCTCTTCCTCAGCGATGGTGGAGAGAGATGGGATAGCTGACCTGCAGGCCCCCCTCCTCATCCTGAGGGGGGCCGGCATCCTCCCCTCTTCTCCTGTGCCTCTCTCTCTCAGTACCCAACGCTGCTAACCATTAGCACCCCACACATCTCTGAATGATCTCAGATGATAAAGTACACAGTAGGAAGAGTAACAAACACAGCAAGAGCTGGAAGACACGGCAAGACAGATTGAAAGGAAAGAGAGATGAGTCAAAACTCCTTCCAGTCCAGCCCGGCTTACTGACGTTCCTGTAATCCACAGAAGCGGCCAGCTCTCTTCTTCCTTAAGCCTGAGAGACACGGCTGCTCTAGTTACTGATGCTGCCACTGTCTCTCTCCAGGTCTGTCTTTCTCTCTCTCTCTCGCTCTCTCTCAGGCCCTTATAGAGAAAGTACCACAGACTGACAAATGCACTGAAGCACTGCCTCATACACACACAGTTCTCCGTTTCCTACTGAAATATTCAGTATGAAGACCAGCAAGGTGAGCCAGCGGATTAACAGACACCATGACAGTTACAGGACACAGAATGGTAGGATAAAATGGACTGGAAAGAGATTAATTATTGCCCATCCAAGGTAAAGAGCACTTAGTCTCTCTGCTAAAGGTGCAGTAACATTAACAATATTTTTGCAGGCTTTCAAAAACAAAAACGGACCAAAAACTTGAATCCGCTGTGACATCTTTTTCGCCCTCACATGAAATTCCACATTGAGCAGATTCCTATATTGAAATGACTAGATTTCACCGGTGAAAATTCACCAAACAATGCAATGCTAAATGTGATCGCACATGAAGACAGTCATCCCACATTTTAAATCTATTGAAACACTGACTGTGGTTACAATATGCTCAAAAAACAAATACACAGGCTAGGGATGGGTCGGGACGATCGCCTAGCCATTCAACATCGTTTGAACATCAAAAGAGCTCAAACTGAATGTGATGAGTCAAAAGGACTGGGTTCAACAACATCTTTCCATTGTGTTGTATTTGCAGGCGGTGTGAAAAAACAAACAGCCTCATTTGAAAACAATTGAATAATGAGCCAGTTCTTTTAATGAACTGGAAAAAAAAGTTCGTGTTTTGAATCAGTATAATGAGAGATACTGAATCCATCAGAGCAGTTATCGTCCCACCCTTTACTGTCAGTGGAGTGAGTGTGTGTGTGTGTGTGTGTGTATGAATGAGAAACAGCTGATAGTCAGTTTACGTTTACAGCCAACGGGTGAATGACACAAAGATCAACCAATGACCTACTGCAAACTGAAAAGCATCGCATATGACTCTAGCTCACAAACACAAAACTGATGCAGTAGTGAAATACTGTAATTTGATCCCCTTTTACATGCAATGCACAGTCAACTAAAACCACTATAACCACCAAATGATTGCAACTGTAAATCCTCCTTCGAGCAAATAAACACAAAAATTTGCATTTAGCACTCATAAATGGAAAGGTTGGATTAATTTAGATGATAACTCATTCAAATATACAAGAAGAATGGGATACCATTTGCATAGCTACAATGAAGCCGTTATCAGGTCTTTGCATAAACCAGCTTCAGTCATATACAAAAACAATTGCTTTGTTCCATTCCATTATGCTCTACAATATTCACGAGACATTTACTAAAAACATATGAAAAATATAACTTTGTATGCACCATGTTTAATAAATAGTTTACTCAACAACAAAAAAAACAACTGCTGAAAATTTACTTTCACAATGTAGAGGTGTTTGTTTCTTCACAGGAACAGATTTGGAGAAATGTAGCATTACATCACCTGCTCACCAATGGATCCTCTGCAGTGAATGGGTGCCGTCAGAATGAGAGTCCAGCTGATAAAAACACCACAATAATCCACATGATTAAAGTCCATCAGTTAACATCTAGTGAAGCAAAAAGCTGCGAGTTTGTAATAGAAACAAGTTCAGCATTATGATGTTAATTTTGAATCATCACTTCAGGCCATAAGAAGCAATATTATAGAGGACTTGTATTTCAGCCAGAAGCAATGATTTGAAGTTAAAACTAAAGCTTTTCACTTCACAAGATGTTAACTGATGGACTGAAATAACTGTTATGGATTATTGTTTTTATCAGTCGTCATTCTGACGGCACCCATTCACTGCAGAGGATCCACTGGTGAGCAAGTGATCTGTTCAGATGAAGAAACAAACGAAAAAGAAACAAACATCTTGGATTCCCTGAGTGTGGGTAAAGTTTAATCAAAATTACATTTTTTGGGTGAACTATTCCTTTAATGCTTCTACTAATCAGCAAAGAAAATATGTTTTGAGCTGATGCTAATTATAATCAAATATAAACAAAATAATCATCTTCAAATTTATAACGGTAATCAATATTTATCTATATGTATCTATACATGGCAAAAACACACTATCATGATCATGCACCTACTCTCCATCTACATGCGTCTTATTTTTCTCAATTCATAACAGAAGGCACAGGAATCTGATCTTTGCCCCTCCAGCCCCAAGAAAGGCAGTAACCTTACACTTTAACCAGTAACACTGTTGTTGTCTGTGCCTAGAATCCACCAACAAAACTATTGGTAGATTGTGTAACCACAAAGACTAAGTAATATATCTGTTAATTGGCCAAACAGACTTATATAAAACTGACTTGGGACCAGTGGACTAAACCAATGCACTGCAGACACAAAACTAGTAATTGTATCATATTTTCCTTCCTTTTCTAGCAGGTTTGTCATTTGTCAAATTGCAATTGTTTCAATTGCAAAAAAAGTGATATAGGTTGTTGCAGACATTTAAGACAAATAAGAAAATGTGATAGTGAATAATAAGAGGGATATGATTATGAATCAATCTCCAGAATATTTATCTAACAAAACAAATGAAGACAGGACGACTGCACCAGACTGTTTAAAGAGTTGGTTTCTGGATATTTACTTGACTGTACTAATAAAACAACACAACAAGTAAAATACAACAGATATAAAACTTGTCAACATTACAATGAACGCCGATCATGCAGAACGCGGGAGCGCGCGCGCAACAGGTGCTGCTTCAACGGCATTTAAACGAGTATAAACAGCACCAAAACCATATCAAATAATAAACCAACGTTTTTCTTCGTTATAACAGATGTAAACACCCGCTGGCAGTGCTTTGGCTCAGCGTTTAGGCTGATTTGCCGATTTAATCCTTTTCCTCTGACCGAGTGTTTTATTTCGTGACAACTATAACCAACCAGCTTTAAAAGCAGACAAGGGTTTGGTACACTCGTCTAGAAGCGGAAGAGTACTTTTTGACACACTTTACGTTAAATAAACAAACTCTTACCTTGGCTGGAGCTCTGACAGACGCCGCTTCCATCCCGCTCCGCCATTTCACCGACGTCACATGAGAGGATTAGAGCGCGCGCTTAGTGCAAGAGCGTCACGCGCCTCTAGCGGACAGGTGCAGAACAACAGGTGAACACACACAGATCTGTCCTGGGTGTTCAATTGCAGTTGTATGTTTATATAGTATATAAACATAGTATATAGTATGTATGCTAACGAACAACTTTTTATATTTTTAAATGTTAATTCGATTATTTAATTTGGTATTTTATTATTTATATTAATTTTGTATAAAAAATATGCATGTATTATTATTTTAAGTACAATATTTTGATATTTTTTATAATCATTCAATCAGTTATATTTATTATATTATAATTATTTTATTTTATAATATAACAATTATTCAAAATATTTTAAAAGTTTAATAAAATATTTTAATACTTAATAACACACTTAGTATTTTTAAACAAGACAAATTTGTCTTTGAGTGTTAGCATGCACTTACATAATTGTGTTGCCATCTAGTGGTAATGTATTTTCATGTTATGTTTATTCCTTCTCACTGTAAATCTAGCATTAGTCTACACTGTTTGACCACTGTTATTTTATATATGTATATTGTAATATTATTTCTTATCCAGAAGATGGCAGCAGTTTACAGTATACTTCCACGACTTCAAAATACGAAGCATATATGTACCACCTGGACCTCCATGATCTGAACATGAAAATGACATATATAAGAATGTATCATATAATAAAAATATAAACTGTCCTCATGCACCATGATGTGATATGTGTGTGTCTGTGTGACTTGTGTGCTGCTAAACCAGTTGTTATATTTGGGAGTGACTTCATCTGACATCACTCTCTTTTACATACCAACAAATGGATAAAATATCACAAACAAAATACTGCTGAGAATTGTTTTGTTCAGCTTAACGCATAATGTACAAAAACAGAACAATAAGCCATGTATTTTTGGATTGGATGGTTTAATATCGAATATCCCCGGATAACCCCTAATCCACACATACTGTATTTGCTCCCCATGCTTTTTGTCTACCAATCCATCACCCTGGCTGCTCATACATCATGCTTCCCACATAGTTATTAAGAAGCATTATAAAGTAGATAAATGAGAACATGAAGGTACTAAATCTCTCTCCCTCAGCCTCTCTTGTGCTCTATCTAGAGCAGCACTGGTGTTTTGGGACTGGGCCATCTCATTAGTGGGAGTTTCATTACGTTACATAAGCCCTGAACAATTTCTCTCCTCACTGTCCTCTATCACACTGAAGCTCCGACCTCAGCTCCACTCTAACATACAAGCACATACATCTGTATCGATATAACACACATAACACAGACAAATATTTCTTAGTTATAGAGGACAATATGCATTTGGTTTGTAAACCAGGACAAGTTTATCTGGAAGATCATGTGGGTGTCACACGATTTACCTGTTTTCCTTTGTTTATATGTCACTTGCATGTGTATTGTATTTTGTGCCTTATCATATTTTGTATTGCATGTTGTATTGGACTATATTGTATAGAAGTACAGTTGCCTCCATATATCAATTCTATATCATTATAAAGCAACATTTCAAATCAAAATCAAACATGTTTTAAAGAATGATAATAAATACAGTTTTCATACAAAACATTAACCTCTGTGAACTGAAAACTGTATTGTACTGTATTTTACTTTATTGTATATCTTTTTGTATTGCATTCTATGCTGCTGTAGACAGACAGACAGATTAAGATAGATAGATAGATAGATAGATAGATAGATAGATAGATAGATAGATAGATAGATAGATAGATAGATAGATAGATAGATAGATAGATAGATAGATAGATAGATAGATAGATAGATAGATAGATAGATAGATAGATAGATAGATAGATAGACAGATAGATAGACAGACAGACAGACAGACCGATAGATCGATAGACAGAGAGACAGACAGACAGACAAAAGACAGACAGACAGACAGACAGACAAAAGACAGACAGACAGACCGATAGATCGACAGACAGACAGACAGACAGACAGACAGACAGACAGACAGACAGACAGACAGACAGACAGACAGACAGACAGATAGACAGATAGACAGATAGACAGATAGATAGATAGATAGATAGATAGGTTTAATACAATGGTACATGTCAAAATGTCATGGTATTATCATCTCATACTGTATCATTCATGGTACTGGCACAGCTTGTTCAGGATCTCTGTTGTGTCCAATGAGCACAGAGGGATTTCCCGTTTCACCAATAGGCAACTGTGCGCGATCTGGCACTCACAGCGTTAACGCGAGCGCGCACATTGGCTTGACATTCCCCTCCCACGCGCCAGTCGTCCTTTAAATGCTCGCGCTGCGCTTTAAATAGCAGGTGTGAGAAACTGTGTCCCTGCATACACCCCTCAGACACCACCACCATCATCATCATCATCGCCATCACCGCCGCAATGTCCACCGCCAGCGCCGAGACCACCGCGCAGCTGCCGCCGGCCGCGGGCAGGGTGTTCTTTCAGCCCGGCGTGGGCTGCGCCGGCTCGGGACCGATGCAGCGCGATGACCCGGTGCAGAAAAAACAGGGCAAAGTGACGGTGAAGTATGACAGAAAAGAGCTGCGGAAGAGACTCATACTGGAGGAGTGGATCATTGAACAGCTGAGCGAACTTTACGACTGCGAGGTAAGACTGGACCCGTACTACATAAAGAGCCTTTAAATGTATATAATTATTTATCATTAGATTTTATTGTTTATTGTATAATGTTTTATTTTAGTTGTTGTGGATATAGTTTTAATATATATATATATACACATTTTAATATTTTATTTTAATATTTTTTATTTTAGATTTAGATTGTAAAATAATTTCTAAAAAATACTAATAATTTTTCGTTGCAAAAACAAAAATGACTATTAGCCTAATATATTATTTAATTTTTTTTAAATAAAAATACACTAATTAATTACAGTACAGGCAAGTGCTATCCTTTCTACTGTATTTTATACAGTAAAAAAAATAATTGGATTTTGGACCTTTTGTATTAATCTATCTTTTAGAAATACAACAATACAGACTAATAATGTCTGCCAACATGTCACTTATCAGCCAGGGAGAATCATTGGTTATTTTCAGCTTTTTCATTTATTACTCTTCTTGGAGTAACTTGAGGTTAAGTGTCTTGATCAAGGGCACAATGCAGTAAAATATAAATCGGCTCTTGTGGGGTTTTGACCTAATAGGTCACAAACCAAGATTTTTAACCTCAAAGCTACACCATTCCCTCGGGTTTATAGGTTGATGAATTGGTCTTTGTGTGACCTACATTTGGCTGCGATGTAAAAATGCATGACGATAGGCATCTTTAAAGTGTGGCATCCTTTGGCATCAGTCCTCATTTGAAGATGAACAAACGTCATTCTGCTGACCTCTTATTGCTCTGTACGCTGGTCTCTTTTGTTCTTTCTCTATCTGTCTCTCTCAGTGTTTCTGTTCTGCAGTAGCTTGCTTTTTTCTGCTGATGCTGTGTTGGCCCCAGAGAGACAAAAAAGAGAGAAATGGCTATTTTGACTTGTCAGGCGGAATAACGTTGATCCGCTTGAAAGGATTCTGTGGGTTTTCAAAAATCAGGAAATTCATATTTATATGAACAGAAACACCTGAGTCTTGGATCTAAACAAACCTGAAAAAAGTCTTATTCTTTATAAATATATATCAATATATAAATTTATATTTTCTTTGTAGTGATTCTAATGAATATAAAAATATCTTTATAAAATTTAAGGCTGTGTAAGACTCAGTTATAACCATTATAATTTTATTTAACTATCTTTTATTTTAGGTTATTGAGGGTGTATTTTTATTTTAGAGGTATGGTTTATTTTTTTAAAAAGTCAAATTAATTTTTCTAAGAAATATAATATTTTGTTGTAATTGAGATTATATTTTTTTTGGATCTAATAATAATATTATTATTATAATTAAATAACCAATAAATATTAGGCCTTTATAATGAATGCTATATTTGTATTCATTTCCATTTTTATTTTACTTAAAGCATAATATACAGGCAAGTACATTTTACTGTATTTTATAATAATTTTACTTTTTGTGTGAATACTATCTTTTAGAAACACACAACAGTATAGATTTATAATATGCATATTCTTTATAAAAACTGTTATACATTATGTAATAATTCCACTTTAATAATTCTAATTATTTATTTAATAAAATAAATAATATTAACCTGTCTATCTTCCATTTTGTTACAAAAAATGTGTTTTCCTCAACATGGGAAATCTTTTTTAATAAATAGGTAAATGTTTGTTTTTATTGGGTTTAGTATGTTTTATTTAACAAATCACAATAAGTCTGAGAATAGGGGGTAGGGTGGTTCATGTAATGCCATGTTGTTTATAAATCTTCTTCAGTCTAAGCAGACATGAGCATATGGTAAATTAACCTTTAACATGGTCTCTCTGGACTTTACACACAATGCCAGCAGCATCTTCTGGGTCAGATTTGTGATGGCAGTAGTTCACTGGCAATCATATGTTGAAAACAGAGCATGTTAAAGGAGGATGCTGTTGGTCTGCAGTTGCATCCTCATGGTGCTATGCACTGGTGTGTACATCTGTGTGAGCTATATTCACTTTTTCTCTTCTATGGTAATTGTCTCTATTATTATAATGTTTTGAGCTTATACATAGCATTTGTGGCAAATAAAATGCATTTTATTTGTAGTGTTAATCAAATCATCAAATAGGATGCTGTTTACAAGCTTAAACAGCTAATCAGATTAAACATGTGAGCTCATAAAGAGGTGTTTACTTGAGTGTATTTAACGACCATCACATTTATACTAGAAACAAGAGGAGGAAGTCACACATAGTCAATAACCGTTCACAGCTCAATGTCTGGGCGCCCATTAACAGCAGGTTACAATCAAAGGCAATAGACTTCATGTAAACGACAGGATTCTGAATTGGACTGTATAGCTGCACTAATAAACTCCGTGAAAAATAATCTTCATCAATGCAATTAGAGCTTTATTAAAAGACTAGTATAATAGCAATCTGCAGTGTTGAGCTAGGTTGCAAGAAAAGTGCTCGCCAAGGCTGCATTTATTTGATCAAAAATACAGTAAAAAAAACATAAAATGTGAAATATTATTACTATTTTAAATCGCTGTTTTCTATTTGAATATATTTTAAAATGTAATTTATTCCTGTGATGCAAAGCTGAATTCTCAGCATCATTACTCCAGTCTTCAGTGTCACATGATCCTTCAGAAATCAAATTGCTGATTTGGCATGTTTGTTTGTTTGTTCGATGTTACTTAAATATGTCCCTCACACTGCTAAATGAGTTCAGGGGAAGTGTTTAGCAGGTTAGCATGTGAACAGACAATTGCTGACGGGATTTGCGAGTCGTTCACTAACAGCATTCCATTGTGCAATATGGCCTTTAGGGTTAGTAAGGTGTTGACGCCTTAGACAGACCTACTTAAGGAAGAGTAGGTCAGTATGGAATTCCTTGCAGACAGTGAAGGTTTTCTGCCTCTACAGAAGTTTGACAGAATTGAACTATGAACTCTGAGGCCTGAAACTTACTCTCTAGTACATGAATACAGATGCTAGCTGTGTGCTTGATTGAATGCCTTGTTGCATTCCCAAATGTCAAAAGACAATAATGCAATGCACGTATGCAGTTAATATTTTGAATATTTCAGATTTTATTGTTACACTTTCTGTCTTGACTTTATTTATAGCTAAAGTTTTAGTAATTTTGTTGTGTTTTTGACATTTTTTAATGTATATATAGTAAATTTTTTATGTAGCCTATTCATTTTAGTTCTAGTTTTAGTACTCGTTTTATTTCAAGTAACATTTTATTTATAGTTTTAGTTTAGTTAACTAACCCTAACTGGCACGGTTACTCGTTTCAGCTCTAACTTCAATTCTACTTATGATTAAATTACTTGCAATTCAAATAAATATTCTGGCATTATGACTCAGTTATAGTATACTAAACTATTAAAACCACTCTATAATGGGATAAATATTTTAAAACTTTGTATTGTTCAAAACATGTTTTTATAAAGCCTGTTACATTTGGTTTTGGGTTTGAATGTTACAAACTTAAAGCATTTTTAGAAAAGAAAAGGAAAATACAGAAGCATTATATTTAAATCATAATCAGGGTTATAGGTAACTAAAACCATAAAATATTTTTGTTACTTGAAATAACAGGCTTTAACTAATATAAAACATATTAATATTTAAATTTGTATTTCAGACAGTAGTGGATGAACTATAATAACTAAAACTGAAATAAAAAAATAATAATATAAACATTTAATTAATAATATAGACATTTAAAAAACAAATACCAATAAAAATGACAAGAATGCACAACAAAATTACTAAAACTTTAACTAAATTTAAAATGAAAACGGAAAATATACAAATGAAAACCTGAATAATATAATTTGGTTTAATGGTGAACCATTTGAAGGTTGCTCTATTGCCTCCTTCAGTATAAGTATTAAGTAGCTATTTACAGTAATGCATTGGCCAATCACTGAGTCTTTGAGCTTAAACTGGCTTGCTTTATAACATCGCTTGACTATGACATCACAGAGCTGAACTCCGACCTCAGCCAATCAGAATGAGTGACAGCACAGCGTGGATTAGATGAATTTGTCATATAGTGAGAGAGTGTATCCAACAGAGCAAAAGTGAGAAAAAGTGGTGTAACATTATCAGGATATTCTGAGGTTAATTTCCGTGACTTCTGGGAGAAGAGGATTGGGGGAAAGGAATTAGAACAGAAATTCAAACAGAAGATGAGGGGAAAATAATGGAAAGGCAGAGGGTGGACAAATTCAACAGAATTAGAAAGGAGAAACAGGCAATTTGGGGGTATAAAAGTACAGAGATTTTGGACTGGGAATTGAATCAATTTCTGCTTTGAGGAAAACAGCATCTCATGCACACACTAACAACCCTCAGAGAAACACTAAAGTGTGTATGTATGTGTGTGTGTGTGTCCATTTTCAGCATGATCTCTGCTTTCTCAGCAGCCTCATCTGTGCTTACAAGGCTTACGAAGAACAAATGTAGGCCGCTTCTTGTTGCGATTTGCATGTATATGTGTGTCAGAGCTCTGATGGGCTTTGTCTTAGTAAAACCGGTCCATCTGGAGTTCATTAGCGAATTGAATGTGCGGATGAGGTGGTTACGTGCAAGCTAATGATGGAGTCCTCAAATCAATGACGGTCACAAACTGCTGCCAAGCTGTTTTCTGCTGAGAATTCTGTCTATTTTGGGCAGCGTGCAGCAGTTTGCAAGCGTGCAGGTTCTCTCTGTGTGATCAAGGATGAATAATGCTGGGATAGGATGTGAAAGCTAATTCAGTAACACTGCTGTACTAAACATTAATCCAAATATTCAGATTAGCAGGCAATAAACATGCATTTTCCAATTTTATGGCTGATTTTTAAACTTACTCTCAAAATATGTTGATACAACCTTGCAAAGAAGATGCAAAGTGCTTATTTCAATTTTAACTTCACTTATACTTATATATATATAATGCAATGTAAATAAATATTCTGGTATCATGACTCAGTTTTAGTATACTTGTTAATAAATCACACCATATAACAATATATATATATATATATATATATTTATATATATATATTTATCACAATAATTGAAAACCCATGACATTGTGTTGTTTAACAGTCCGTTACATTCAGTCGGGGTTGAATGTTGCAAAGTTAAAACTTTTAGAAAAGACAAAAACAAAACAGTTAAAGCTTGATGTTTTAACTGTAATCAGGGTTATTATAGTTAACTAAAACTATATATAAAAAAAATTAATTGAAACAAAATATTCAAAAATATAAAATTTAAATTGAAAAAAATCCTAAACTTATTTCATTTCAGCTTTTTAGTTTAAATGGATGAACTAAAATAACTAAAATTAATAAAAAATGTATATAGAGATTTAAAAAAAAAAAAATCAATACTAATAAAAACAAGAACACAACAAAACTACTAAAACTTTAGGTAAAATTAAACTATATAGACACATTATTTTTTTTAAATGACAATAAAATTACAAAACCTTTCATATTAAAATGACAAAAATATAAAAAGACAATAAAAATATTAATAAAAACTATATAGATATTAAAAATAATAAAAAACGACAAAACAAAATTACTAAAATTAACTAATTAAAAAAATATAAAAAGGACAAAACTAAATGACTAAAACTAACTAAAATTAAAATAAGAACAGAAAATATAAAATCAAAATGAATTCTAAATATGAATAAAAGCTATAATAATATTATAGAATTCGATTTTTTTCCCCATATATAACCCATTAAAATGTAATTGTGATAAGGGACATGGTAAATTAATAAAATAAACAAATAGTAATGTATTATTTGATTTTTTTTTCCTTGTGCACTAAATAGTGTAATTTATCAAATGAATAAATTCAGCAGCAAATTGTTTCCTGAAAATGTCAGCTAAACGCACTCTGCATACTGACACACAACACAGCATAAAACGCAGTGAGATGTGTCCTCTACATTCAGCCCAGTGGGGTTCTGCTAATATGCCCCTGTCTGCAAAAGATACCCACAACCCCCCTCTCCGCTGTCTTCCTCTGCAGCGAGGGGGGAAGGGGTTCGTCTTTGATGCTGAGCGCTTCAGGGGTCTTTCGGTCTGTCTGATATCACAGGCGCTGCTTTTCACTCCTCTTTGACTGTCTGTATTGATGCAGTGTGTTTGTGTTTTGGATTAGAGACGATCCTGTTGGCGTTTGTTTGTGTTTATCTTGGATTTTAATCTCCGTTTGACCTTGTAGCAGAAGCGTCATGGCTTTTTGAACCAAGTTCATTTGAAATGCAAATTACGAAAAGATTATTTGTATCGATGGTTATTATGAAAACACAATTACTGTACATAAAAAAGTATTTGTCTTAAACGCTGTGGCACACGGGACACATTTGCATGTTCAAATTTGGGCACACCAATTATAATTTTTTTTATGCTTGTCAAGGCTGAATTTATTTGATCAAAAATACAGTAAAAATAGTAATATTGTGAATATTATTACAAATGAAAATAACTTTTCTGTTTGAATATATTTTAAAATGTTATTTGTGAAGCAAAGCTGAATTTTCAGCATCGATACTCCAGTCTTCAGTGTCACATGATCCTTCAGAAATCAGGAATAAATTATGCATTTTAAAATGCATTTCAATTGAAAACAGTAATTTTAAATTGTAAAAAAATAACTGTTTTTACTGTATTTTAAATAAAATAAATGCAGCCTGGTGAGCATAAAAGACTTAAAAAAAAAAAAAAAAAAACTCATGACCAGTAGTGTATAAATGCCAAAACTTGCACTTGCATGCAAAATACAAAAAGAATAAATATGCATGATGCTGGTTTTATTAAAACTATATATAGGGTTGAAATTTGTCTTATCCCACTAAGGGCACTGATAAAGCAACAAATGCAACTGATTCCCACTCAGAAAATGAGTTCATGTCACCCTTGCCTTGTAGAGACCAAATTTATCATCTTTATTCTGCTGACCGGGAGACCCTGATCATAAATCATCCTTGACACGCAGAATATGCATGTGCATGGTATTTCATGAGCACATATGTGCGCAGTACAGTACAATCTGCTTGTTTATGGTGGTGTTCAAATCATGTGTTGTGTGTGTGTGATTTCTCAGCATTGCCGTTGGCATTTCTGTGTACATTTCACACTTTCCTGCAAGACCTCTCTCACACCAACGCCTGTTTGCTTTTCTGCTACAAATCCTCAGTGATCTGACCTGTCTGCTCCGTGAGGGAGAGAGACGGCTTCCCTCTGCTCTGTGTTTGCAGAAGAGACACCAGTCGACTGCACGATGAGACACAATGCACAAATAGGTCAAGTGAAGGTGTCTGTGCTGCGACTGGAAGAGCTCATTCAACTCTCTGGCCTGACGGCACACACGGTCACTACCCACAATCCAACTGCAGGGCTTTTCATTCACAATGGACAGACATTACATGCAAGCTGCTGGAATGAAAAATTATTTACTAAAATGTGACTCTTGGTCACAAAACCAGTCTTAAGTCGCTGGGGTATATTTGTAGCAATAGCCAAAAATACATTGTATGGGTCAAAATGATAGATTTTTCTTTTATGCCAAAAATCATTAGGATATTAAGTAAAGATCATGTTCCATGAAGATATTTTGTAAATTTCCTACCGTAAATATATAAAAACTTCATTTTTGATAGGTAATATGCATTAAGAACTTCATTTGGACAACTTTAAAGGTGAGTTTTTCAATATTTAGATTTTTTTTTGCACCCTCAGATTCCAGATTTTCAAATGTATCTCGAGCAAATATTGTCCTAACAAACCATACATCAATGGAAAGCTTATTTATTCAGCATTCAGATGATGCATAAATCTCAATTTTCAAAACATATGACTGGTTTTGTGGTCCAGGGTCACAAATGATTAAAATTGTAGTGGCCATTAATGATTACTCAAATGAAGCATTTATGAAAATGACAAGAAGCCTTTATAAAATGACTGCAATGGCAATATGATAAAAACAATCTTTAATAAAAGTGTAATAAGTAATAAGTGATTTACTATTAAATATAAAGTTATAAATATTATCAAGTGTGTGTATTCAATTTCTCATATTCAATAAACAGTTATTCGATATATATAATTGAAAATATATAATTACTGTATATATATATAAAATATATAATTATGTAATTTTAATTGTGTTCTCTCTCTCTCTCTCTCTCTCTCTCTCTATCTATCTATCTATCTAGATAGATAGATAGATAGATGTCATTCGATTAAAATATTTAATCACGATAAATCGCATGATTGTCATGAGTTAACTCGTGATTAATCGCAACTTAATCGCACATTTTTATCTTTTCTAAATGTACCTTAAATAAATACTTTTCAAGTTTTCTAATCAACATGGGCATGGACAAATATGGATGCTTTATGCAAATGTATGTACATTATTACTGAAATCAACAGAGCATGAAGACTAGACATGTTTCAAAGGTTATAGATGTTTTTCAAAGAAGTTGTTCATGTCTATTAAACACATGAATAAAGAAATTCCAAGTTCCCATTACTTCTCTTTCTTTGCACTGAGCAATTTATTTACACAAACCTGTTTACAATTTTGCACGACAGGGCAGCTCTTCTTCTGAACATGCAAAATATACATTTATTATTTATTACTAGATTTGTTTGCTTCTCTGTGGCCACACTGTATTTTGATGCAGCTAAATTCTCAATAAAACTGTTTTCATTGATATATTTTACTGTCAGACGCTGTTGTCGAATGATATCGAGTGTTTCAGTATCTAACTTTAATAATCGCGCGTTAATAAAATGAGTGCCGTTAAAATTAATTTGTGTCAACTTTGACAGCCCTAATATAAATGCATAATAATTTTATATATGTATATGACATTTATTTATATATTAGTGTTTAGTAAATTATTCCTTTGGAAGAAAATGTCAGTAGTGCTTGTATGTGCAATACAACAACGCTGAGTTGTTCTGAGTGTTTTTGGATGTTATGTAGTTTCCTACAGACTATCTGCTTTGGTGCATCAGTGTGAATGTAGCTAATGAAATGTTTTTTTGAGAAGGCTGATGGACTCTGTGTCAACTTATCTTGACTGATGTCGGATCAGTCTGTGATTGATTGGTCATGTCTTGGCGGTTGGCTTGACTGATCTGGTGATGGTTGAGCTTTATCTGCTGGAGTCTTTGTGGCTGGTATTGCCATTTTCCCATTCTAAGAGAGAACACACAGACGAAGGTCTGAAATATTAGTTCTTCTAATGGTGAATGTGTAAAGGCATGATGAATGAGCCAATCTGACAGCAGGCAGGCGACTGATTGGATCATTATTTTAACAAACAGCTCTAAGAAGTTTAAAGGAACTATGCTAGTGTACTAAAAGGCTGATTTGTCAAAGTCTTCACTGAAAGTGCATATCTGCTTTTGCAGATTTATTGTGTTAATATACATTGATGTGTCTCCATTAGTGTTTGTCTTAAGAGTAAAAGTGTTAGAATAGATTTACATGCATTCACAATATCCACCTTTGTTACATGCATTCACAATATCCACCAAGAATTTAGACATTCTTGACATCAACTTGTATGAAATTAGTCATATTTTTGACAAAATCTCTCTTTTAAAGGTATACAAACAGATCTCAATGCATCATTGTCAGTTTTCCCTCACCGTATGAACCGCAGTGTGAATTTTCTTCTCAACCACCCACGCTTTCTTAACCCACACACACACACAGACTCATCCTTATTAACTCTGCAGCCCAGCACTAATCGTTTTGACCTGCTTCTCGCTCAATCTCTCCTCCTTTCACTCTCCTTCTTTCTGTATTCTCTCTGAAAGGAAGCAGTTTATTGCGCTGATGCTCATTTGAGCTGCTAGTAAACTCAACATCAGTGCAGCTTGAGACAGAGAAATTGGTAACTGGTAAATTTGGGGGGCAGAACTAGAAATCCTGCTGCTTTTTTCAGCTGAGCTGTTAACCGTGGACGATGCGAAGCTGTTATGGGTTGCACAGTTGTTTAGATATGTGACGTTCATTCGTAGGACAGTTAGAGCTGAGTCTGCCTTTTAGAAAATTTTTGAAAAATATATAAGTAGAATTAAATTTAAAAAATAAATGTTAAGTATTAAATAAATAAATAAATTATAAATGCAAATTCTGAAAGATTATTCGTATCGTTGATTATTCAGAAAACACAATTACTGTATGTAAAATCAGATTAGTTTTTGTATACTTTTTATTTGATCAAAAATACAGTAAAAACCATAATATTGTGAAATATTATTGCAAAATTAAATGACCTTTTCTGTTTGAATGGATTTTAAAATGTATTCCTGTGATGCAAAGCTGAATTTTCAGCATCTTTACTCCAGTCGTCAGTGTCACATGATCCTTCAGAAACCAGGAATAAATTATACATTTTAAAATATATTTAAATGGAAGACAGTAATTTAAGTCAAATATATAATAATATATCAAATTTAGAAAAATAAAGAATGCAAAAATAATGCATTATTGTAAAGTTTAAGTGTGAAAAAAATTAAATGATGAAATCATGTGTGAGTGTATAAAATAAAATGAAATGAAAAAATATCAAAATAAATAAGTATAAAAGATGTTAAAAATGTTCAAATTTTCACACACACACACACACACACACACACACACACACACACACTTTAATAATGCACTGGTTTAATGCTTTTTGTGATTAAAAATTAGATATTTATTTAAAAAATAAATCAGTGCCATTGTACTAAAGTATATGAAAACACTTCAAATCCTAAATAAATACACTTTTAAAAAATCAGACATAATGCAGAGTAACGTGGGGTAAATCTGTACAGCAAGTCCTGGATTTGTCCCTGGATCTGCCAAGCAAATGCAGAATTAGCTGAAACGCTCTCAATCCCTGGCACTCAAACAGACAGAAGTGACCAATGTTGTTTCATAATGATTGTGTGTATGGATGATGTGTATTATTCCACCTCTCTCATTTGTCAAACAAGCCAAAGCGATTGCTACATGGAAAATACTTCCCTCTCCTTCTCTCACCTTTAAAGAGGCGAGTGTATTTATAGAGCTCATCTCATCCTGTCTGTGTGGCTCTGTCTGTCATCACTGGCACATTATGGCGTTCTGGTTAATGACCCTTCTGACTGTTTCCTGATGTTCTCTCGACAGCTCCCTAAATGTTTCTGATGTACATATAATTCAAAATTTCTTGGCTGCTGATTTTTATCTAGACCAGATCTATCCAGTCTGCTAGAATTTCTGCACTAATGAAGAACAGGACCCAGAGGGGAAATTAATTGCTTGGAGGTTTCTTTTTAATGTGGTTTCCGAACTGCAAAATTCATTATAAAAATAGGCACAAAAGAAATCTCATTTGTGACTTCTCACTGTGTGATGTGTTCACATCCACTAATATCGCCTGATCTCTGCTTCTACAGGAAGAGGAAATGCCAGAGGTGGAGATAGACATTGATGATCTCCTGGAGGTGAACAGTGAAGACGAGAGAGCCATAAAACTACAGGTAAAGTCCCTGTGATGTGTGAGCATGTGTTTGTAAGAGAATGCATTTTCTTATTAGTTCACCCAAAAATAAAAATATGCTGAAAAATGTACTTGCACTCAGGCCATCCAAGATGTGGATGAGTTTGTTTCTTTATCTGAGAAATTTAGCGTTACATCACTTGGCTCACCAATGGATCCTCTGCAGTGAATGGGTGCCGTCAGAATGAGAGTTCAAACAGCTGATGAAAACATCACAATAATGCACAAGTAATCCACACCGCTCCAGTCCATCAATTAATGTCTTGTGAAGTGAAAAGCTGCATGTTTGTAAGGAACAAATCCATCATTAAACTGTTTTGTTTAAACCATTGCTTCTCGCCAAAATGAGTCCATAATTCATAATAACACTTCCCTCTGTGTAAAAGTCCTTCCCCTGTTGTCTTTGTCTTTGTCGTATTTGTTTAGATCTGTTTTGAACTGTTTTTACTTATAAACATGGCTTGACCTGTGCATATTTCTCTCCTGATTCAGATGAGATGATTATTTTTTTGGACTTGAAAAAGCAATATTAAGGATTGTTGACTTGTATTTAGCCAGAAGCAACGGTTTGATGTTAACAAGACATTAATTGATGGACTAGCGTCGTGTGGATTACTTGTGGATTATTGTGATGTTTTTATCATCTGTTTGGACTCTGATTCTGACGGCACCCATTCACTGCAGAGGATCCACTGGTGATGTAATGCTACATTTCTCCAAATCTGTTTTGCTGAAGAAACAAACTCATTTACATCATTATGTACATCTACAGCAAATTTTCATTGGGTGAATTCTTTCTTTAAAGACTGAAAGTATTTAGTTTAAGTTAGAATGAAGAGAATCTTGCGGAGTAATTAGTTAAAGTTAAAGTCAGCATGTTTATAACTAGCTAGCTGAATAATGAGATCTGGTTTAAAGGGTTACTCCACCCAAAGATGAAATTGAATATTTACAAAGTGATTAATGACAAAATTGTCATTTTGGGGTGGACTAAACCTTTAATATCGCAGATATTTAAAATAAACTCTAGTGCCCCCTTGAGGGTGCACAGTTATGTAAAAACACATTAAGCATTAAAAACCAGCACTGCACCACCCTAGCTGAGAATTCACTCTGTGTATGTAGTAGTCTAGTTTAAGTCTGTAAATCCTGAAGCTTCTGAAGTTGTTGGTGTGTGTCTCAGTTGGTTGATATCTCTCTGTTTTGTCCCTCAGGAATCACTGTCAGACTGCTACAAGCCCACTGATGTAAGTCATAAAGAAAAGGCCACTAACACAGAGCTCTGTTCCAAAACCTACTGAATCACCTACATAGACAATATTTGAAGGCATCATGCATGCACTGACAAAGCAAAAGCTTTATAGCCACATTACCCTGCCTTATATTTTTATATGTGTATCTGCGACAAAACAGTAGTCAAATAAATACATAGAATAAGTCAAATTTTGGTTGCTGTTCACAAGCAGTGTGTGGCTCGCATGACTCACCGCATGAGTGCTTCATATCAGTAACTTATGAGGATGCATTTTGATTACTGCACATGCACATATAGACACATACATACATACACACATGCACACACACACACACACACACACACACACACGCACAGCTTCAGGACATGCTAGTGGATTTCATGTAAGTGCACTGACCTGAAAACATGTGTGCTCGAAGAGTTCATTCATTCAACACTATGAAAATCATAATGCATAAGAGCTATCGCAGACACAATAACCCACTGCCCCCCCCCCCCCCCCCCCCCCACCCACCCACAAACACACACACACACATACAGATGCCTTTGCTCTAATTGGAACACATTTACTTGAATATTGAAATTTGGAAGTAATTCTGTTGTTTTTATTTTTACTTTAATTTTACATTTATAATATTTTATTTCATTTTTACATAATACCATTATATTTACACTCATTTATTTATTTTTAACAAAATTCTTCTAATATTGTATTTTATTATATGGTTCAAAATTTGGGGTCCTTAAGAAATTTTAAAAGAAGTCTGTTATATTCACTTGAGGCTGCATTTATCTGATCAAAAATACAGTAAAAATGGTAATATTGTAAAATATTATTACAATTTAAAATAACCATTTTCTATTGTAATATATTTTAAAAGGTAATTTATTCCTCTTATGAGCAGCTGGATTTTCAGCATCATTACTCCAGTTGTCAGTGTCACATGATCCTTCAGAAATCATTAAAATATGCTGATATGCAATATTGAAAACAATGTATCAGTATTTAATATTATATAATGTGAATAAATATTATATAATATAAATGTCTTTACTGTCACTTTTGATTAATCTTATAATATTAATATATTATATAAAAATAAAATAATAAAATATAAATTGATTTAAAAAGAATTTAACATTTTTAATAGACATTATTTAATTTAGACATTTAAATGCACACAAAAAACACACTCGGTGTATCCATCATTATCTTAGAAATGAAAAGCAAACAAACACACACACACACACACACACACACACACACACACAATCCTCTCTAATCTAATCACAGACCCTTAAACACTAACATGTGCTCTTGTTTGAGTATGTGTGCTCGCTGCTGTCAAAACCAACCACATAGTCTGCAAATCAATGACCTTACAGCATTGTTACTGACCTACAGCCACAGTCTTTACATTCACACAGACAGTGAATGAGCAGAAGAGAATGAAAGATTTTACCACGCACAATCTGTCTCACTCTCTCCTGTCTTTCTCTCTTCACCAGGACTTTGTGCGCGAGCTCCTCGGCAGGATAAGAGGAATGAGAAAACTCAGTGCTCCGCAGAAAAAAAGCTTTTAAGTGCTCGACAATGCCAATGTCAATCCAGCTACCTGAACTGCAGGTCCCACAATCCATCACTCAGCATAGAGTCGACCTCATACAGCCCTCAAGGACTCCCTATCCCAGGATTCATGTCTGGCCCAGAATCAATATACTAGAGTTCATTTTCCAAGGACTCTGACTTTGTTTAGTACACCTAAATTGAGTCATCCATTTCCCATAGATCACACAATAAATCCAAGAGTGCAAAGTTCATCCGGGACGCAATCAAACTGTCTCAGCAGCTGCGTGGGACAGTCTGATGTTCCTGTCCTCAATCTCTCAATGGGTCACATTATTACACTGTTTGGTGCAGTATTACAGCTATTTTTATGAACCACAACTGACTACAAAGCTATTTTATATAGCCTATTGAACCCCCCCCAATTATTTTTCCAATCATCTGATCCTGGATCAGCAGTGATATTCACCAATAGCTGTCCAATTAAGTTTCATAAACTTGCACAACAGTCATTCTTCCCTAGAATCTGTACTTCAGCAAAGCATAATGGAATATTTAGGGTAATGAATAATAATTGGCCAGAATACATATCAATCTATCATATGACCATTATAATTCTGTTTTTTCATAACCATGACAATCTTTCAAGAATATTGAACTGTTCTTGAAAGGTCTGTGAAGGTCTAAAATAACTACTTTCATAAAGTGAACATTATTGTGGTATGATAAAAGGTTTTGGGTGGGATGTGATGACAGAAAGTAAAGAAATAAGGTTATATTTGGAATTAAAGGAATAGTTCGTCCAAAAAGGGAAACATTTCTTAAAATGTACTCATCCTCAGGCCATCCAAGATGTAAATGAGTTTGATTCTTTATCAGGTTTAGAGAAATTTAGCATCACATCACTTGCTCACCAATGGATCCTCTGCAGTGAATGACTGCCGTCAGAATAAGAGTCCAAACAGCTGATAAAAACTGTGTTTGCATGAAACAAATCCATCAAAATGGTTTGACTTTAAACTGTTGCTTCTCGCCAAAATACAAGTCCATAACCCATAATAATGTTTGCTATCAGCTGTTTGGACTCATTCTGACGGCACCCATTCACTGCAGAGGATCCATTGGTGAGCAAGTGATGTGATGCTACATTTCTCCAAATGTGGCCTAAGTGTGAGTAAAATTTCAGCAATTTTTTTTATTTCTTTGGGGTGCACTATTCCTTTAAATACTAGTATACTATTTACTGTGCAGTACACATTAAATACCCTGCAAATGTAGAGTTGAGTGCATTGCATTGTGGTATATAGTATTCTATACTATGCACTGCATATTTTGGCAAATGCATTCATGTAATGTAGCATACATACTGTATACTGCTGAATTAGTAGCTGAGTGTAGTATACTAGTATTGCAAACATAGCCTGAGTTTTGAATACTTCTATAAGTCAACAAGGGCTGCATGAGCGTATATAGCTTATTAAAAGACATACTGTGATGATGGTAAGTGTTTGTCTAATGATCGAGCTGGATGATAGTTTGACCCAAGCCATTATTGAAAGCACGTAAATCATTCAAATTTAGGCTTGTATCTTCTTTTCCTCATATGGTTTTACATGGAGGCTGCCAAAGAATATAAAATGGCTGAATATTAGCATATTATAAAGTGCTATTGGTGTAAATTGGTACATGTATATTATGTTTCGCTATAAAGAACATTTAATCTTTGTGTCATTCGGTGTCATACCCATGGGTCAGATTTGTGTTTGATGGTGTAAGATGTATAACATGGAATCCAGGGGAAAAACTATGGTGCTGTTTAAACTTTTAACCCTCTACAGCGTGGATGGACGATGTGTTTTGCAGGCCGAGAGAAAAAGGGCAAAAATAAATAGCGATTCACTCTTGACTGGATGAATCTTTTGTTGCGCTATCCGTTTCTGTCGGCCTGCATCTAAATATTGTTATGGATTTTAAGGAGTTTGCGTGTTTTCAAGTATGTTTTGAGTCTTCTCTCAGAGAAGCACATTCAGGGTTTAGGCTGATCTCTTTTTTTTATTTTATTTACTTTGTTTTGTTTCTAAAATGTAAAAGATGTATTTGAGTGTACGAAAGCTTTATTTATGCATGTTTTATTGGCATGATAGGAACGTTTTGGATCGCTTACTTAAGCGATTATTTGTCTTTTTATACATTATTACAAGTATTACTCTTATAAATATTAAATTCACAACTTTTTATTCATTTTTATTGACTGTATAACTGCGTTTTGGGTGTTTTAAATCGTTTTTTTGTTTGTTTTTTAGATATATGTAAAGTGTGATCTTTTGTGCTGTTCTACTTAAAATAAAGGCAAAATGTCTGTTATATACACTCTTCTGTTTCACTTAATTTTATTCACACAAATGCAGAATATATCAAACATATCTTCTCTTACTACAAGCATGCCTATGTAAAGTTTGTTATGCAATTATGCATTGTGAAAAACATGCTTTCTGGGTTCTGTTAGTCACAAATTTGCATCTCATTACTGAACATGTCACATTAATCCTGAAAATGTATTAATCCGCTTACTTGATACAAGACTCGTTCGTCTTGTTGTCCATATTAAGATTCTTGTGAATCTTCCCTACATAATGTGGACAGATCTGTCATTTGTCTATAATTCTTACATATTCAAACATATTTCCTTTGTTTTATAGAATGTATATGGCAGCTATGCAGTGTCTGAATTAAATTCAGTACAAGTAAAGCATCATGTTCATGTGGCACACGCAATCAAGTTCAAATATGAATTATTGCTCTATTTTACTTTTTCATTTCGTTTTGTTTTAAAGGAGAAAATTTGGTTCAGTGAGAAAATTTGCTGCAATATTATGGATAGAGGAGTTGTATTTTAGCTGGAAGCAATGATTTTAAGCTAAAAAATGGCTTATTCTGACGGCACCCATTCACTGCAGAGGATCCATTGGTGAGCAGGTGATGTAATGATAAATGTCTCCAAACCTGATCCTAAGAAGAAACAAACTCATCTACATCTTGGATGGTGAGTACATTTTCAGAATTTTAAATTTTGGGGTGGACCATTTATTTAAGAAAATAAAATGATTGTCCTTCATGTTCAGTATAGTTAAAGAGCACAGATACTTAAACGCATGAGACTCTATAGCAACACTTCCCCTTTAAATTTCCTGACCCACTTTCTGGATGCGCGTTCACAAGGGGCATAATTGAGACTGGGAGGTGCATGTGAGGAGAATGTCTAATGACAGGCGTGTGCTCTGGACCCTCCAGATGTGCAACACAATCCATTCAAATTCCATTTAGCTCAATCAACAATCTAGACTGAAAGGGTATCAGGGTCTCTATGCAAGTAAACGAGCCATGAGGTCTAATTTGATTGTCATCAGTGCTGTTGTCGACCATTATAGCATCATATTAAGATGTGATGTGGGCTAACTGAGGCTGCCCAGTTTAACTCTTTTCAGCTGATGTATTCTCTAAATCAAGCACCGGGTCAGCATTCTCATCCTCCCCCTTCGTTTTCTGACAGGCATCTCTTTTGCTCTTTTCCTGCACTGTTGTCCTCTTTGCATGTCGTTTTCTTTCACCCTCCTCTTGTCTCATTCATTTGTTTCTCTAACTCTCATATCTATCATGCCAATATTAGAGTGCGTGTACCAGAGGACAGGAGAAGACAGAACTGTAGCATCTGCCACCCAGCAATGCAATCAGTGGTTTGCCAAGCGAGGAAGATTAAAAAGCCACATGCAACAGAATTTAAAATACACATTCCCCTCTGCATTTCCCAGAACCACCATGAAGACAATATTCATTCATGCATTTGTGCATTTCTGAAAACTGTCCCAAAGAAACAAAATAATTCATTCATTGATCAAAACAAGCTAAATGTTACATGAATCATTAAAAATGAATCTATTCATAATGAATGAGCTTTTGACAATTTAATGCAGTTTTCAGTTAAGTGCTCATCAAAAATGATTGTGATAATTATATGAGAAAGATAATTCCGGAAATATTGGGATGTTTTTTTTTTTTTATTTGAATAAAATTAAAACTTAAAGAATTTCAAAATCACATGAGCCAATATTTTATTCACAATAGAACATGGATAACAAATGTTTAAACTGAGAAATCTTAATTTTATGCACAAAATGAGCTCATTTCAAATTTGATGCCTGCTACAGGTTGGACGGGGGCATGTTTACCATGGTGTAGCATCTCCTCTGGTTTTCAAAACAGTTTGAAGATATCTGGGCATCGAGGTTATGACTTTCTGGAGTTGGAATTTGGTCCCATTCTTGCCTGATATAGGTTTCCAGCTGTTTGTGGTTGTCTTAGACGTATTTTTCATATAATATTCCGCCAAAATGTTCTCTATAGGTGAAAGATCTGGACTGCAGACAGGCCAATTCAGCACCTGGACAAACCATGCTGTTGTAATAGCTGCAGTATGTGGTTTCGCATTGTCCTGCTGAAATACACAAGGCCTTCCCTGAAAGAGACGTCATCCAGAGGGGAGAATATGTTACTCTAAAACCTTTATATACCTTTCAACATTCATAGTGCTTTCCAAAACATGCAAGGTGCCCATACCTTATGCACCCACATACCATCAGAGATGCTGGCTTTTGAACTGAACGCTGATGACATGCTGGAACGTCTCCCTCCTCTTTAGCCCGGAGGACATGGCGTCTGTGATTTCCAACAAGAACGTCAAATTTGGACTTGTCTGACCATAAAACACTTTTCCACTTTAAAGCAGTCCATTTTGAATGGGCCTTGGCCCACAGGACACGACGGCGCTTCTGGACTATGTTCACATATGGCTTCCCTTTTGCATGATAGAGCTTTAGTTGGCATCTGCAGATGGCACGGCGGATTGTGTTTACCGACAGTGGTTTCTGGAAGTATTCCTGGGCCCATTTAGTACGGTCAATGACAGAATCATGTTGATGGGTGATGCAGTGTCATCTGAGGGCCCAAAGACCACGGGCATCCAACAAAGGTCATCAGCTTTGTCCCTTACACACAGAGATTTCTCCAGTTTCTCAGAATCTTTTGATGATGTTATGCACTTTAGATGATGAGATTTGCAAAGCCTTTACAATTTGACGTTGAGGAACATTGTATTTCACAATCTTTTTACATGCTCTTTCACAGATTGGAGAGCCTCTGCTCATCTTTACTTCTGAGAGACTCTGCTTCTCTAAGACATCCCTTTTATAGCTAATCATGTTACAAACCTGATGTCAATTAACTTAATTAGTTGCTAGATGTTTTCCCAGCTGAATCTTTTCAAAAACTCTTGCTTTTTCAACCCTTTGTTGCCTCCGTGCCAACTTTTTTGAGACCGGTAGCAGGCAACAAATTTGAAATGAGCTCATTTAGTGGATAAAAGTGTAAACTTTCTCCATTGAAACATTTGTTATGTTATCAATGTTCTATTGTGAATAAAATATTGGCTCATGTGATTTGAAAGTCTTTTAGTTTTCAATTTATTCATATTTAAAAAACATCCCCACATTTCCAGAATTCAGGTTGTAGATAGATAGATACATACATAAATACATTCACACATACATGTGTCTGTATGTTTATATACATATATCAGCAATATCACATGAATCTTCCCCCAGGCCATCAGGCTCCTAAACTCTAACTCTGTGTCATAACATCACATGACTCCATGTATATACCACTATATCAATAAGCTATTCATAATTTTTCTCTACCTCATATTGCTGCTATTTAAATACCCTGGACAACTTTTTGCACATTCCTCTTATTACTATTTAAGTCAACAACATACCGACCTGTACATTTATATTTATATTTTTTATCTTTTATTTTATTTTATTCCTCTTATTTTTCTACTTTTCTTTTTCTTAATATTTGTATTCTATATAATTGCACTGTCCTTGGAGCGGACCTGACCTACATTTCACTGCTGGTTATACTCTGTATAATTGTATATGTGGCAAATAAAAAATCTTGAATCTTCTTGAATAAGAGTGTTGTTGAGCAATTGTGAGTGTAATATTCCTTTTATACATTAGTTAAAAAAAATAGCTAATATTGAGTGCTTGAATGCTTGTTCTGCTCAGAAGAAACTTCCTATTGATAAACTGGTGCATTAGGATAATCAAAAGAACAGTAGTCCAATAAACCTTCACACACCATCTTATCTGAAAATACACAGAAACCTAGACATGGAAACAAGAACAATAATCTTAGTGTTTCGAAATCCAAGCAAGAGATTTAAACTGAATTCAGTTAAGTAATTTAAATAGATAACATGTGACCATTAACTGCAAACTCTAATCATGTTTTATTTTTGAAGAAAATCTTACTTGTAGAGGCCAATATATTTTGAGCAGCGGATGCAGACTTGTGTTTTTGTTGTTTAATATTTAAACTGCTCAGCATTGACCCAGATCTGTGGAGAAACGCCAGGCCTGAAAGCTCTTCAGGAACACGCATACAACCCCACTGCTGTCACATGACCGTGAGCTTCTGCGTGTGTACTGTAATTGGTTTATTTCACTCCAGTAAACACAGTCTGTCTCTAGAGACATGTAAGTACTGGAATACCGCTAGTGCTATCAGACTCCATTCACTTTATAGCCATTACAGCAGCCTTCAGTTCCAGCAGCACTACTACACTTGTACTACGGCTACTATTATTAGAGCTGCTGTAATTCTCCTGTTCCACTACTAGCAAAAAGTACTGCTTCAAGTTATGGCTGTTTTTTACCCATTCTGGTCATTTTGTTGTCCCAGGGTTTTTTTAATTAATTAATTATATTTAATTTTTTTAATGAAGGTCACATTTCCTTGTCCCAGACTTTCAATAAACTATGAAAATCTATTACTGTGTGAAAAAATATTTACATCAGTACAGTTTTATAGATTAAAAACTATGCTGTAATATCTGCCAGACAATTTTACTTTTAATAAAGTGTTTTTAGCCTTAGCGAGTCAAAGGAGACTGGCATTTTATTTTTTAAATATTTAAAATATCTTTTAAAAATTTAAAATAATTTCTACCAGGGTTATGATGTTAACTAAAACCATAAAAATATTTGTATTACCTGAAATAAAATACACAGTAAAAAAATAATTATATATATATATATTTCAGCTGCCAAGGCAACAAATGAAATTTAGTTTTTGATTGAGTTTTTGAAAAATGAAGTTTAGTTTTTCATTTAGTTTAAGTAAAATAATATGTAATAAACTCTACAGACATATTTTTAAAATGTAAAAAATACTAATAAAAATGACAAAAACAAACAACAAAATTGTTAAAACTTGAAATAAAATAAAATTAAAATTAAAATATAAAAATGAAACCTAGAACCCTATAAAACACAATACATCATTTTGTGGTGGAAATGAAAAAAAAAAAAAGACTGAATTCTCCTTTGATCATGTACTGTGTCAACAGCTGGACTGTTATTAATAAACAAAGTAAATTTAGTGGGGACATAAAAACTGTATTTTCTATTTGTCCAAAAGTGCACATAGTTGAAGAAACTTCATACTAAACCGATGACCTTGTGTTTCTGTGGTATACCAGCTGAACTCCAGGAACTATTTCTATAGTCCAGTGGACTGATATATCAGAGCTACAATAACATGACTGTAAACTGGCAGTGAAAAGGGTTTTCTATTCAACTATGATGAAACTAGTTTAGGGGATAAAAATAGACCAAACTGTTCAGTCAAAATGGAGACATTTACTTCAATTATCAAAGCCACACTAATAGCTGCAATTCAGCTGACATTTAACTTGCAAAGTAGTTCCTGCTAGATTAGAGTATTAAGTATCTTGCTTTTTACTGATCATTTAAAAAAAAAATTATATTCATAATATAAAAATAGTTTTTACTACTTCTGTTACTTTCATATTGGTTTCAGTCAGGCTTAGAGTGATGCTGAGATTGGAAGGCATGACATGGTTGTGATATGGATGTGTGATGCTGAAATCTGACTAGGCAGAAATTCGTCTCCCTTTTCAAACAGAAATTGGGTGTTAGACACACTTGTTATCCTCACACTGAAATGTAATTATCGCAAATGAGTTTCTGAGATCTTCTAACCATCACAGCATGACTGTGTTCAGCGTCAAGGCTGAATCACCAAACAGTAAAAATAGCAACATGAATTGAAATAATGTCAGAAATGAATTGCCTTTCAGATGTTGTACATTTCATATCTTTAAAAATTATAGAACAGCTGATAAAAACATCACAATAATCCACAAAACCACACAACTCAAGTGCATCAAATAACATGTTGAAGTGAAAAGCTGCACGTTTGTGAGAAACAAATATGTCATTAAGTCATTATTATTATTATTTTTTTTTACTTCAAACTGGTTAAATATGGGTCCTCTTTATATCATACTATTGCTTTTTCCAGTGAAAAAGGCATCCCGTCTGATCAAGTTCACAAGCCAAAACCGTTCTAAACAATTATGTGAGTGGATTTTGATGTTAGAGGACAACAGGGCATGGACTGTTTTACTGGAAAAAGCGTTATTATGGATTATGGAAATCAGAAGCAATAGTTTAAAGTTAAAATATCTTAATTATGGATTTGTTTCTTACAAACACGCAGCTTTTCGCTTCATTTATTGACTGCAGTGGTGTGGATTAGCCTACTTGTGGATTATTGTGATGCTTTTATCAGCTGTTTGGACTCTCATTCTGACGGCACCCATTCACTGCAAAGGATCCAGTGGTGAGCAAGTGATGTAATGATAAATTTCTCCAAATCTGTTTTGATTAAATAACAAATTCATTTACATCTTGGATGGGCTGATGGTAAATCAATTTTCTGAAAGCGTTCATTTTTGGGTACACTGATGATCTGATATACAGGTCAGATACGCTAGTGTGGTCACAGATGCTACTGTAAAGCAGATTAAGAGCTCTTAAAAACATGCAAGTAAACATGTGCCTTTGTGTGTGCGTGTGTAAAGCAACAACACTATTGCAGACAGAGTCAAGACAGTGCATACCGCCTGCCATCTGTTTTGATTATTTCATGTCTGTGAGAAAAACACCATACAGTGACGCAAATGACATGATTTCCATAATAAAAGCAACAACAGAACAACATCTACTACAAAATGTCCTTTGCATGGCCTTTAAATGACCATCAATGGTGTATGACAACATAAATCCTAAGTGAGTAAATTAATATAAGCTTTCATATTGCTAACTGCATATCAGAACGTACGTTTTCTTTAGTCTCCACAGGGAAATTGTAAACATTGGCAAAAGTGTAGTAATGATAGACCATTTTCATTTTGTGATATGAAATGCACCTCTGGGAAGGACTGTTATTTTTATCTGCTATTATGATTGATATCATTAAATTAACTTTGAGCTCATCATTCAGATGTGAAAATTATAATATCATGGTGAGTGTGAGAGAGAGAGAGATTTACAATTAAATTAATAAATGTCATGTCAACAGCACTGTGGCTCTGATATTTGCTCGTTTTTTTTTTTCAATAGCTGTTTTGTGATGGATTTCTTGCAGTCTAAGCACACCAGTGAAAAATTAAATATGCCCTAAACCATCTAATAATTCTGTCTGTAATGTGTAATTTACTTTACTAGATATTCATGTCTTATCTATGGAAAATCCCATGCAGTTATAAGAAAAATATGTTTGTTGGTTGATTTTGATGCGGAGCATACTTTAAGGAGATTTAAATGAGAGCAGCACCTCCAATATTATTTATTTATTCACTTATTTTTGCATTTCAGAATCAGTAGAGGCCTACTATTTCATTATAAATCAGTTATTTATAATCATTTATGTTGCTATATCTTATGAGCCAATACAATAATATACACTGAACAAAATTATAAACGCAACACTTTTGTTTTTGCCCCCTGTAACGAGGGAGTCCACTGAAGGCGAGTGTAGTATGAACCCAAGTGCAGTTTATTTACAAAGTGGTTAAATCCCAAATCCAAACACAATCCAAGACTCGACTTAAAACAGACTTGACTTGACTAGAAAACAGGCTTGACATGAACAGGCTTGACATGACATGAGACAGACATGGCATGAACAAACTAAACTCACCAACAGCAGGTACAACGATAATACACGACAAGGCACAATTGCACTAACTAGCAAACTTATACAAAACTATGAGGGTCACATGACAAGAACAACCAATCAGAACATGACACATAGAACAAAGGAACCAATAGCAATGAAACATGAGGGCAAGGGAAGCATGACACAAACAGGAACCATGACCAAACTTCAAAATAAAAGACATGAAAACATGAACAAGAAACAAAACCCAAAACAGACCTTACGTTTTCCCCCCTCTAAGGGCGGCTCCCGACGCCCAAACAAAAACCCAAAACAACCCCAAAAACGTCCAGGGGGTGGTGAAGCTGAGGCAGAATGGGAGGAATGATGGTGGGCCTGGCCCATGAAGGGGAACAGGACCCGGAGCATGGGGCAACGGCGGGCCTGGGAGAGCAGGAAGCCATGGCGGAGCAGGCAAGGCCTGAGCAGGCAAGGCAGGGAGCCATGGTGGAGACGATGGGGCTGGAGGCCACCAGGGCGGAGCAGACGGGACCGGAGCCCACCAGGGCAGAGCAGACGGGACCGGAGCCCACCAGGGCAGATCAGACGGGACCAAAGCCCACCAGGGCGGAGCAGACGGGATCAGAGTCCACCAGGACGGAGCGGAAGACCACCGCAGGGAAGCCGTCTGGGCAGGAAACCATGACAGTATCTGGGATCTGAGGAGAACAAGGACAAACCACACAGAGAGAGCAGAGACAGACCACACAGGGAGAGCAGAGACAGACAACACAGAGAGAGTCCCCATGGTCCCAGGGGCCGTGACAGGGCAGGTCGAGAGTTCATGGACGGTCTCTATGGCCGTGGCAGGGCAGGAGGAGGATTTGCAGATGGCCTCCATAGTCGTGACTGGGCAGGACAAGGATTCACAGACGGCCTCCATAGCCGTGACAGGACAGAACGAGGATTCACAAACGGCCTCCATAACCGTGACTGGGTAGGACAAGGATTCACAAACGGCCTTCATAGCCGTGACAGGGCAGGACAAGGATTCAGGAGCACAGTGTGCAGCCCACACGCACCCTATGGCAACCGCCATCACAGGCAGTGCGGTATTCAGAGGGAGGTCAGAGACGCCAGCCATGCGTCCATTAGATCCAGACCCAAGCTCCCCATTAGCAGGAGCTTGGGTACTATAGCCCCCCCAAAAAAAATTACTTGGGGAAATTTTGGTGGCCATCTTGGCCGGGGACTCAGGCGTGGCGGCCATCGTGGCCGGGGACTCAGGCGTGGCATGAGCAGGCCCCGTAGACTCTGGTTGGGCAGGCATGACGTGAGCAGACTCTGGCTGGGCAGGCATGACGTGAGCAGACTTTAGAACTGCGTCCATTTTCCCAAGAGACTCCTGCGTGGCAGCTATCTTACGGTGGAGCTCTTGAATAGCAGCCATGTTATGGAGAATCTCCTGAGTAACCAGCATGATATGAGCGGGCCCTGGGGTAACAGACATGACATTAGCGAGCTGTGGCGTGGCAGGCATGACGTGAGCAGGCCTCGGCGTAGCAGGCGTGATGTTGACAGGTTCTCGGTTAACAGGCTTTGGTGGAGGTACAGCACAATTGCGGGGCTCCTCATCCGCAATTCCCACAGTCAGAGGTGAACCCAGCCAAAAGCAGAACAAAGTCAATATATCGTTACAGTGACCAACAAATTGTTCCCCCAGGCAGACTTGAACGAAGGGGTTCGTTAACACCGGAACGAAAAATGTCTTTAAGGTTCACGTCATTAAAATCTACCAATTGACAAAGTTCACAAAAATCAGCAACATACTCCTCTATAGCCCGGTTGCCCTGACGCAGGCAGAGGAGACGTGCAACTGCTGGGTTCATTGTGAGGGTTGTGTATTCTGTAACGAGGGAGTCCACTGAAGGCGAGTGTAGTATGAACCCAAGTGCAGTTTATTTACAAAGTGGTTAAATCCCAAATCCAAACATAATCCAACGAAGACTCGACTTAAAACAGACTTGACTTGACTAGAAAACAGGCTTGACATGAACAGGCTTGACGTGGTATGAGACAGCCACCCGGACAGCTGCTACAACAATCGGTTTGCATAACCAAAGAATTTCAAACTGTCAGAAACCGTCTCAGGGAAGCTCATCTGCGGTTTCGACCCGACTGCAGTTTGTCGTCGTAACCAACTTGAGTGGGCAAGTGCTCGCATTCGATGGCGTCTGGCACTTTGGAGAGGTGTTCTCTTCACGGATGAATCCCGGTTTTCACTGTACAGGGCAGATGGCAGACACCTGTGTAATAACCATGCTGTCTAATCAGCATCTTGATATGCCACACCTGTGAGGTGGATGGATTATCTCGGCAAAGGAGAAGTGCTCACTAACACAGATTTAGACAGATTTGTGAACAATATTTGAGAGAAATAGGCCTTTTGTGTTGAGTTCAACTCATGAAAAATGGGGGCAAAAACAAAAGTGTTGCGTTTATCATTTTGTTCAGTGTACAATAATATGATTTGAATAAGATATATGTTTCACGTATCCTAAATATATTATATATATTTAATATGTAAGATATATTTAAGCAGTATTAGACAAGCAAGAGTGCTGTTATATCAAAATTATCTTGATGTATCTCGATGGGCACGATATTGCTTTTATACAAGAGTTCAATAAACAATAAGTTCATCAAGTAACTTACATTTCACTTTGTCCGTGTCGCCCCACCAAATATTTCCAAAAGAAGTCACTAAAGAATCCAATAGTTGCTCATATCGAGGTGGTGGTGATTCATTCCTGATTGAATCAACGTCTTTGAATGAATCGGCTGAATGAATGATTCATTCATAAAGATGGTCACGTGTGGATGTAACGTGCAGACTGAATATAATATAGATTTTTATTAATTATTAAATTATTGTTAATATTACAAAAATATGAAATAATTGATAACTCTAAACTAAGTTTATAATTATTAAAAGTATTACAGATATACGAATTATTGTGTGCGGTAATCAAATCTTGCAATAGTGTGAATATGTTCACTGGGAGCTGTTTAATATTAACAGAAGACAGTGAGTCCCTCCCCTTTGAGTGAACTTGAGAGAAACTCCTTCTCCAGACTTCACTCGTTCATCATGGCGGTGTTTTCGTCTCTCACTCCTGTGTTCGTGGCGGTTTTGTGTGTGATTATCGGGTTTCTCTTCAAAAACTCCCAGAGGAGAGAGCCCAGATCAAAGCAGAAGCGTTCAGACCAGACAGCCAGACCATGGGTGGACGAGGATCTGCAGGATGATACAGAAATCAGCAGAAAACACAACGGTACTCTCTATCTCACTACACTCACATCATCACTAATAAAACACAAATTACAATAATAAGTGTAGTAAGTTACAGGAATTTGACTGAATCTTTTACTTTTGCATGCACTGTCCTGTCTATACATGCTTCTAATTTTACCTTAAAAATTAAAACATATGTTTTCAGAAAATGTAGTGTTTGCAAAAATATTTGATTTGCCACAAACATCTGCAAAACCCATCATAAGTCCTCTTATGCATAAAAATATATATTTATGCAAAACTTATAAACTGTACAAAAGTACACCAGGATGTAAAGCAGTAAAGCACATGATCAATTCAATGAACAAATGGTTCGACCATAACCATAACCTCCACACAATAGCATTTATGTGAAGATGTCTTTGAAGAGGGCACCAAGTCGAGCGTATTGATGCAGAACTTTTGAAGAGATCTTAAAATTTGAGATCTCAAAGAAGGTAAGAACTCCATGCTGGGAAAGAGTTTTGAACCGAATGCAAAGGTTCAAGTCCAAATAAGTCTTGCTTAAGACGTTGCAACATGTTCTATTACAGCCCACTTTCAAAATAGCCTTTTAATGTCTGTTGAACAATTATGTTTATGTTTCATAATTGCATATATGCATATTTTTCAAATATAACAATGTTCTTCCATTAGATAACATATTCAAACATTTTCGAAACAAGAAAAAAAAAAGAGTAGAGAATTTGATGAAACAAAAATGAAACTCACACTCTATCCAGAATGTAGATGAATTTGTTCATTTGTTTTTCATGGCAATATATTTGGAGAAATATAGCATTGCATCACTTGCTCACCAATGCAATCCTCTGCAGTGAATGGGTGCCGTCAGAATGAGTGCAAACAGCTGATTAAAAACTCATTCTGACGGCACCCATTCACTGCAGAGAACCCGCTGTTGAGTAAGTTATGCAATGCTAAATTTATCTAAACGGAAGAAACAAACTCATCTGCATCTTGGATGGCATGAGGTTGAGTAAATTGTCAGTGAATTTTCTTTTTTGGGTGAACTATTCCTTTAAAGACACGAGACTGCCATGCTCATCCCGATGTGAAATTGTGTTTATTAGTGTTGTTGACTAAATCTGTGCACAGAGGAGGAGGATGATGATTGGCTAGACACAACAGAGGAAGAAAACCTACCCCATATCCCATACACCCCAGCTCAGTACTCTGCTACTGAGATGCTGGAGCGTTCTGAGAAGTTCTACTCGCTCATGAATCTGAGACGGTCTGTCCGCTTCATCAGTCCAGAACCGGTACCAAAAGAAGTGATTGACAATGTCATACGCACTGCAGGTAATGCAATCATAATCAGGGCTGAATTTGACAGAGGTGGTTAATCGCTATTCAGCTCAAAAGACAAAAGAATTCAAAGGCAAACCTCTGTCTCCAGTACTTATTCACTGTGTGTGTGTGTGTAAGGCACTGCACCGAGTGGAGCTCACACTGAGCCCTGGACGTTTGTGTTGGTGTCTGATGCAGATGTCAAACACAAGATCAGAGAGATTGTTGAGGAGGAGGAGGAAATAAACTACAAGCAAAGGATGGGAGACAAGTGGGTCCATGACCTGAAGAAACTGAGGTGTGTTTCAAATAGACAAGAGACTACATAATATAGTTTCATGCATAATATTTATTAGTTTTTATTAATGTTCTATTACTACACTATATTGCCAAAAGTGTTGGGACACCCCCTTCTTTAGAACAGAAAAAGGCACTAACAAAACTGTGGCAACAAAGATGGAAACATAATTCATGTATTTAAAAATTGTATTTCCATCTTTGTTGCAACAGTTTTGGACGTGTCTAAAATGACAGTACCCTTATATACAAGTCATTGGTGTTTGGTCATCATTTATTATTATTATTATTATTATTAAATTACAGTGTATAGTTTTGTAAATATTATTTATTGATGGGATTTTTGGTAGGATTTACAGATAAATATAGATATTATATTTGCTCATTGATATAATTATTATATGTGTACAATGTTTTCATAAACTCCTGTGTTACTAGAGCCCTTTGTGTTCAGTTTCGTCCATATTAGTTTCTCTGGAACTAATTTAGAATTCACTAAATAACGATAAAGACTTACAAACAAGTAAACTTCTCTTTCACAGGACAAACTGGGTGAAGGAGTATTTGGATGTGGCTCCGTATCTGATTCTAGTGTTTAAGCAGACATATGGAATTCTGCCCAGTGGCAAGAAAAAGACTCACTATTACAATGAAATCAGCGTGTCCATTTCCTGTGGCATTCTGCTGGCTGCTCTGCAGGTCAGGCGCAAAAACACAAATCAAACATTTGTTTAATTGATTTGAATGACTTGGAATATTCCATTGTTCTCTGCATTGTTCACATTTATTGTGTTAGAATGTGGGGCTGGTTACCGTGACGACGACTCCTCTGAACTGCGGCCCACAGCTCAGGTCCCTCCTCCAGCGACCGGCCAATGAGAAGCTTCTAATTCTGCTTCCTGTTGGCTACCCTGCATCTGACGCCAAAGTGCCTGACCTCAAACGCAAGGACCTAAATGACATAATGGTGTCTGTGTGAGATTATCACCTGCTATAAACAAATGTAATGCCATAAAAAGACCAATTTACAGACCAGTTTTGAATATAAGTGCTATTCAAATCAGGCCAAATGTTCTCTTCTTACTGCTTTATTTTTATTATACCTTACCGTAAAGGGATGCTACAGTAATAGTTTACACATAGTTTCACATTTTGCATGGCTCTATTAATGTATGCTTTATATATTATGAATTTGCTGTGATTTATGCAAAACATTAAGTAAAGTACATGTCTGCAGTTTCCCATGCTAATGCTCCTTAGTGTTTTCTTCACACTCACTGACATATTTGAAAGGGCTTTATGTTTATTTTACAGTCATTGCAAGATAATGCAATTTGTATTGCATTTTTTTTTAAATAATCATCTCTAAATTACAGTCCACTATGGGGTTATTACTGTAACAAAGCATATACAGTTAAAGATGAACTGTGTCATCATTTGTTAGATGTTGAAATACTGTATTCTGTCCCATCTTTTTATGCAGAGACAATTATGCATAAGCTATTTGTAGGAAAAGTATAAACACTATGTATATGTATATGTATGTGTGTGTGTGTGTATACATCATACAGTAATCAAAACCAACAAAAGAGCAATAAAGTACTGTAAAAAGTCCCCGTTAGTCTAACGCAGTACATGTAGCAAGTTTTTTAAAATAATAAATAAAAATCTAACAAGAAAACAAGTAGAATAGAAATAGAAATGCTAGTGTTAGAGGGTCAAGTATATATAGCCTATCTTCTATCTATCTATATATATTATGATTTTATTTTATAATTTTAAATAATTTTGAGTACTTTTATTTTTATCTAAACAACTTTTTTTTGCAACTTTCTTCTATCCCATGTTTTTATGCAGACACAATTTATGAAAGCTTTTTGATATTTTTTGTATTAATATAAACAGATTTGAGAGAATGACAGTATATCATCAACTTGTGTAAGATATTTGTAGAATATTTCAACAGAAAGTGTAAACACGTCAATATGTGAATTTTATATAATAAATAATATTTTAAAAATGTATATAATTGTATTATATAATATAATAATTATTTTTAAAATATAACTTATAATTTGTTTAGAAAATAAAATGAATTCAAGTACTTTTATTGTTTTATTATTACTATTATTATTATTTTACCCAAACAAGGCTTTTATTTTGAAAATACATCTCAGTGCGTACAAGGAGTTCAAAACAGATGACGTATTTGACGTTGACTAGTACAGGAAGTTCTTTTACTTGACAGCTTTCTTTAATCGATTGCCGTACTAGATTTGTGTTTTGTGATCGATCTAAGGCAATAAATATGTACTATACCTCAACGCTTTTCTAATCCGACTGTTGTGCATCAGGCTGGGTCAGGGCAGCGGTGTAGTGTGAGTGTTAACTGAAGCCGGTGGAGATGTGCTCGCTGGAGAAGGTGCTGGGCGACGCGCGGACGCTGCTGGAGCGGCTAAAAGAGCACGACACTGCCGCGGAGACTCTCATCGAGCAGTCGAGCGTCCTCGGACAGAAGATCCACAGCATGAAGGAGGTCGGAAACACCCTTCCTGACAAGGCATGATATGAAATCTCTTACTGACCACCCTACAGAGCACACACATGACCTCTAAGAGCATGCACGGCGCAGATTACAGTTGTGTGCATGTGTTATTGCATGTAACGTTACATCGCACAATATGAGGCATTTATTGATGCACAGTAGGGGATTTAGTGGGTAAGATCTGGACTCGTCAACCAAAGGCCGGATGGGTAACGTCAGTTTCATTATTGTCACTGTTTTGCCCTTGATCGAGACACTACACTGCAAAAATCATTGTTTTACTCCGAAACATATAACTTATATATAAATATTCCAAAATCACAAAACATTTACAAAAAGCAAAATTACATTAGGTCTTGTTTTCTGCGGAAAAAACTAAAAAATCAAGTGTATGCAAAAAAAAAAAAAAAAACTCAGGGTAAGAAAAATAAACTTAATTCAAAGGAGAAAAAATATTATTTTTCTTACTTCATTGACGGCTGACTACCATCAATCTTTCTTGTTTTAACATAAACACATTCTTTGAAAACATACAGACATATGTTCATACGTCTTATATCTTAAGTTATTTTCTTCTCATGTAAATATATCTTGAATAAATAATTTAAAAAGTCACAAAGTAAAAAAACTATTATTTACAGTGTAAACCTCAGAGGTCTGAACATATGGATAGCAGCTTGGAATGCACAGCAATATTAACATTTTACTGTTAATATTTTTTTGTGTTAATGCTCATAACTGATATTGTGCCTGATAATATAAATCTATAATGTTGTCATGAACATTAAATCTGTCTTAATTTTTCTCAAAAGTGAAATTAAGAATAAAAAAATTATAATATACAAGCTTGACAGTTGAATTTTATGAAGAATATTTATTAATATTTTTTGCATTGTGCTGCATATTGGATTGAATTGAATTTTATTATAATAATAAATGTAAAACCTTGTTTAAAATTGAAAACCCTGCAACTAACAATTGTTTGAATTATTGGTTAGTCTGTTGTTTATTTCTTTAATTAATCTGATATTGTTTATATATTCATATATGTGTGTGTGATGTTTTTTTTAAATAATCTATCAAGTTCTTATTTACTTTCATTCTTGATTATTGTTGCTTTTATTGATTAGTTGTTGCAGCCCTATTATTTTGATAAATGATTAATCAATTGATTATTTCATTGATTAATCAGATTTTTTTTAATCTATAGACACATGGTGTGCAGCCTGAATGAATTGATAATCAAATTTGTTGTCAATTTAGCTGTTGCAGCACTAGAACCCTATATATAGTGCGTCTCTAATAACTAATAAATGAAGAATAACTGATAACTACCCATTACGAATTTCTGTTTTTCCTGTATTTAGTACATGGAGGAAAGCACAGAGTATCAGGAGCTGTCCAGATACAAACCTCACGTCCTGCTGACCCAGGAGAACACCCAAATCAAAGACCTCCAGCACGAGAACAGAGGCAAGTTTCTTCAAAGTGTCTTGCATTTTTTTAAGGGAATCCCTGATTCAGCTCTTTGTGCTATTCACAGAGCTCTGGCTCTCTCTGGAGGAGCACCAGTACGCTTTAGAGCTGATCATGGGCCGATACCGAAAACAGATGCTTCAGCTGATGATGGAAAAGAAAGAGCTGGATACCAAACCTGTGCTCAGCCTTCACCAGGATCATGCCAAGGTGCCAGACCTTTGCTTTCTTAAAAGAACTGTTCACCCAAAAATGAGAAGTAGTTGTAAATGTCTTCACTCTCAGGCCATCCAAGATGTAGATGAGTTTGTTTCCTCATCAGAACAGATTTGGAGAAATGTAGCATTGTATCACCTGCTCACCAATGGATCCTCTGCAGTGAATGGGTGCCGTCAGAATGAGAGTCCAAACAGCTGATAAAAACATCACAATAATCCACTCCAGTCCATCGATTAATGTCTTATGAAGCGAAAAGCTGCGTTTCTGTAAGAAACAAATTCATCATTAAGGTGTTTTAACTTTGCTTCTGGCTGAAATATGAATCCATAATTCATGATGATGCTTCCTGCAGTGAAAACGTCCATCTCCTGTTGTGCTCTCACATCAAAATCCACAGACATATTTGTTTTGGGCTATTTTTGCTTGTAAATGCTGTTTGATCAGTGCATATCTCTCTACTGCTTCAGACGAGACACCTTTTCACTGGAGAAAGCAGTATTATGAATACAGGACTCACATTTTAGCTGAAAGTTAAAAACATCTTAATGGTGGATTTGTTTCTTACAAACATGTATCTTTTCATTTCACAAGACATTAACTGATGGACTGGAGTGGTGTGGATTACTTGTGGATTACTGTGATGTTTTTATCAGCTGTTTGGACTCTCATTCTGACGGCACCCATTCACTGCAGAGGATCCACTGGTGAGCAAGTGACGTAATGCTACATTTCTCTAAATCCGTTCCCTTGAAGAAATAAACTTGACATGTTAGATGGCCCGAAGGTGAGTAAATAATTTTTTTTTTGCAAATTTTCATTTTTCGGTGACCTATGCCTTTAAAAGTTTGTCATGTTCAAAAATCAGGCAGAATGAAACCTAAAATAAGCCTTTATTCCAGGAGGTTCAAAGCCAGTTGGAGCGGATCTGTGAAATGGGTCAAGTAATGCGTCAGGCCGTGCAGATGGATGACCAGCGTTACTGCTCTGTAAAAGAGCGACTGGCACAGCTCGAAGTAATGGCTTTATTGTAATTCATCAGCTTATCATTTCTGCTTTCGTATGTTCATGTAACACATCTTTTTCTTGATGCAGATTGAAAACAAGGAGCTCAAGGGCCTGCTGTCCATCAGCAGCAGCTCCGTGAGACCACATAGAGAGCAGACAAACCCAGCAGCGATGGCAGCTGAGAGCCCTAAGAAACAAGAGCCCCAGTAGAGGAAATGCTACTTTAGATGGCAGTTTGTATATTTGTGTGTCAGGTGACCTGGTGTCTGTTGACATTAATATCTGTATTGGGTTCTCTAGTGTTGAATTGAACCGTTCTGGCGGTGGTTTAACTTCCTGCTGCCCGATAATGCACTTTCTGATGTTTGTTATTAATGATGCTAATGTTTTTGTTCAGGAAAGACGTATCCCCTCTTTATGCTTAATAACTTTAGGCAAATGTGCATTATAGGTCAGTTCCGGTTCTATTTCTAGTTGCATTTTCAAAAAAAAAAAAAAAAAGGTTTATTTTCAAATTAGGTTTTTGTCTTCATTTGATTTAGCCTTAGCAGCATTATAGGACTTTTGAGGTCACATGATTCAATTGTGTTTGGAGTACACTCTATTTGTGAAAACAATTATTAACAGACCTATTAACTAGCGTCAGCATAAGATAGCTGCATCATTAAGAAAGTTGTATTTATCAGCAGTATTGCATCTTTCAACAGTATGATGTGATAATCTCGTACGTCTTGTAACATGTACACAGTTTTGCGATGAGAATCTTCTTAAAATTGCCTCTAAGCATTTGCCAGTCTTTTTATTGTAAATTGTTGTATTTTCATCTCAGGAAAGCCATCATATATTGCCAAAAGTATTGGGTCACCCCCTTCTAATGAGCATGTTTGACTACTTTAGTAATTTCTGAGCACAAATCTTAATGTTAAAGCATATAATGATATTCTAGGGAATTTTGTGCTTCTAATTTTAAAGCAACAGTTTGGACAGGACCCTTTTCTATTCTAACATGACAGTGTCTCTGTGTATAAGGAACGGTTCAAAAAGAAACTCATCACCAAACACCAATGACTTAAGGTACCCTATATAAGGGTACAGTCATTTTAGACACTTTCAAAACTGTTTCTAACACTTTTGTCCTTATAGTGTCTATACAAGTCATTGGTGTTTGGTGATGAGTCTTTGGCTCAAGGTCTGCATATAAAGTCACACCAGAGGTGTTCAGCTGGGATCAGGACTTGGCTTTCTGCAGACCAGTCAAGTTCTTCCACACTGACTCAATCAATCATGTCTTTTTGAACCGTGTCTTATACACAGAGGTACTGTAATGTTAGAATAGAAAAGCGTCCTGTCCAAACTTTTGCTATAAAATTAGAAGCACACAATTCCCTAGAATATCATTATATGCTTTAACATTAAGATTTGTTCTCATAGAAATGACTAAAGTAGTCAAACATGCTCATTAGAAGGGGGTGACCCAATACTTTTGGCAATATAGTGTATGTACCGCAGTTGTTATTTTGTATAACACAGTATGTAAAATAAAGTATTCAAGTTTAAACATGAGTTTATGTTTCATCAGAAGGTTGATGTTTATGTGATAAAAGAAGTATGATATTGTATGAATGTCTTAAAGTTTTCTAAAACCTAGAAACCATCATACGGTGTGACAGTCAGTCTCACTAAATATATAAATATTCTGTTTACATGTAAAATAAACTAAAGGGATATATTTGTTTTAATTCATTTGCATTGCATATAATTAATATTTAATGAAAATTTCCATTAAATATATTTTACATTTGTTTACCCATAATATCCGAAAAAGATTACAATTTAAAATTATTTCAAAATATTTCAGTATATTAAAGTTGTAAGTTTATATTTAAGTTTATTTTAAATAAAATTGTTAAATATATTTTATCTATCTACATAAGAAAATATAAAAATATAATCTAATTTAAAATATAAGCAATGTTTTGAAATATTTTGATTTTAGTTTTAGTCTTAGATTTATTTCCAAATTTGTAACTTTTGTGATACTTAAAATTATATTAATATGTTTATCCTTTAAAAAATAAATATATATATATATATACACACACACACACACACTGAACAAAATTATAAACGCAGCACTTTTGTTTTTGCCCCCATTTTTCATGAGCTGAACTCAAAGATCTAAGACCTATTTCTCTCAAATATTGTTCACAAATCTGTCTAATGATATCTGTATCAGCGTAGACGACAGCGTGTTCCAGTTCCTGCCAATATCCAGCAACTTCGCAGAGCCATTGAAGAGGAGTGGACAACCTGATCAACTCAATGCGAAGGAGATGTGTTGCACTGCGCGAGGAAAATGGTGGTCACACCAGATACTGACTGGTTTTGGACCTCCCCGGACCCCCCAATACAGTAAAACTGCACATTTTAGAGTGGCCTTTTATTGTGGCCCACCTGTGCAATAATCACGCTGTCTAATCAGCATGTTGATATGCCACAACTGTGAGGTGGATGGATTATCTCAGCAAAGGAGAAGTGCTCCCTAACACAGATTTAGGCAGATTTGTGAACAATATTTGAGAGAAATAGGCCTTTTGTGTACATAGAAAAAGTCTTCGATCTTTGAGTTCAGCTCATGAAAAATGGGGGCAAAAACATAAGTGTTGCGTTTATAATTTTGTTCAGTATATATATATATATATATATATATATATATATATATATATATATACACATATATATATTGTAATAGTTGGTTATTCAATTCACTAAGTATATAATTATTCAATTTACATTTAAAATAAACTAGAGATATTATTTTTTAGAAAAAATATTTTTAACACTTTTAAAATGTCTGATTATTAAGCTGCAATTAATATTGAATGAAAATTTATATTATATATATATATATATATATACTTTTTTATTATTATTATTATTATTTTATTTTTATTTAGTCATTTAGCAGAAGCTTTTATCCAAAGCGACTTACAAATGAGGACATAAGAAGCAATCAAAACCAACAAGAGAGCGACAACGTACAAGTGCTATTACAAGTCTCAGTTAGCCTAACACAGTATAGATAATTATTATTATTATTATTTTTTTTATAAAAAGACAAAATAAAATTAGAATACAATAAAATAATAGTAATAACAATAAATATAATAATAATAATAATATTATTATAAAATAATAGATTATATATATATATATATATATATATATATATATATATAATTTGTAATATCAAAAAGATTATTATTTAAAATGATTTCAAATGATTTGTTAAATTACACTTTGAAATATTTGGATTTTTGTCTTAGTTTATTACAGTATTTGTAACATGATATATGATGTTTTTTTTTAATAAAATAAAAAAATTTAAAAGTTGGTTATCAAGCTATGATTAATATGCTTGGATCTCAGAGTACTATTGAATAATGCAAATTTCCATTAAATACATTTGTATTTTCCACCAATAACAAAGTAACAAAAACTAGTACTTTTTCTCCGCCTGTCCAGCAGGTGGCGCCACGCCGCAGCACACACTCCTCCACCGCCGGGGAAGGAAAGTATGACAGCGTTCTCCAGCCTTCAAGCCAAAGTCATCCGCTGTTATCATGTCTGAGAAAGAGCTCGGCCAAAAGTGGGACCGCTGCCTCGCAGACAGCGCGATCAAATTCGGTAAGAACTCACTTGATTGAATAATCAGCTTAAACTGCCTGCATGTTATCAGGTGTGTGTAGGGCACTCAGGTCACTGATGATAAGACGCTCACACCATGGGCTTGGATCAAAACGCCTGGAAATGCTGTTTTGTTTTGAAAGCTCATTAGTCTTTGAGAACTACGGTATTATGTATGTGTTATAATAAAAAAGGTTAGGTGAGTTACTACAAGGACCGCCTACTACTAATCTAGGCGGGTTTTAGCAGGGCAGTGATGGTTACTGTGGGGGTTTAGACATAATACTGTGTTAAATCTGTTTTTCTACTATTCACCACGGTATACTTTAAAGTACCATTAATACAAGGCTGTATCTGGGACAGTACCTTTTTAAAAGGTACACTTTTGTTCCTTTTTGTTACTAATAATAACACTTTAGGTATAAAAGTGTACTGCACCAGTGACAGCTTTGTACCTTTTTCTCTGAGATTATATGAAAGTAGTATGAAGATGTGATATGGGATAAAACTGGATGCTGACCGGCCAATAAAGCATTCTAGCACCTAGATGTTAAACACCTCCTCCTGTATCCATAGAGACCAATTATTAAGCTTTGTTTATATGTGACAAAAGTAGCACAGGTATATTTGTAGTAATAGCCAACAATATATTGCATGGGTCAAAATGATCCATTTTTCTTTTACGCCAAAAATCATTAGGATATTAAGTAAAGATCATGTTCCATGAAGATGTTTTGTAAATTTCCTACCGTAAATATATCAAAACTTTAGTAATATGCATTGCTAAAAACTTAATTTGGACAACTTTAAAGGCAATTTTTATTTTTTTTTGCACCCTCAGATTCCAGATTTTCAAATAGTCATATCTCAGCCACATTTTAACAAACCATGCATCAATGGAAAGCTTATTTATTCAGACGTATAAATCTCAATTTCAAAAAATATGACTGGTTTTGTGGTCCAGGGTCACATATGGGCAATGCTGGGTAATTTTGTAATATAATGTTTTTTTTTCTTGTAGGCACCGGTCTGGGTTTAGGAATTGTGTTCTCCGTTGTATTCTTCAAGCGTAAGTGTATATCATATTTTATCTTGTGTAAACCAGATTTATGAGACCGTGTCTTCATCCATGCTAATGTGAAGATTTGTTTGTGCAGGCCGGACGTGGCCCATTGTGTTTGGGACGGGACTGGGTCTTGGCATGGCTTATTCCAACTGCCAGAATGACTTGAGGTCTCATTATGTACTGCACAGTAAAGTCGCTAAGGTTTGTGTTTTGATTTTAGAGATCACGTGTCGTCTTGGTCAGATGTCACCTGAAATATCTGTTTGCATTGGAGAGCTTGGGCTCATTTATAAAAACATGCATAGGATTATCCTAAATGTATCACTTAATATTTGTATTAATTATTTCTGAAATGTAGATACAAAAATCAGTGATGGTGTATCATTAAAAGTATTGAAGGTTTCTTTTGTAATTTTTATATTTACAATTTCTGTTTTCATTTGAATTTTAGAGTTAGTAATTTTATTAATTTATTTATTAATCGCCATTATCCGGATGATGTTGTTTTCAGAGCTACAATATTTCAGTAAATATAAGAGATGAATTTGGATTGAATGAGTCCAGCTGTCAGTTATTATGAAGTCGTTAAATTGAAATATAAAATAAACATTAATATTACATAATTCTGATTAATTTACTTTGAATAAGTTACACTGATTATTAATAATACATTTTAAATACTTTGTGTCTGTATAGCTATTTTGTTTTAGTAATTTTGAACACATATTTGCAAAAACAAATTCAGTTAATGTTTATTTTAAGAAATTGGTCTTTTTATGGTTTTAGTTAATAATTATAACCCTGACAAAAATGTACTTTTGCCCATCTCTACAGTAATTTAAGTCATATTCAGCTGCAGTGTTTGTTAAATTGTGAATCTTTTGCATGTAAAAATTATTATTGCATATGTGCCAGAATTGCGCACATGCACAGGTGAAATCGAATCTATAAATTTACTGGAAATAACATGCATTATTCAGAACGTGACACAGTGAATTGGAATGTGATCATTTAGCATATATCAGAAAAATATTTCAATGCTTAATGTTAATTCACTGTAAACACTTAATTTATTAAAAATCCCCTGATAAGCAAGTCATATGTATCACATGAAGTTTATATGCATGATTTTTTTGTGTATTCTTTCACATTAGTTTGTACCTTTTCTAGATTTGTTTGTGACTTTTAACACAAGATCATATTCGTGGAATCTCTCTGCCTCAACACATTTGAAGATCAGTGTTTCGATCCTGACCTGCTTTCTCTGGTCTCTTTCAGGAGCAGTAGAGTTGCATCAGCTATGGATTCTGTCATCTGCCTTGCTTTTCATATTCAAAGCCTGACACAATCATACTGGTTGTCTCTCTTTCTCCATAACATCCATGTTCTTGTATAGGACAGTCTGTTTATATTTAATAAAATATTAAAAAAGGAGATTTGAAATGTAAGGATGATTTGAATGTGATTTTGTTTTTTTTGAAAAATGGCCCTACAGTAACGTGTTCCAAAAACCATAGGCTTCTATTATAACCCTAGTGATAGCAGCCTACGCTCTCATCTAGCTTTTGATGATATTTGGCAACTCTGCTAAACTAGTGCACTAATACAAAACATTTGTACAAGCCTGCGGTGTGTCCAGAGCCGTGTTGGCATGGTGACAGTTTTCCAGTAGTCAAGTACAAGCATACTTTTTTTTGTTTTTTAAATCTGCCGTGCTTATACATAATTGCACTTGCATTTTAATTTTGCTTTTTAGATAAAGGTAAAAGTACATATCGAAATAAGTTATCATGCATGACCCTGTTGAGAAGTAAGGCTTCAGGGACTTGTTGCAGGCATGGTGGTTGTAATGATTATAAATTTACAAATATTAAATGTATCATCTTTTGTTTTTGACACAGGTGTACACAACTGTACGACAGTTTAGTTAAAATTCTTTCAGCTCGTTTTTATCTTGGAATAGAATTTTATTTTAAAATCCTTTTTTTTTTCTCAGGTCTAATTCTCAGATGTTCTTACTATTATAAATGCAATTGAAAACAATCGATCATGATCAGTTTAAAAAATAAATGCACTTGGACATCAAATGTACAATGACTCAATTTCCACATCTCAATTTGCAAAAAAAAACATGTTGACCAAAATGCATTTAAAACTCTATTATGCAACTGAATTGAAAACATGTAGTCTGTTTTGACAATCAACCTCAAATTAAAAAAAAAAATTGGTAACATACCAAATATCAGAGCAAGATGAGGCACAGAAGAAAACAAATTCACACACACACACACACACACGTCTTGTAAAATTACATTAAGTTTTTTTTTTTTTTATCTCACACATAAAGGGCTACTACTACATTTATATAAGCCTTTTGTTAGATGCTAATTGCTTGCCTCAATTAACCCTGAATAATGATTGGCTATGAATGTGCATGAAGTCGCATTAAGAGCACGATGCTCAGACACGCTTTATGCCCAGCGGCAGAGTGCGGATCCCGCAGGCACCCTAAAGTGGACGATACAGGGATTAGAAGGGCAGCCAAGACGCCAACACAGTTACCTCTAGTGCACTCGTCCGCTCCCTTTTACTCAATTACAGCCACACAATTACTGAATAAAGAACGTTGAGCTCATAAAAATGCATAGAAAACAAACAGAAGTCCACCTTAACGGCAAGAAGCGGACCGAGATAAGTTTAATTCACTCATCTAAAAATATCTACACCGTAGTCTTGCTCTTGTAACGCTCCCTCTCTTTCTCTCACACTTTCTCATACCGAAGCCCACCTCTCAGTTGCCCTCCCCCAAAGAGTGTCATCATGACACGTAGCTTTGAAATACTCTGGCAGGCACAGAATTGCTCACACTGGTGCTAAGCATTGAAGAAGCCAGACTATTGACTAGGAAATGTGTCATTTTATTGCTTTGCTCGTCTCACGTTAACAAATGGAGTGATGGCAGCTGAATATCCTTGCACTGATGTGACTGAGGCACACAGAGGGAGTGAAATCACCAACCTCGCCAGGGGAAAGATGGACAGGATTACTATAAACGGGACATCTTGATCTTTTTCGCCACCTGAGGTGGTCCACATCAGATTTCAGCGAGGTGACCCGCAGATTAACTGTTTCACATTCAGCATCACTCTCTCAATGCACTTGAAAAACGCTGGATGTGTGTTCGCTTCTTCGAGACCACAGGAAGCACACACAGTCCTATTCAACTCTCCGATGATGAGTGGCTCACCTATCCCTCGAGTAGAGGCAGCATCAGGTGCGGATGTTCACAGTAACTTCAATGACAGCGGTACTATCGGGGATGGCTGGAGTATTAGTGGCAGCGGTCCCTGGCTTCTCGCAGTCATGCTGTCCCTCATAATTCTGGTGACAGCTTGTGGGAACATTTTGTTGATCGCCTTGGTGTTCGCACATCGGTCACTGCGCTGCACCTCCAATTGCTTCCTGGTGTCCCTCTTCCTGTCAGACTTGATGGTGGCTCTGGTCGTGATGCCCCCTGCCATGCTCAACGTGCTGTGTGGGACCTGGGTGCTGGCACCCGGATTCTGCCCCGTCTGGCTTTGCTTCGACGTGATGTGCTGTAGTGCTTCCATCCTCAACTTGTGTGTCATCAGTCTGGACCGCTACCTCCTCATCATCTCTCCGTTGCGATACAAACAGCACATGACCCCGCCTCGTGCCTTGATTCTGGTGGGTGGGGCTTGGGGGTTGGCAGCCCTCACTTCCTTTCTGCCGATCAAGATGGACTGGCACAGCCTGGGTCGCACGCAAGACTTTGCCGAGAACGATCCCGCCAACGCCACGGTCTCACAGTGGAGTTCCTTCTACCCCTCTTCGTACTTCCGGCTTTCCACGTCAGGGACGCCATCCACGCAGTGCCTCCTGAGGGTGACTCTCCCCTTCGCCCTCGTAGCGACCTTTCTCACCTTCTTCTTGCCCTCTACGGCCATCTGTTTCACCTACTGCCGGATCCTGCTGGCGGCCAGAAGACAGGCACGACAGGTGGAGGCTCTTACTCATCCCGCTTACCCACATCAATCACCCGGCGAACCATCTCGTCCTCCTTCTCCCGGGCACGCCGTCCAGGATGGAGACGACTACAGCCATCAGGAGCCACCCGTGTTGCGGCAAGCTCCGGTGAGAAGTCCAGAGTCAGAGAAAAGACGGATAGAAATTCAAGTGGTTAAGTGACAAGAACTAGACTTGAGTTATAAGATAAATGTATTCCTTCATATCTGTGTGTGCAAATACTTCATAAAACTTGCTGTGAACTCTCGACAAACTAAGCCGCTTGGAGTAGAGGTCTTCACGGGTCCACTTGGATCTGAAAACCCGAGAGGGTTCGGGTCCAAAACTTTTGAGTGCGAGTGTTAATATGAGTGTCTCGGACACGGGTCGGGTTTAGTATTAGCGTCCTCGGGTCATTTTTTGTGACTTTTCCGAATGGACCCAATAAGACCCGTATTCTTTTAAACTATCCCGGATGCGAACATGTGCATTCATGTTAAGTCCATTTTTGAGAAACGCACGTAGAAAAGGAACATAGTTTGTAACCTTAAAATCCATCTTATAGATATGAGATGAGGAAAATCCACTTAGTACATTACGCTGCGTCTTCATGCAGGGCTTTTCTCTTTTGTGCGCAGAAGCCCTTCGCTGGGGATGAGGTAAATAACGTTGTTAAATCCATGATTTTTTAGGCTATCGATTTACTTCTTATCAAGCAATCACATTAATTTTTCAAATCCAGTCACAATTGAAAACCGAACTGAGAAATAACATGTATCCATCAGGTAGGCAAAAATATAAAGTAATATTCAGGTCGGCTATGGATTTTAGGACCCGAGAAGACCTCTAACTTGGAGTGCATGCATTCTCAAACTGTTTTGGCCTGTTGTTCATTCACATGCCCACTGCTTATGCAAGTGAAGGCTGTGTGATTACTGACACAATGCAGCATGTTGAGAATATGCAGAGAATCCCCGCACCTTAACAAACGCAAAAAGAAAGGTGAAAGAGATGTAGCAGAAAAAGGAAAATTCAATTTTAAGGACTCAAACAGAAAGTAATGAGAGAAAGATGAGGGTGTCGGAGTGCCAATAAGGCATTCGAAGATGAGGAATGGCGAAATTGGAGGGTACAACTATTCAAGAGAATAGCAAAGACCTTGTGAGGCACTGTCACTTTTAAGAGCTTTCATCTGGGAGAGGGAAAGGCATAAATAATTACCCCAGGCCAAGGTAACATTACTACTACTCATCTCTCAGCAGGAGAATCACTGTGAAATCTCGATGAATATATTATTTTTTGTCTCTTCCTCTCAGCTGTCGGTGAACAGTGAGCGCAGACTCGCACACAGGCAAAGGAAGAGAGCTTTGAAAGCCAGTCTTACCCTGGGAGTGCTCCTGGGTCTCTTCTTCAGTGCCTGGCTTCCCTTTTTTATCACCAACATGGCACAGGTCAGTCCACAAAACAGTTAATCAACTCGCTTGTTAATCCTTACCTTGACCTTAACAAGCATGTAAAAAAGGGGGATAGGTGGCAAACTAATTGCAGTACGACAAACTGACAAAGAGCAAGATTCCTATTTAATTGAGCAATTATTCCTTATCCTGCTCTTGAGCTTTCAACCATCCCGTCCCCCATCTGTGTCCCTCACATTGCTCAGATTTCGAGCTTCTGGGCAAGCCTGTCTCTAGCCCTCCTTCACACACAATATGGTGTGTGAATAGCACTCCATCTCTGTCTCCTACTCTCCCCTTCTTCATCCGTGCCATCCCAACATCCTCTTCCGACGGACTAGACATCTTTGACCTTTTCCACCTCTTTGGTATTGAGTCTCTGCTACATTATGTATTGACTTTGTGATCTAAGACCTTTTCTTCTGTACATTCAGGCGGTGTGTGAGTGCGTACCACCCTCCTTCTTCGATGCCATCACCTGGTTGGGGTACTGTAACAGCACCATGAACCCAATTATATACCCAATGTTCATGAGGGATTTCAAAAGGGCTTTGGCACGGCTTCTACCCTGCTGTTCTTCATTTCAAGCCCCTCGTAGGCCATCAATGCCACTTTCCCTTTCTCTACGCAACTCAGGGGAGCCACAACTGCCCACTGAACCCCCCTCCCTTGTGTCCGAGCCACCTCAACTACCGGCGACGGCCACGGACGCCGTTAACCTTCTCGATGCAGAACACGCCGGGATCGACCTGCCTCTGCTGCTGCCCAACCAGGTCGATACATTAGACGATTGACACGGCAACCGAGACAACAAAGGAAGTGCAATATATTGTGAAAGGCAAGATGTGAGACTTATAATTATAGGTTTTTGAAAAAATGTGTTGAAACGTACCATGCTAAAAAAAAAAAAAATCTAAGTGTTAATGGGATAGTCGTGCCTAAACTGGAAGGCTGCATCGCTCCTCAAGGCAGATCAGGGAGATTGTACATTTAGAACGGACTCAACATGCATCCCGCTTCATTCATTACCATACCAACCAAAACAACAGATGGATAAAGCAGACGAGAGCGAAAGAAATCTCACTAATACCTCACACAATGTCAAGTGGGTTGTCTGTGGAGCTGTATTTCACATCTTCATTGAACAACAAACCACTTCTAATGAAGGGGGCAAATGGTGTATACAGAATACTGTCAGTTTTCACATTGCAGTTTATCACAAATTATATTTAGCATTGCATAAAAAAATCTATATTAATTACAGATGATATCCATAAATAACTTAAAAAGCTATTATTAGACAATTCCAGAATGACAAAAGCCAAGGTTCCAGTTGGATCTAGCTTATACTGATAAGTTACACACTGGGTGGTTTCTAGATGGGAACCCTTATTCTGCTAAATATCTTGTGAGATTCGCTTGTGACATTTAAACACTGTGTTTATCTGAGTCCCACAGAAACCTTTACGCCCAACCCTTAATCTTGGTAGCAACAAATGCAAATCTCAGGAGTTTCGTGGAACGAGGTTTACCATCTAGACCCGACCCACATTTTGTGAGTTGTGAATTAAGGAAATGTCATGATTTCATTGCTCTTGGCTCAGAACCAGCAGGTTTGCCATTGACTAACTACTCCTGTGCTTCAGTGTGCGACTGGTAGGTTGTGTTTGTGTGTTCAGTAGTCCAGTTTGTGTCGTCCCAGTCCCAGGACGTGTGCTCACAGTCTGTCTCACTTTCACCTTCTCTGTCTATTTTACCTTGATCTTGAGATGGTTCAACATGATCCTTGACTCCGAGAGCACATGGCGAATCAGGGACGCCATCACATTCACTGATGGAGTCCAGTAAATCAGATATATCAGGGATATCCCAGCCATTCTCAGAGTCCTTCCTCTCGCACCGTTCCCTGTCTCCAGTCTGTGTCTTGTATTCATCTACATTTGCCTCTGTGGTGTCTGAGGTATCATTGTTTGAAATGTCCATGGATGTTTCCCCTTTGACTCTGCTCTGACTAGCTGATTCTGGAGTGCCTGTTTTTTCCTGAGATAAATGTACCAGCTGTTGTTTGCCACTCGTGGCTCCAGCTTCTTCCCTGGTAGGAACCCCTACTGCTACTAGGATGGTGTCCATCTGACGCATATAGTCCAGGTGCCCTTTTACCTAAGAGGTGGACAGAACATTATTCATAAAGCAAGTGGAAAATACTATACATTGCCAAGCAATTTACAGTGCTTGCAGTGCATTATTATATTAATATCCTCATTCTAATTTTAGTGGTGCTTGCAAGCTTTCCAGAAAAATCGAGCTTTGATGCATAACTCAGGCATGCATGATACCTCAAACCACAGAACGTGTGCTAGTACTTTTTTAAGTGATCAAATTTACATTTTTATTCATGGCCTGGTGGATAATAAAAGCAGTGAAAAACTCCCCAGAGACTTGTATTATAAAAAGAAAGGCCTGAACCAATATACACTATATTGCCAAAAGTATTGGGTCACCCCCTTCTAATGAGCATGTTTGACTACTTTAGTAATTTCTATGAGAACAAATCTTAATGTTAAAGCATATAATGATATTCTAGGGAATTGTGTGCTTCTAATTTTATAGCAACAGTTTGGACAGGACCCTTTTCTATTCTAACATGACAGTGCCTCTGTGTATAAGACACGGTTCAAAAAGACATGATTGATTGAGTCGGTGTGGAAGAACTTGACTGGTCTGCAGAAAGCCAAGTCCTGATCCCAGCTGAACACCTCTGGTGTGACTTTATATGCAGACCTTGAGCCAAAAACTCATCATTTTTGTCCAAAAAAGTAACTTCAGATGACTTCAAATCTTAGCAAGCTGGGAGAAAATTAAACTTTCACATTGCGATAATATAATTTCATGCCATTGTGTTGAGTAGTTACTATTCCAGCCAGTAAATTGAATCTGAATCCAAATGCCTCTCACAGACACCAAGAACATTTGAACAAAGACAGGGAATTCTCAGTGCACACATGCATTTGCTTACCACTGATGACAGATCCACATTGATTATTTTGCGGTCTTGCGAACTGATTGGCTGGAGCCCAGCAACAGACAGCTGGACTGATGAACTTCTATACAAGAATCCAAGAAGCCAATCCCCTCTAAACCAATAAAAACACAAAGAAATACATTTTCAGACATGCTAATGTAATAACTAGGAGTGTCAATTAAATCAATAAAAGTCAATAAAAAAAGATTTGTTTGCAGTTAACATGTTGAGACATTCTGTTACTTTTTAATAAATAACTAAATGAATAATGTGTCAATTCTAATTCTTCATCTGGTGGCCTAAACTGTAATTTGGTGCATGTGTCATTTAAATTAGATTTTTAAATGAATTGCCCATCATAATCTATTTAAATAAAATGAAATTCTGTTAATGTGTTACTTCAGCCACTAAATGATTTCATTGCCATCCAAATCTGACATAACACTGTTTTTCTCCCATTGACGAAGACGTGGTCATTTCATTTCCATCTTAACTGATGTCTTTTAAGTTTATAAGCAGAAAAGTTAGCTCAGTGGAGGTTTGTTTCCAATAACTGTTTGGAATTAACTTAATGAATGAAATTGCACAAACATCCAGTCACAGTAACTGTGAACATACACCTCTATTTAAATTTCAGGGTAAAAAAATTAAAATAATAATAATCCTTTTATTCATGAAGGATGCATTACTGTTTTTACTGAACATAAGACTTTACAAATACATTAGAAGAAATCCTACCAGACCCAAACGTTTGAAAAGTAGTGTATAAAAGAAAAAAGAAAGTGAGTTAAATTAAGTCTTAAAATGGGCAAGTATAACGGCAAATTTGAACACTTACAGTAAGGGATCTGAACATACCCCTTACCCTAAAAGGAGAAATATTAACAGTGTCTTACCTGCAATATCCGTTAACAATCTTCCCAGCCACTACCCTGGACAGTCGCTGCCATGTTTTCTCGGATCCGTCCACAGGGGCCCCCAGCAGCACCACATCCTCCACCACACCTTCACTACCTGCCCGATAATAAAAGATGAAAGTCTTTCAAACGGCGCCGTGCCATCAGATTCTCATTTACAGCCTCGCACCTCTCAGATTCCATCTTTCATCACGATGACAAAGAGAACATGGCTCAATCTGGCTTGCAGGAAATTTGGCCATGTCCAGCTCTCCATGTGGACACTTCTTGAGACACAAGGTCTTAAAGACAAAAGGATGTTCCCTTGTTATCGCCAACTCATTAAAATGAATAAAAAGCTTACCTTGATCATTAGCGAGCTCTTCTAGGCAGAAGTAGATGACACGAGCTCCAAGGCTAAATCCAATTAGATTGACAGGCCGCTTTCCCTACACAGAGGAGGAAGATAATTAAACACATATTTGAAAGGAATATTCTGGGTTAAGACTATATAGGCAATTAACTCTATGAAGCCTACTGTGTCATATTTAATACATAATAAGGTCTCTAAATGATCAACATGATGAAAACTTTGTTGGAAAACAGGTGTACACAATCTACAAAATGCCTTCTGGCGTCTTGATTAATAGTTTATTTTTATTTATTTTTTAACAAATAAAAGCCCTATAACTGTAAAAAGAAAAGTGTTTTTGCTGTGAAATCTTAAAAAGTTTTTAAAAAACGTAAACATCAACTTTAGTAATACTGTAATAGTAACATTTCAAGATGAACTGAAGCAACTTAGGTTTATACTTATTATCCATGCATCATTTTTCAGAATATTCATGTAAATGATGCAACAGGCTTTTGAGGAATACTTATTCATTCATCTGTCAATCATGATTGTATTGCATTAAATGTTTGAAAATACAGAGCTTGATCATCAAAACCAAGCATTTAAATATCAGCTTAATAAGACGTTTGGGTGAACTGATATTCATATGCATTTGTTGTAATTAGTCTGTTAAGCCCTGTTCACACCAAGCACGATAACGATAAAGATATATTTCTAAAAATCGTTCTCAGTATTAAAGAATAGCAGTGTCCACACCACAACTATAACGATAAAACGATATAACTGTCTAGTTCAGCTCAGCTACCAAATCTGACCTCAGAAGACTACAGAGGGTAGTCCGGACTTCTGAGCGAATCATTGGTACAACCCTCCCTACTCTCCAAGAACTGTACTCATCCAGAGTGAGCAAAAGGGCTGGTAAAATCACTCTGGACCCCTCACATCCAGCACACTCCCTCTTTGAAGTGTTACCGTCTGGCCGACGCTACAGAGCTCTAAGCACCAGAACGGCCAGGCACAGGAACAGTTTCTTCTCTCAGGCAATCCATCTCATGAACACTCAATAAATAAACGTGGAACACACAACTATAATACACTATCCATTCACCACATTCACTAATTTTATTTTTATTTTCTCATTTCTAATTTGCACATACTTGACCTGTACATACATAGTTGTCTATGTTATATATTGTGTTTTTGCTGCTTTGTACATTGCCTATTTGTTGTTATACTTTTATTATCTGTGTCCTGTTGCTGTCTTTCTGTTGCACTGTGGAGCTTCTGACACTACAACAAATTCCTTGTATGTGTAAACATACTTGGCCAATAAAGCTCATTCTGATTCTGATAAAAACACAAGAGAAATTATATCGTTGGAATCACTTCCAGAACAATTTTTTTCCAGCTGATGAACGATAAAAATACTGACAGCCAATCAGAATCCATTCTGCTATAATGTGCTCGAGAATTAGAAACGCACGTGCGCTTAGAATAAATAAACAGACGATATCGTTCGCTGGTGTGGACGCTAATATAGTTATAGTTATCTTTATCATTATCGTGCTTGGTGTGAACGGGGCTTTATACTGTTATAAAGATCTCATTTATTTACATTACAAGCTATCAGAATTTCACCTGACTTTCTAGCCATATAATTATCAGCAACTGCATATTTTTGCTGAGTTTGTGCCTCTGAATAAAACTGAGGTGCTTTTTTTCTTCTCGAGTATGAGCCACAGATACTGTCCTTAGAGCTTGTATGCGACCCGTAACATTCCTCGAATTAGTCATTTCAAGCTGCATTGAACTGAAATCGTCAAAGACTAAAGAGAATCTTGCAGAAGTCGATGTCTTGCCGCTCGACTCTGACCTGCTGCTGGCTCCGGAGCACCTGGGCGAGGTGTTTTCCCACCTCGGCGGAGCGACTCAGGCACACTCCCCAGGGGTTGTCGATCACACTGGCCACAGCCAGCAGAGAGGCAGGCCATGTCAGAGCCGTTACTATGCCTGAACAGAGACAAAAGAACGAGCAATGCGGTTATTCTGGACACATTAATGTAATGTGTGACAATTAAAACATTCTTTCATGATGCTGCAATTAAATGAAGCCATTTTGAGGCAGTTTAAAACATAGTATGAAATAGGGGCAGAAAAATTAAGTCATTTGTTGCTCAAGAGGAAAACTAAATACTACACGAGTTGCCTTATTTTCTATTCATTTTAAATTATATTTCTGAAATCCTGTTTTCAAAATGCAGTTTAAAACTGTGACTTGTGGGACTTTCCACAAATAGCTATGATGAAAACATCTACATTAAATTACATTAAATATATACATGCATACATACATATATATATATATATATATATATATATATATACAGTGCCCTCCAAAAGTATTGGAGCAGTAAAGACAAAATTGCTCTGTTGGCTGTGGAGTCAAGACATTTACAAATATGATTAAAAGATGAATATGAGACAAAACTACAGAATGTCACATTTTATTATTGGGTGATTCAACACATAGGTATTTTATCAGCTAAGTTCAGCACTTTTAGAGTTTCATCCCTCTATCTGATGAGAGCATAAGTATTGGAGCAGTTGCCTCACAGGTCTTTCTAAGTGATCAGCTGTGTCCTGTTGCATTAATTCTTCAGATATTAAAAGCAGGGAATGTGTCGTATCAGTTATATCCATGACTTCTGTATTCTGAATCTTGCATTCGATGATGACACACACAAACCAGGATGAAGATGAGGGAGCTGACTTTGAGAGAAAAGCAAGCAATTTGGATGCTAAAAGAAAAGAGGAAGTAAATTAGAGCTATAGCAAAAACAAAGGGCATGGAGAAATCAAGAGTTTGGAAACCACCAGCAACCAACAACAACCTGATCGCCTGAGAAAACAACAGTAGTTGATGACAGACAAATCATAAAAGCTGTGAAAATGAACCCTAAAAGATGTGTCTGTAAAATCACCAACAACTTCCAGAAAGCTGGGGTGATGCTCTGACAATCTACTGTCCTCAGGAGACTTTGACACAGAATTACAGATGCTACACAGCAAGATGCAAACCTCTGACCAGCACCAAAAAATTTTATTTTTATGTTTATGGACCGATGAGACTAAGATGAACCTTTATCTAAGTGATGAAAAATGTGGAGAAAAAAAAGGGAACTGTAAATGATCCCAAGCATACAGCCTCATCTGTAAAGCACGGTGGAGGTGGTGTCATGGCATGGGCATGCATGGCTGTCTCTGGAACAGGCCCTCTCAACTTTACTGATGACTTAATGTATGATGACAGTAGAAGAATGAATTTGGAAGGGTACAAAACCATCTTAGCTACCAATATTCAAGAAAATGCTACCAGATTCATTGGGAAGTGCTTCATATTGCATCAGGACAATGGCCCAAAACACCCTGCCAGTTCAGTCAAGGAATTTATAAGAGCAAAGAAATGGAAAGTCTTAGATTGCTCAAGTCAATCTCCAGATTTAAATCTGATTGAACATGAATTTCAGCAGCTGGAGAGGAGAGAAAAGGTAGAAACTCCCCCAAACAAGCTACAATTGGAACTGGCTGCATTAAAGGCTGGGAAAGTATTTCAAAGGATGAGACCAAGACTCTGGTGATGTCTCTGGGTCACAGACTCACTGCTGTGATTGTGTGCAAGGGATCTGCAACTAAATAATAGCTTTTAATCTTTTATATCTGCCTTATGTTCAACTGTCCCAATACTTATGCTCACATCAATGAGTGGGATGAATTTTGATGAGTGGGATGAGTTATTTTTAACTTTATTTCCTATAATTTATATGTATATATATTTTTTAAAATAATTTTTTTCATAATATTCTAGGTTCTAAACATTCGATTTAAAAAAACTGAACACATTTGCTTTTTTTGTTTTATGATTCTGTTAAAATAGACCATGAGCTGCAGAAAAAAACTAATTACGCTTTTAAAGATGCGTGGGAGAGAATGCTGCCACTGATTAAAGCATCACAGTCCACTCAGCAAGACATTAAAAAGTCCTGCACTGGATCTTCATTTATTATAAAACACATGAATAAATGAAACAGAAACTCCAACTCAACAATTAGAGACACTTCTCCTGTATTAGACAAATCCCTGCTGAGACAACTGTCAAAAATGGCCCAATTCAGACTAGATTTAAGATAAAGTGAATTAATATGACTGCACAGTTCAACACTCACATAAACAAGGTAAGATAAAGCACAGGAGATTTTCTGTTTTCCTCAAACCAGTAGTTCTACCTTTTATAGTGTACCTGCATTAGTAAAGCAGACGTACCTGAGAGCACTGTGTATTTGAGGGCCTCCTGAGCCACGACACTAACAAGCCCATCCCACAATGAGTCCAGAATAGAGCCTAGGTCCAATAAATAACGCGACTCCCATTTCAGACAGTACTGCTCACCACATGTTTCCAGACTGGACCAGGGAGCCTGAAACGAACCTGTGATAGGCAAGAGAATCTGAACCTTAGTGTCAACAATATTTCATGGGTATGTTGGGATGACATTAAAGAAATCACCCAAAAATGAAACCCTGCTGAAAGTGTCTTCACTCTCAGGCCATCCAAGATGTAGATGAATTTCTTTCTACATCAGAACAGATTTGGAGAAATTTAGCATTGCATCACTTGCTGGATGCAATGGATCCTCTGCAGTGAATGGGTGCCGTCAGAATGAGAGTCCAAACAGCTGATAAAAACATCACAATAATCCACAAGTAAACCACATCAGTCTATCAATTAACATCATGTGAAAAGCTGCATGTTTGTAAAAAAGCAAATCCATCATTAAAATGTTTTAACTTCAAATGCGAGTCCTCTATAATAATATTGCTCTCTCCAGTGAAAAAGACGTCTCATCTGAATCAGGACAGTAATATGCACAGATAAAGCACTGTTTATAAGCAAAAAACAGTCCAAAACAATATGTCTGGGATCAACTTTTTCACTTGAGGAAGCGTAATTATTGACTTGTATTTTGGCCAGAAACAACGGTTTAATGTTAAAAGATTTTAATGAGGATTTGTTTATTACAAACATGCTTCTTTTCACTTAAGACATTAATCGATGGACTGGAGTGGTGTGGATTATTGTGATGTTTTTATCAGCTGTTTGGACTCTCATTCTGACGGCACCCATTCACTGCAGAGGATCCATTGGTGAGTGATTCAAAATTTCTCCAAATCTGCTCTGACAAAGAAAAACTCATCTAAATCTTGGACAGCCTGGGGGTGAGTAAATATTAAGCAAATTTTCATTTTCAGGCGAACCATTCCTTTAATAATTAATAACCATGATATTTTTAAAATACAATTTGTAGTACTAACACAAGAGCGTTTTGGTTAGTTAGTTTTCAGTAACTGAAAAAAAAATGCTATTTTGATGGAGATATGAAGGTTAACGGTGGCACTCACTGTATTTGCCGCTGCACAGCCAGCCTGTCACGGCTATAGTGAGATGAAGATGCTTTCCAGAACTCATTGGAAGAAACTCAAACTCCTCTATAGCGCCAACACGCTTGTTCATTTTATAGCCTGAATAAAAAAGTAAATATACAATTTTGCTATTTCCATACATATAAAATAAATGAACATATAGATTAGGAAACATAGAAATCTTAATCTGCAAACAGAAATAAAGAGAGGCAGACACACACACTAACTGTATTTGAAGAAAAACAAACAACTCCGATAGCCTTGAGCTCCGTTCACTTGAATGGCAGCTGAGAATGTGCTCTGAAAGCAGGATTATATAAAACTCCAGTCCAACCAGTAAACGGACTGTAAGTATATCACCACTGTCAGTCTGCTAAATCATCTGCTCATCGATCAATCCTGTAACGCAGCCTGGTGACTCAACACAGTGACCGTTTTGGTAGCAAGAATTGTGTAAGAAATTATATTAATCACTTGCCTTCCAGAAGGAACAGAACCTTAGACACCAACACTGCTTTAAAGTCGTGTTAATGTAATAAATAGGCTTTATAATGACGCTACTGATAAATACAAATGATAAAATACACCAAAGTTCAATAAATACTTCATTTGATAACTATTATTATTAATTATTTTTTCTTAATTTCAATATAATATTTATTATTGTTACTGTGTTTTTTTTATCAGCATAAACAAGCTTCAGCTAGGTCAGCTAGCTCACCTGTTAACCCGGCCCCTGCGGCTCCAAACAAGGAGGCCATGATGGCGATGCCCGTGGCTGATCCCAGCACAGCGGCTCCACCCGCTCCCAGCACCGCTCCCGCCCCGGCTGCCACCAGAGGAGCCGCCAGCCCTCCTGTAACACCTGACGAAAACACTTATATGATCACTGACACCAGACAAATCTCATGAAACCAGTCCTGAACATGCTCTAGTCATATTTCAGCGAAAGAACTAAGTAGTAAGAAATTTAATAACCTAAAATAATAATGTAAATATTAAAATATAATAAATTAAATAATATATTTTTTTATTAGAGTTAAGCATATTTTCCCTGAAATTATCATAACACCCAAAAATTATTTAAGTTGTGAATTATTTTATATAATGGTAATATCTGACCATAAGCCATATATTTTATATATTTATATTAAATATATTTTGTATATTTATTTGACTTAATTAATGAATGTTAACAAATATTACCATGATATAGAAATAATTCACAATTTTTTGGGTATTATGGTAATGATAATTTCAGGGGATATTTGCTTAATTCTATAATATATTCTGCAATATATATATATATATATATATATATAAATAACCAAACAAACGGATGGATTACAGTAAGTAATTAAATATGAATAAATTAAATATATATTTAAATATTAATAACAATAATACAATCATAAATGAAACATCTAGATGCATTATAGTAATGATTATTTTAAAGTATAAATTAAATAAATATTTAATTAAAATAAATACAATAATAATAATAATAATGATAATAGTCACTAATAAAATATTCTCGTACGGTATTGCTTAAAAAAATTACAGTAATTAAATTGTTTTAGTAAAAAATTAAATAAATAAATAAAATAAACAAATATAGATGCATTACAGTAATGGCTATTTATTTTTCAATGTCCTAAAAATAAAATAAAATAAATAAAAATCCTAAAAAAAATAAAATAAAGGTTTTAAGCATGTTTTTATTAATATTCACCTTGGTGAGACCAATGTCGTTTAAAACAAACGTCATGTGGCATTCAGACTCACCAATTACCGTCCCTCCACCCACAGTGGCAAGTCCAATGAGCAGGTACCGGCGCAATTTACGACCTCTCTCTTTCTTCTGTCTTCTTGATGACTCTTCTCTGTTGAGAGAATGTCAATTTGATTCATAATATGCTCACTGGAGCTGCTGAAAGCTCAGAGGTCTTGTTCATTGTCAACTGAATTCTATTACAAACGAAAAAAAACTCAAATAAAAGCACTGAACTGAAAGGAAAAACCTTGACCTAGACTGCATATACACAAAATACTCACGGCTGTGCACGGTCCACATCATCACATGCAGCAGAGAACACATTAAAAGACAGAAATCAGCAAATACATTGAAGTTTGTTCCTCATGTCAAAATTATTACAGCACTTTCACTGACTTCACAATGATATTGATCGTGCCCCTGTATTGATTTTTCTTTGTGAATCTGCAGATGGCTCTATATGGGCTTTATGGAAATAATCTCTTGCAAACGATGCATCCTACTGCGAAAGCAGTGTGTGTTTCTCAGAGACGTGTTGATAACCCCCCAAAAACCCCATAAAGAGGCAGCAGCTGATGATCGGAGGAAGTTTCACTCACTCGCTCTCCTCTACTGCCTCTCTCAATTTCTCTCCGAGAGTCTCTTCAAAATCCTCCAGCTGCTGTTGGGTCACACGCAGCAGACAGCTGACATGTCGGATCAGAACTCGAGCCCTGGCATCATAATGTCCTACATGAGAAGAATCAATAAATGCTCATTACATGGAAAACAAGACTGGAGGAAGAAGACTAGAAAAAGTTTAGTTCATACTCAAGAATAACAATCTTGCATACAGAAAATAAAGACCATTTCAAAAGCATTTCGTCACCTCTATTTTTATAGCTATTTATAAAATAGAGATTGTTACAAAGCAGAGAAATAGAGATTGTTACAAATTTTTATTTTTATACGGTGTGTGTGTGTGTGTGTATATATATATGAATTAATTAATGTATGATTAATTCAATTAAATTAACATCCAGACGCATTATGGTAATGAACATTTGTTCTAAAAGCTTTTTTAAATAGGTTTTTAAAAAATATAATAGATAAATACAACTATTTTTTTTATGCAAAGATTTTTTTTTTTTACTTTTCACTGACATTCTACCTTGGTGTGACCAATACAGAAAAAAAAAACAGTTCAGATGTTTTGTACATTATTAAAAGTAAAAAATGTAATGTTTTTTCACATTTACATAAATAATAAATAGCATAAATTAACATAATAGAATAAATCATATTTTAATGTATACATTTTTTATCATTTAAATCAAGTTTTGTTTTCACTGCAGTAACAAGCACTGGAAAGTGAATTTTCTGAATTGCTTATAAATTAAAATGACAATGCAAAATATGTTAACAGTACTCATTGTCTTCATGCAAAATATAATATAAAACTGACATTTTATTATTATTTTAAATAATATTTTTTTTATTTTTATGCATGCCATTGCATAGAAAGAGACCAGCTTATTAAATGTGAAACATCAGCTCACCATCTTTGACAGAGAAAGACACAAGATCCTGAAAAACAAAAGAGAACGTCAGAAACACAGAGTTGTGCGAGCATCTATATGTTAATGCGATCGTCCAGCTGGGTTAACGTCACATGCGTACCTGAGTGATAGGCAGAGCTCCGGCTCTCAGCAGCGGCTCCGCATGCAAGATAGACAGGAAGGTGTCAGTGCCTTCGAACCCGAGCCCTGCCAGGAACGCTTGCATAACCGGCATGACCGACTCATCAAGATTCAGCCACTGAACAAGACCCTCCAGATATGTCTCACGAAAACGTCTGCATTGGGGAAAATACAAAGCATTAAAAAAAATATATATTTTCAGCAAAGATGCACTGATTCAAAAGTGACTATAAAAGGCATTTATAATGCTACAAAGTTTTTTTAAAAATAAATGCTTTATCCATCAAAGATTCCTGAAAAAATCAGCATATTAATATGATTTCTGAAGGGTTATATGACACTGAAGACTAGAGAAATGATGCTGAAAACAGCTTTGCATGACAGAAATAAAATACACTTTAAAATGCATTCAAATAAAAAACACTTGTTTCACAATTTTACTGTTATTACTGTATTTTTTTAATGATGCAGCCTCGGTCTACATGAGATACTTTTTTCATTACCAACCCAAACCTTCTAATGCTACTATATATTAGTAAACAGCACATTATTATTGTTATTGTATATATATATTTTTTTTTACTTTTGCTCAGGTCCTTGAAACAGCTGGCCCAAAGACACTCCACATAACCCAGCATACGCAAAGCGCCCTGGTTCACTCAGCAGCCGACCAAACACTTTCTCTGCCGGTGACTGATCACGCTTCTGTCCTCCTGGGTCTGTAACAATAAAACCACAAAATGCAAAATCAAAAACTGTACAAAGAATGTGTAATTATTCAATAACAGATACACAGACACTTTGTTACATCAAATCTAGCCCTCCACATTTTCATTACACGCTTATTAGAGGGGTCCAAGTAGAAAAAGCTTCTAATATGTCAATTTTTAAACTATTTTATGACTTCATTTTCTTGCTTGAAGAAGAAAATTCTTTTGTGCTGTTGTAAGTTTAATATGAAGAGTGCAAAAGCCTTCAAGTGCCGTCTGAGATTTGCATCTAAAATGAACAATTTTATCAGGCTCCTATGTTTAGGTTCAGTCATTTTACTCTAATAGCAATATATAGGTCCTTTTCTATGCAATTAATGTGAAATAATGCAAGCCTGATAAAAAATGCTAATTTTAGACTCAATTAGAGGATTTTGCATCTGAACTCTTCATATGAAAAGGGTGTAGCTTCAAGATGCAACATAATTTGCATTATTTCTGATATTGGAGACCACATACAACTCGGTTATTATAATATTCTGCTTTGCATAAGGCATTTCCACAAAGATATGACACTATAACATGATGATTTAATAATTCAGTATATGTAGTACTCATTGGTTTCGAGGTCATATGCACTGAAAATGCATAGCAAAGGATGCAATGTGTTATTATATGACACACAATCTCTCCCTTGTTTAACCAAAACATGTTTAAGGCCTCGATCTGTGATTAAAACCCAGAACTGATCAGCAGCTGTTAACGTTATATCCGTTCAACACAACAGAGTCAAACATTAATATACGTCTCATCATAGGAGCGAAATACAATACAATACTCACAATAAACAATCAATTCTCTCAAAATAAAAAAGCAAAGACTCTTATTTTGTTGTAAACCTTTCAAAAGTCCTTAAAATCGCACTCTTGGTGAAGTCTATAAATACCTGGAGTTAATTTAGGGTCCTCGTTGTACTTATTTGTTGCTTCCATTGGGTTATCCTCACAGTAAGTTAACGTTACAGCAGATTTGTTCTCTCCATGGAGGAAAGTTTACTTTGTTGTCGTGACGGATGAAAGTTCAGCACTAAGTTGTTCTTGTATGCAGCAGCGCCCTCTATCCGCGAATAACTGGCTTATGAATATTAATGACGCAGCGTCACGCTCGCCCAGTTGGCTCTGCTGATTGGCTGAACTGCAGACGTTGGTAAAGTTGGTTTATGAATATTAATCACGCAACACAGTATCTGAATGTTACTTGGCCACTTCACCACGACTTGATTAAAAGTCAAAATTGCTATTTTGCCTCATGAGGACGATTTTAGATTTATTTGAAACGTTTTGAAAAAGTCTAATAATAATTTATGCTACTAAGCGTTTATGTTTTGCCCGATTATTTGTGTTTAAACTGACTTGGGAGCATTAGTGGGGAAGTCGTGGCCTAATGGTTAGAGAGTCGGACTAGTAATCGAAAGGTTGCGAGTTCGAGCCCCCGGCCGGCAGGAATTGTAGGTGGGGGGAGGGAATGTCCAGCGCTCTCTCCACCCTCAATACCACGACTGAGGTGCCCTTGAGCAAGGCACCGAACCCCCAATTGCTCCCCGGGCGCTGCAGCATGGCTGCCCACTGCTCCGGGTGTGTGTTCACGGTGTGTGTGTGTGGATTTGTTCACTACTCACTGCTGTGTGTGTGCACTTGGATGGGTTAAACGCAGAGCACCAATTTCGAGTATGGGTCACCATACTTGACAATACGTCACGACTTTACTTTTTTTTTTTTACTTTACTTAGCCTCTGGCTATATATATTGTGAATTATTAATATTAATATTAATTAGGTCCGTCACTTGAGGCTCCAAGAAGGTAGCAAGTAAACCCAGCATGACCTAATTAATATTCATAAGATGAATCTTCAATAATTTGAATATAATGTGTTTTAAAATAATTTTCAAACATGATTTTAGGTTTATTTGATGCTATGAGGGTGATTTATGTTATTAATTGTTCATGTTATGCCTCATAAATACGTTTTTCCTTAGTGTTGAATAAAAAAAACAGACTGAATATAATAAATACATAAACATATGCCCTCTAGAAATATTGTCATTTTGTGGTCAGCAGAGGGCATTAGAGACCTATATAAAACTGCAACTACATAAAACCAACCAACAACCTCACAGATACATAATTTGTGTATGTATTTGCAAGTATATATATATGCACTAAACAGTAAGTAAATACATTAAATTAGCAATAGTAAATAATAAATGTGAAATAATAAAACTAAATAAATAAATAAATATACTGAATATAATAGTTGCATGACTGATTATTGTCTTATAATTTGCATTGCCTAATAACTCTCTTTTTGACACCTCCTGGTATTTTTAGATTCATTCTGGTTCTTATCGTGTGTGTTATTATCTTGATCGGTCCTGTTGTTATATAAGGTCTGTGAGCAGTAAAAGCCCATACTTGGGATGATCCAGGAGAACGGTTTGTGAAATGCATGATTACAAAAAAATCTACTGTTTGAGCAACAATCTGCAAAGTGCAATAACTATATATGAATATGTCTTTCTTACAGCTTTACAAGTCTGTACACAGATTCATGGACATGTCTATTCATATTCTTTTCACAAGAATCTAACTGGAAAATATGAAACTGATATTCAAAACAAGAGCATGTGTGTGCATTTGCACATATCTCCTGTCTTTGTGTGTCACGTCTGTATTTTCTCTCCTGTCCTTCTTTCTTTCTGTGCCTGGTACCATCTCTTTACACAGGTTATGAGGTCAAGACTGTAATAAAGGAGAAAAGAAAGGAAGAACGTTACTTAATATAAAACCTGCTCCGTCCTTCGTGTAAATAAATGTCAGTGAAGAATCTTACATTTGCGTTCAAGGTTAAAACATCCTCATGATCACATGCAACCTGCAAGAGAGAGACAGAGCACAGAAACATCATCAGCCTTGACAGACTATTTAAGCAAATGTCATTTTTTCCATTTTGATTTAATGTAAAATCATCTTTGGTGCAACACGCCCCATATTCATAACTCATAGAAACAGAAAATACAAACAAAGATTCACAAAACTCTCCAAATTAAAAACATTTGCAGCAAACAAAATATAGTCTGAATAAGTCAACAACAATAATAATAATAATAATAATAATATCTATTAAATATAGTATACACTGTAAAAAAAAAAAAAAAAAAAAAGTTGTTTCAATTTAAAATAATTTGTTACCCCGCTGACTTAAAATGTTTAGTTAATTCAACTAAAATATTCCAGTTGTCCCTTAAATTAACATTGAGTAACTTAAATTTTAAAGTTGACTAAAAAATTTTAAGTCAGCAGGGTAACAAATTATTGCAAAGTTGAATCAACTTTTTGGAACAATTTTTTTTACAGTTTATTAGTAAATAATAATAATTATTATTATTATATTATATATTATTTTTAGTGGGATTATTTAACTAGTATGATGTACAACTGAAATAAATATTTAGATAAATAAATAAAAACAACTGTTTTGTATGATTTTTTTTATAAATCAACTGTATACATATATAATATTGTACTGCTTTGTGTAAAATCAATCGTAATGAAAAAGTAAAAAGTAAAACACTTTCAGGTTTTATGTCAAATCTTATGGAAAAATCAAATATAAATCATATTTAAACACTTTCTGGTTTCATGGCAAATCTTATTAAATAACTATCAATATATATAAGCTGTATTGTTTTATGATGTTAAGATGAACAATAAATAAATAAATAAATGGTAAATATTATTTGAACACTTTCTAGTTCCAATTCAAATCTTATGGAAAGACTGTATAAATATATAAAGCTGTATTGTTTTATGTTAAACTGAGCAATGAATGAATGAATAATATCGGAACACTTTCCAGTCAAATCTTATGGAAAATGTCCAGTTATTGTCATGCTTCTGTGGAGTCTTATCTTTTAGCGTAGTTTGGCATTGTTAGTTTATCTTAGCTTAGTGTTTAGTTGAGCTTATAGTTAAGTGAGATCCTTTTCTCAGATTTTCAAATGTAACTGTTTAGATAGACACACTGTGGTTTGGAGTCAGTGACAGAGAGTATTTCGGCTCCTCACCTACTCCATCTCATTCCCATCAGCCTGATACAATGCCAACGACACACTCGGTCACACTTGCATTTAGCCTAGAGAGCAGAAAAGCAAAGGCAAACAGAAGAAAGGTGCTAAAGCTATAAGTGCATTGGGTTTAGCGTCATCTCCCTGTCATCAAGAGCTCCTCACATCTGTTGAGAGATAACAGAGCAGAGGTTTCCACCTCCCGACCTGAGACGCATACACACAAACACACACACAAACACACACACACACACACACACACAAACACACACACACACACACACACACACACACTTATAAAGATCTGTCCTAGCAACCATTGTTCTACAATAAGTGTGTGTTTTCAGCCTGTCGAGACAGGCCCTCGCAGCAAAGGGGGATTCTTGGGGAATTTGGCGCCCAATCAAAGGCAATATAAACTAAATACACCCTCTTGACATCCGCTTAGATAAAGTAAACACACTAAAAAGATAATTCGCGGCACACAACCATGCTCTCAAAATGACTACCAGCCTTGTACCAACACCAAAGCAGCATATATCAAGCCATAAGACTTACACACATGAAGAAACTGATACGGAGTGAGTTTTGTGTGTGATTGTGTATACATGTGTTTTTATGGAAAAAAGGCAGCTGGACAGTCTTTTGGGAATGATGGGGGTGGGGAGTGGAAGAATAGGTCATGATACGTCTAAGGAGAGATATAAAAGAAAACCGCAGCTGTATAAGTCTGCGGCCAAGATGAGGAAAATGCAAAATTGCATTGAAACGCATGACAACGTGTGAGGAACTAATGATGACTTCAGGGAATGGGAAGAATGCAAAAAGTGAAAAAGGGGTTCCCATCATAAATGAGACATCTTAAATATTTCTTCTTGACAGATCAGTGAGTCTCATGGAATGGAGAATTTGCTGTATATTTGGGTAAAATATATTATTTGTGCCCGAACATGCAAGATACCTGCAATCTCAATATTAACTTAACATTTGCCATCAAATTTGTCCAAGATAAAATGACTTGAGCTGCTATCCACATTAGTTCTATAGCTACTGTATATGATATATGATTCTCTGTCAACAATTTAAGTCTATACCAAGATATTATTGGAGAAAAAATATGAGTTCAGAATTCAATTAAGCTCAATCAGTAGAACTTGCTGAATAATGTTGATAACTACAAACATGCATTTCTACATGTCCCTATTTCTCTAAAACATAGGCAAAAATCTGTTACAGTGTGGCACTTACAATGAAAATAAATATAGCTGATCCAAACATGTTCAAATAGTCAAAATTATATAGCCACAAAACATTAGCATGATTTTAGTTTGAAGAAATTGCTATTAACCTTTTTGTTGCAAAGTTATGGATCAGTCAGATGAATTAATATAAATGTTTTCATGAAATTTTATTTGTTTCTGCTTTTAAATTTGGTCCAATTTACATCTATTTTAAGTGCCTCAGCTTGATTTTTGCTTCTTTGTGATTTTATTTTTGAATTTTTTTTTTTATTCAATATGCGCATAAGTTTTGTTATATGCTAAGTAACACACATGCATATTTATGCATACGATACAAAAAACATATACTATACTATATAACTATATAAACTGGACTTAGAAATAAATAAATAAATAAAATCAGTTTCTTTCAATAATCAAAAATGTGGAGTGTTAAGCATATTTTTTAATATATATATATATATATATATATATATATATATATATATATATGCAATGACTTCTGATGTTTTTTGCCAAGAATATTTATTAAACAAAATAAAGTATAACAGGAAACACCATTATCTTAATGACATTACAGCTCAGAGAAATATAATATAATAAATATAATGCACTGTGCGTTTATAAAATACCCCTCTGCATCAAGATCCTATTTTCAAACGTCTGTTGCTGCTTCTTCTCATGGGAAAATAAGCTGTCACCCATTGACATTAAGTCAGTACAGTAAGTCCACCCAGTGCTCTTTATCCATGCTTACTCATGACAGATGACTAAATCTGAGCTGAATGAAAAAGATCATGGGAGCTTTACTAGTTTTAACCCCAGACATTATGTGGTTTCCATTCAAAACGATCAGTTCTAGGAACACGCTCTAAATAAAGGATCCTTTAGCGGACACCAGAAGAGGACACAAGGGCCTCATTTTATTTGTCCAAGAATATAATAGCCTTTTTTTGGGAAATTCCTCTTCCAGTTCTTTCCGAGGTTTTGGAATTCCGTAAATACATCAGGAACCCTCGTTCACGGTTAGTAGCTGCACAAATGTTGCTGCAATCTGCACTGGACGTGATGGATTGGTTTCTCAAGATACGATGCTACAGCTGGCAGGGAGACACGGTGTGGGAGCACAGCATGGAAAAGTTGTAAAGTGGGTGTTGGCGCTGTAAAATGGGTAAACTCCGAATGCTGGAATTGTGATGAAACAGCTGCTTTTTCCTAAACTTATAGGGATGGAAAAAGCTTTCCATTATGCATAATGCCCATGATGAGCGAATGATTGCTATAGATACAAAACATGTACATGTGGGTGAACAAACACAGATTACAAGCCCTTTACAGGCAAAGACACATACCGACATATGGGGCCCATATGGGAAGCCATAAAATGTGCACAAACAACAGACCTTGAGCATGGAAAGGAGTGGAAGTCAGGTCATTCAGACACAAAGAGGGAAGTCAAAGTGACGCAGGTACTGAAGAGTCACTTTTAGAGTCAGGAAGGCAGATCTTTACAAATACGGGATGGGAAACTCCTGAGTATTGTTGTTTTTTGCATGGAAGCTCATTATTTATGTCTTCTGTCCGATCCACATTAGCGAACGGGCCTCACGGGCTCCTTGTACCGAGTGCTTCTGATTATCGTTGCTGCGTTTATCGGCTCTCAACCTGCTTTGCCTGCATTTCTGTGCACAGATAACAGAAATCAGATAACGGCTTTGTTTATTCTCATGCTTGCGATAACCAAACAGCTTTCGACTTGACGTCTTCGTCTGACAGCTGAGAGAATTACAGAGCGATTTTGTGCGCAGAACTGAAACAGCAGTTTTTGATTCACTAAAAAACTAGAATTATCTACAATTACATACTGAAAACTCTTTCTGAGGGCGTTTAAGAGCTGCTTACTGTTACTGTAACCAGTTTGAGCTAGTATGAATTCTTTGGTGGTCCAGCCTGGTTTATGCAAGTCATTATCAGACCCTTTAAGACCAAGAGCAAGACTAGACCCCTTGAAAACCAGATCCAGAACAAGTTTGTTAGTTTTAATCTGAAATTTATTGAAGCATTAGCTTCCTCCAAAAGGTACAAATCTTGCACAGACTGAGGTAATCTTCACCTTTATTATTCTGGAAATAGAATAGAAATTTTTAAGTAGTGTGGGGTGGAAGTGCAACACCCTAGCAACCACCGAAAAACACACTAGCAACACCCTAGCAACCATAGCAATGCCCTATAGTAGGGCCCTATGATTTCTGCAATGCAGAAAACGCAGATGTGGAATCAGGTCAAGAAATGGAATTTCCAGTATAACGCGGAATGTCACGGAATTTAGCACATTTTGGATGAATAGATCAAAAGAAAGCCAGTACACTTAAATAAAAGCACAATATGGACTAACGTCTGTGAATATTAATATCCTATTTGAATATGAATCCTGCATGTTCTGCACGTCTCGCGCTGACACGCTGTTTGGTTTAGTACACACATACTGAGTGTGTGTGATGCTCGCGGTGATTTCAGCCACTGAACACATGAACATAACCTCTAGAACTGCTCTGAGAGTCACTTCATGAGTATTTTACCATTTCTTTTGAGAAAATCTATCATCATATCAGATACAAACAGAACATGAAGGTCACAGCAACCTGTCAATAAAAGTTTGGTTTAACTTGAAGAAACTGTGACAGAAATATATTACTTAAATGTAACGGAACTACTACTATTACTAATAAAATTATTTTTAAAACATAATTTAATGAATATTTACCAGAATCTATTTACCAGAAAAATGTAAATACACAACACAGTATTTCTGAAAAAAAAAAATAATAATAATAATTTTTTTAATAAAATCAATTAATTAGAGATGCTTTTGATTACTAAAATTTCATAAAATCATTCAAATGGAATCCAGAAAATTAATTTGATGAAAACAGAATTTGATGAAAAAAAATCAATTTGAGAAAAAAAAAAAAATTATAGAGCCTTAAAATTGAATTTTTGTTAGACTTTTAATAAATTGCTGTTAAACTGTGAAAGTTTCATGATTTCGATTAATTCATTTAACCTTAAAATAGGTTCTAGAAAAATTAAAACAGAAAAATGGAATCCAGAAAAATGAAAATGGAAAAACGAAATTTGGAAAAATAATCAAATGGAATTTGGGAAAAATCATAAGGCCCTACAATAGCAAAGGCCCACAATATCTTAACAACTGCTTAGCCTTGCAACACCATAGCAACCACCCAGAACAGCCTAACAACTGCACAGCAGCTCTCTAAAAACAACCAGAATGCCCTAGAAACAACATTGTGATTGCAACTGCCTTGCAATCGCATATCTACACCCAAGCAACCATCCACAATGTGCTAGCAACTGCCTAGAATCTGCAAAGCAATACTCTAACAATTGCCTAGCAACCACCCACAGCATCTTAGCAACTGCTTTGTTTCCTGTGTTGCTACCCAAACCGTTGACAGTAGCCATTGACTTCCAAAGTATTTTCTTCCATATTATGGAAGTCAATGGCTACCTGCAACTGTTTGGGCACCAACATTCTTCAAAATATCTTCTTTAGTATTTAACAGAAGAAAGAACCTCATATAGGCTAAGTTTGAAACAACATGAGGGTGAGTAAATAATGACCCATTTTAGGTTGAACTATCCCTTTAACCAAGAAAGCCGAGCTGTCTCTGAGGTGTGCTATGCCTGTACCCGTCTCTCATATCCACTCACATCCAATGACTCACAATCCAGTTCATATAAACCCTAGCGAGATCACGTGACCATGCAATTCCCAGACCACACTCACTTGAACAGCTATTAGCCATTTTGGCCGAGAACGCAAGTCACCTATTTCTGTTTTCATCGAGCCCTTGAAATCCAACACAAGTGGAAAGTCCACGCTCTGTCTTTTTGACTTGGTCTTTGATTAACAACTGCTCTGCAGTGAAATTTGATATTCAAATCACTCTCTTCCCACTTTATTTCCACTCTCGACACTCTCTGGAATGATATTACCTCACTTTCAATGAGCATAACAGAGTATGGCACCATTTGCTTTACGGGTGAGTACAAAAGCTGTTCGAACACATTCCAGAGCAAATTTTTCCAGGTGCACAGATGCACCTGATTTATTAGATGAATGATCTGCTGCACACTGTACAGATGATGACAGTCATATGAGGGTTGGGGCTGCATGTCTAGACTGGTTGGGTGCAGCAATGCACAACACTGTCCCGACACTCTGTTGCATGATCACGTTTATATATGAACTGCAATATCCAGTCATTCAATTTACAATCTCTGCACGGGGTTTGCCCAGGGATAGTTCAAAGGAGGAATTGCGGTTAAGTTATTGAAAGTCAATTCAACGCTGTCATATCATATCTGTTTGCTTAGTAGGTGTGTAACAGTGAGCACAGCTTTAGGGATCTTTTACCACTGTATGGGAAATATGGTTCATTATACAGTGTTTGGCCAAAAGCTGCCTTTACACTACTATTTCCTTATAAACTTAAACTCTGTGTAAGACTTTATATCATCTACTCATGTGACTCATGTGTGTCTGTTATTAGACGCGTCTGTCTTCATAGCTGTAGGGCAAACACAATTAAATGAAACCATGTTCATAAGTAGCGGTTATTATTAAAAACAAAAATCTGCATCTGTTCCAGAAAGAGACTGAAAATATCAGTTTAAGCATGTATTTATATATAAATATTGGGTGTAATACTAAGTAATTAATGACATTAATTTAATTACTTTTCCCTTGAAAAAGTAAAGGGATTACTCTTACATTTTTGTAATTTACTGATGTAACTGATGTGATACTCTATAAACTATAGAACGATTCTACATAAAACAATAATGAATTTAACATCAAAATGTAACATCTAATGTTAAAATGTATGTTTTCAATATAACCTCGTCCCTTTAAATACTTTGGCCAGTTCAGGAACAGTAATTAGAAATATATTTCAGAGGGAGTAATTACTTTTCAGAGAGAGTTACTTGTACAGTAATTACTCAGTTGAAGATGTATATACATCTCTCTCTCTCTCTATATATATATATATATATATATATATACACACATAAAATTGGGTCACACTTTATTTTAAGGTTCAATTTTAGCCATTAACAAACCATTAACTGTGACTTTTGCCTCAATAAACTCCTAATTTGCTGCTTATTAATATAGTTAGTAAGATAGTTGTTAAGTTTAGGTATTGGGATTAGGGATATAGAATGTGGTCATGCAGAATATGTGCTTTATAAGCACTAATAAACAGCCAATATATTAATAATAGGCATTAGTGAAAACTGGTCCGTTTACTAAAGTGTTACCTTAAATTGTAATAATATCCCACAATATTACTGTTTTCACTGCAATTTTGATCAAATAAATGCAGCCTTGGTGGTTCTATAATGTTGAAATGCACTGACACAAATGCATGACCAAAATACACAATATTACCATGGTGTATGTAAAAATATTGCCATAGCACCATGGGTAAAAACAGTGTCAACTAACAGGCTCCACTGAACTCCAAGTGTTTCCTGACCCAAGTGGCCAGTTCTAGTTACCCATAATGATACATATTATATGCCCATTCCCAAGCAAGAAAATAACTGTAACATAAAGATGAGAAGGACCAGAATCCGGGCACAGGTTCAAGATGGTGACGCTGGTCCCCTTCTAAAGCAATGGAGGAGGAGGAGTGCGCTGCGCAGAGGAGAGGAGAGGGAGGGGACCTGCTGCTTGCAGAAGACCAGAGAGAGTTTATTCCGTAACGGGTTTTGATCAACACTGAGCAGTTTATGGGAGAGCGAAGAGTTACGCGCTTATTTCGTTCTCAGCGCGTAAATTATGTAGAATAACCGCGCAGGTGCGATTTTATATATATATAAAGCTCCGGTGACTGCCTGCACTGAATGCGACTTTAAAAGCGAACCGCGGGGGTCTTAGAAACACCATTTGAATAGAAATTGTGCTAAGCGATGTAGACGCGTTAAAGCGTCCAGAACTGACAGTAATTTTGGATTCAAGTCCATCATGGAGGTCCGTACAACGCTCGGGTGTGTTTTGTTCAGCGTGTTTCTGTGCGCAGGAGACGCTCAGCACTCGGTACCTGATTCAGGTGAGTCCTTTCACTCACGTTTTCATTCGGAGCTTAGTATGATTTTAGTGAATCTTTTATTCAGGACTCGGTACATAATTTACGCGGAGCCAAAACCAGAATGATTGGCTATGTTTCGATTCAAGACTCAGTATGTGATTTAGGTGAACTATATTGAAACACATTGTTAGGTCTCCATACCTGATTCAGGTGAATCACATAGGTTTATTCAAAACTCGGTATCTTGCTTCAAGTGAGTCATGTCTCAGGACAGGTGAGTCATATCAGTCAGGACCTGATTCAGAAGAGTAGATCATCTTTTATTTAGCAAAACAAAGAAACCTTCACACGAAGAGCGATTGCATATTAACTAATGTTAACATGTAGAACCTTACTAAAGTGTAAAGTGTTAACAAGTTATTTAATAATAAGTCCAGAACAAACACGTGAGTTTGAATAATCATTGCTAATGTAAATCATTGACCAATGCACAGAGTTAACGTTAATTCTATTCCATTTAGTTCTAGTCTTGGGCAGATCAAGAACTTAAAGCACTTTAAACAATAATGCAAATGAAAGAAGGAATATGGAGATAATTACTGATAAACATGACTGAGGGAGCAGCAGAATATATATATATATTACAAACATGTGAGCTAGACAGAAAACATGCAGCATGTCAGGGGATTCTTGTCCTCTAAAGCCCATGTTTAAGTGATCTGAGAAAAAGAAAAATTGAAAATAGTCAAATACTTGATAATAATTGGGTCCATTTGTAAACGTTTTAAGTTGCAGCAAGCATTTTCTCCCTTGGTGTCATCTTATATATTTTATTGTGTTAAATAAAACTCTATAATTTAAGTGACTGCATAATGCATATGACAGTGCATATTAACTGTATGAATAGAACTGCAATAACTTGCTGTCAGCACATCGCTGACATACATATTGAGTGAGGCATGCGAATTAAAGGACTCTTCTTGTCAATCACTGTTAGGCTATCAACCGCGCTAGGGTAATGAGAAACATATTAAATGCCAGAAAATAGAGGTATTGTGTACATTTAGCTTCTGCTGATGTCTGTCATGACATCCCACTGAAATCAAACTCATGATAGAAGATAAGCAACAGAGGAATTTATCCATGCACTGTATCCAAAAACACTCACTATTCACTAGTGGAAGTCACATACAGCAGTTCACTATATGAGGAACGAGAGAGCCAAAATTATCATATCTGACCACATTTCCATACAAGATGTGCAATTTGTGACACGATTTTAATCAGATTGCCCATGGTTCAGATTAGGTTTCTTGATTTTCTGCTATGCAGACTACAAATCCAAACAGATTTGAGTCAGATATGCCACAAAAAATACATTTTAGTCAGATTTCACATGGATTGGTAAAAATCAACCTTTGTGTGTTTAATATGGAAGCTTGTTTCTGCTGTGGGAAGGTAATGAAAAATGTAATTGCGACTTTTTATCTCAAAATTCAGGCTTCTTCCCTTGCAGTTTAAATCCCACATTTTTTCACACAATTCTTAAAAGTCAGAACTTGCTACGATATAAACATTGTGAGGCACAAATGCAGAACTGTAAGATATAAACTCACAATTCTGAGAGAAAGTTGAGAGATGTTAATTTGATCACAATTATGAGACATAACCTTATAATTGCAAGAGAAAAGTTAGAATCGTGAGATAAAAAGTCACAATTACCTTTTTTTATTCCATGGCCAAAACAAAAACAAACAAACAAAAAAAGATGTAGCAAGATGTAAACTCAGAGCTGTAGACAGAATTCCGAGAAGTGTCAAAATTCAGAGTTTATACATCACAATTCTTTGTCTGTAACTAAAAAAAGAAAAAAGAAAAAAAAAGAATAGGGTAGAATGCAAGCTGCCATAATTGACTGCTGTTCAGGCTATAAAAAACAATTCAGATAAGAATCTGATATGCCAAAAAAAATAAAAAAAATTTTTTGCTGCCTGTCTGAACAAAACCAACAGTGACTCACAGAGAGTAATTCTGGAAGAGCCTTGAGCATTTTTGGCTTTGACTACAGGAGTCTCTGTGCAAAGTGCCACCGCACCCTGCTTCCTGCACTCTGATCTGGCAAAGGTCAGTTATTTTAGCAGTCGTGGGTTCAAGTGGCCCGATGGGCTCTTTTCTCCTAGCAAAGAAAACTATGCAAACTATGCACGTGGGTTTAGATTCCATCTGAATTCATTGGTGAACCAGGACTTTTGTCACCAAAACATGCAAAAACCGGGGTACAAATAAACCCAGTTTTGCAAAAGAGCAAGATGCTTAAGATTCGCAAGATTCTCTTGTAATTTGCTTCAAATTGGTTCGGACGCCTCCAGATCTTCTCACAGGACTTGGGTGGGTGACTTTGGATTGTTCTTGGTGGCAAACGCTTGGCTCTCTGAGGCCTCTCACCCACTCGTGCTCTCTTGCTCTTTTATTCTGCACACTCGCTTTCTTCCTCTTCAGGGGCTTCTGGAAAAGGCTCTACATTCCTTCTTTTACTTCATATGGAACAGCCAATTCTCACCTCCCCCCTTTTTCTCCATGCCCGCCCGCCGTCGTCCGTCCGCCTCCCGCTTGTAACATCCAGTAGCAGGTCTGTTCCTTCCCCCATCTGTTTATGTTTATCATGTAGCTCCAGGTTAGAGGGATCCTCTGCCAGGAAATTCCTGTAACGGCCAAATCAAATGTTCCATCTCCTGAAATATTGTGTAGCTCCCATTTCTTCCTTATACCAAAAAAAATACTACTGTTTTCTTATCCTTATTTTTAGCATCTACCGTTCAAGCCCACTTCCTTCGCAAATGACTAATTTCCTCACTCTATTGCACACTTATGTCCATTTGGCCGTTCTTTCTCAGAGTTTCTCCTGATTTTATTGTGTTCACTATAAAAATTTAACAAGTTTGTGGTCAGTTAAGAGGGAGTGCGCGTACACGGCATCCGAACTTGTAAAAACTTGTATGTCAACTTCTATCTGAAGCTGTGAAACTTAAGACTGAACAAAAGGTCTGCACAGTTTGGGAGGAAAAATCAGATCAAATTTGTAACGAAACAAAAGTTGCAATTTAAAATGTGAGTTTAAAAAAAGGCTCCAGGCTTGCTTGTGCTTGTCTGCACAATTTGGCTAAAAATTCAATGATTATATATCAATACGACTATAAAATAAGGACAATAATTTGTTTTTATTATTATTATAACTATATAATATATTACTATTTAAAATATTTTTATTTAGTAAATATTACTAACAAAATAAAAAATATTATAATTAAACATTCACAACAAAAAAATTAATTATTGTTATTAATTTGATATTAAAACAATAAATATTTGTGAATTTTTTAATATTGAATTAATAATAATAATAATTTATTTTTGTTGCAAAGTAATGCAGTTTTTTTTAAAATATTTCATATTATTGTTATATTTAAATTATTTCTATTTCTGAATAAATTAATATTTGTTTAATTAATCAAATTAATCATGCAGCCCTACAAGACTACCGTACCCCTTTTTTTTAATAACCCCTAACATTAAAGGACAGCCCCCCCACCCCCCAAAAAATTTAAATAATAATTTCTCTCATCATTTACTCACCCTCGTATCGTTCAGAACCATGTTTTGTGGTCTGATCTCAGTGTTTTTCTTCCCATACAATGAAAATCAATGTTGTTCAAAACCCAAAAACAGCTCAAACATTCTTTCCAGTATCCGGAGTTAATGATAACAGAAGTTTAATATCTGGTCGACCCAGGCCTTTAAATATTAAACTTTGGGGCTTGTTTGTGCATGAATGACAGATCAAATCATGTGGCTTTTCTTAACCAATCAAACTTATGATTTAAAATGGGCAAAAGTCCCATGGGCATATATTATGCAATCTTATAAATTAAGGTTTCAAAAATTAAGGATAAATTAAAGGATAAAGTCATGTGGCTTTTCTTAACCAATCAAACTTACGATTTATAGCTGGCATGGTTTATGATTATGCAATCTTTTAAATTAAGGTTTCAGTTGTGGGTTTTTGCAGTGATGCCATAGAAAAAAACATCTTTGGCTCCTTAAAAAAACCTTTCATTGAACAGTTCTTAAAAGAACCATTTTTACTTAGTGTGAAGAACATTTTAATCATCTAAAGCACCTTTTTCCACAACAAAAAAGAATTAAAAGGTTCCATCTATGTTCTTCATGGAACCATAGATGCCAATAAAGAACCTTTATTTTTAAGAGTGTACAACCAAAGCATGTATACTCACACAGAGTTCTCCTCATGCCTCGGAAAGTCTGGAGTGTTTTAGTGCTGCTATGTGCTACATAAACACTCATCTCTCCCCTCTCGAGATGTTAAAGCATAGATCATTTCCTTAAATGTCTACTGTTGTTTTTCACCTACAGTTTTGAACTGCTGCGAGGGCGATGTCCTCTTCCTCCTGGACTCCTCTGGTAGCGTGGCCTCCTACGAGTTCTTCCGTATGGTGGACTTCCTCAAGGAGCTCCTGCTGCCTTTCTCGTTGGGGCCGGACCAGGTGAGGGTGGGACTGCTGCAGATTGGGACCGATCCTCATCTGGAGTTCAGCTTTGACACCTACAGCTTTCAGGACGGACTTCAAGCAGCCCTGGGGAGGACTAAACAGTTGAAGGGCGACACCAACACGGTGGACGCTCTCCTGATGGCTCGGAACCAGGTTCTGAAACAGGGCGTGCCGGGAGGTGCCAGACCAGATCTGCCCAGGGTTCTGGTTTGGCTCACGGATGGAGTGGATCCCGGCGAGGTGCAGGAACCAATGGCGAGGCTACGGGAAGAGGGCGTGGCCATCCTGGTGGTTTCCACTGGTCACGGGAACTATCAGGTGCTGAGAGAGGCTGTGAGTTCACCCGCCGAGGAGCACCTGTTCTTTGTGGACATTGATGATATCAACATCATCAGCGAAGACTTGAGGAACGCCATTATTGGTGTGTGCGTTTTTTTTTATCAAATATCTCAAAACTGCATTATTTCATGGCAAAAAAAACAACAACTACATTTTGTTATCATGTACCCTGATGACATTACAAACCTGTATGGCTTTTTCTTCTATTGAACACAAAAGCAGATGTTTAGAAGTTCATCATGATCTTTTCCATACTAGAAAAGTAAATATTGACCATGGACCAAGCTCCAAAATAGCAAAAAATAAATAAATAAAATAAAATAAACAAATAAATGAAATAAAACATACATAAATTTAAATTAAATTTAAATAGAAAAAATGATTATTATTATCAATTCATTATTAAATATTTAATATGCTTTTGTGATATTACAATGCAATTTTAACTCATTTATTATTACAATAATAAGAATATAATGAGAAGTTACTAAGTAAATACTGACCATAGACTGTCAAGGTCCAAAACAGACAAAAAATAATAACCCTAATAATAATAATAATAATATATATTTAATTAATTAATATATTTTTTATATATTTAATATAATAATATATTTATATATTTTTTATAATATTAAAATGGAATTTTAAGTATTTTCTTACAAGAGTAAGAAAATGACAAATTATTGTATATAATTTCTATTAACTGTAAGAAATGAAAAACAACCAAAACAAAATTAATAAATACATTTATATTATATGTATATACTGAAACTTTCAAACAGACTCGAAGGTGAAATGTTGGGACTCAGAACATGTTCATCATTAAAGTCAAGTAAAATAAAATAACACGTTGATTTAGAAGTTTATTATAGAAGCTAAACACCACTGAAATACCATAAAAGTAGTCAATTTGACTGCTGTGTATATTCTCTGAAATGGTACTATTTATGTGAGGAACATATTGGAATATAAATGGTTATTTACTGAAAATTTGGCCTTGTGCAGTAGCTCTCAGATTTCTTAAATCATAAAAAACATACTTGTAGGAATGAAATGAGGGTGAGTAACTGATGACAAATATGAATTAATGCTTTAATCGTAAAATGAAAACACAAAATTCTTGACACAAACAGACCGTGATTTCATATTTCTTTTAAAGTACCAGTCAATCTTATGAGAGCGTTTTCTAAACAGAGAAAGTGCTCTTATGTGAGTGTGAATCTCTCCGTACCTTCGTCCTAGTGTGCCGAAGGAATCTCGAATGCCAGTCAACTCCGACACAAATAGCTTGAGACAGCTCCAAGAGAAGAAGGGCCTGGATGAATCAGGGACAGAACCCGCAGACACTGTAACGGGAGATGAGGGCTATTTATACAGAAATTATTTTGGCCTTTTCAACCCCCCGTGAAGTCCCCCGGAGTGCTAGATATTGCTATTATTAGTGGGCATTCTTCCGCACATATATAAGGCATAACATATGTGCAACTTCCAGACACTTACATAAACAAACTCATAGATCGCACGCAGTAACTCAGAGCAAGTGGTGTCGTGTCCTTTTAGAAACTGCTCTAGGCATGGATTTAGTGACTTTAGTCACTAATTTAATTTCAGCCATCTCTTATTTCTCTCAAATCAAATGCAGATTATTCCGGAAATTCTGGAAAGTACAGAAATCACGCTTTGCATAACGAAAATGATTTTTATGACCATTACTTTTTTTTCGTTGTGTCTTTAACAGTTAGCTTGTGTTTGTAAGAATGATAATATTATTATTAATTAGCATTAAATGTGAACATTAAATGTATTATTATAACTATTACTAGCATTAATTAGATATGTATTGAAGATGATTATTATATTTACTAATATTTGTAATAATTAGTTGTAATAATTTGTAATAAGTAACTACACTTCACATAATTAAATGGATTTTTGACTATTACTTTTTATGTTGTGTCTTAAACATTGAATTTATGCTTAGAATAAATATTATTATTATTAGCATTAACATTAAATATGATCATTAAATGTATTATTTATACTTATTATCATCATCATTATTATTATTAGTTTTTTTATAATTAATATTACCATTAGCATTCATTAAATAGCATTCATTAAATAAACATTAAATATACTAACACTAATAATAAAAATAAGAAATAAAAAAGTACATTTCGCATAATGAAAATCATTTTTACGACCGTTAGTTTTTTTGTGCCTTTTAATGTTTAATTTATGCTTATAATAATAATTAGTAGAAGTAGTAATGTATTTATTAATTTGCATTAATTAAATATGAACATCAAATGTATTCGCATTATTTACATATGAAAAAAAAAAAAATTATATTTATTATTATTTGAATAATAATGTGCACTTTCTAAACACTTAATACATAAAAACTGCATGGCTCACACACAGTAATTCAGAGCAGGTGGTGTCATGCACTTTTAGAAATTGCCCTAGGCATGAATTTAGTGACTCGAGTAATTCATTTAATTTCTGCCATCTCTTTTTTTCTCTTTCTCTCTGATCAAACGCAGAGATTATCCGGGCCGAGAGGCTACAGGTGAAGTCGGTCACCAGCACTACAGCTCAGCTGGAATGGAGGCCTGTGTTGGCCGGCACCGGCTACTATGATATCCAGTTTGGTCCCATCCGATCAGGGCAGACCGTGGGGCCGGTAGGTACAGGCACCAGTCCTGGCACTGGTTTGGGTCCTTTTCAGAGGATCACGCGGCCCGGAGATGCCAGCTCAGCTAAGCTGACTGGCCTGCGTCCAGACACCACGTACACAGTCACGCTCACACCGAAGGCCAACCTGGAGTTCCTCAACTCTCTTCAGACCACCTTCACTACACAGCCAGGTGCACAACCATCCATCTCTCAATAATATATCCAGATCAGATTCCATACCAAAATCAAAAGAAGAAGAAAAAAAACTAATTATATTTTGCAAAAATATATATATTTTTTTTATGACAATTACTTTTTGGTGCACCTTGTTTAATTTATGCTTAATATAATAATAATAATAATAGGAGTAGCATCATTAAATATGAATATTCAATTCATTATTATTATTAACATTAAAAACAATTATGATAATTCTTATTAATAACATTAGCATTAAATAACATCAAAAAAGGAAATTAAATGTATAACAATAATAATAAAGAAATTATACTTCACATAATGAAAGTGATTTTTATGACCATTACTTATAATGATAATAATTTGAATTAATTGGCAATAATTAAATATTAATATTGGTCATTGTTGTTGTTATTATTAATAGTTATATTATTATTGTTGTTGTTATTATTATTATTAGCATTAATTAGATATATGAATATTAAATTAGTTGTTGTTGTTATTATTGGCCTTAAATAGCATTCATGAAGTTAACATTAAATAATGTTACTGTTCATATTTAATTAATGTTAACTTCAAATTAAATATTTTATATTTTTGTAAAATGTAATGTTGTTAACTCTATTACAAGGACAATTAAGAATCACCGAGAAATACTGAAAAAAAAGCACATTTACTGAATAATCAGTGCATATTATCCCTCCTAATTTATTAGTAAAACAGGATGTTGATTTTACGCATGCAAAGGGACACAGAAGGCATATAAAGTTAAGTAGAACTAAATAAAAACCTTGTTCAGACATTGAGATGTTCTTCTCTCTCGTGTCTTGACCGCCAGTGAATACTCCTCAGCCAGAGGTGCAGACTCTGTCGACAGTGACCGTGTCAGAGTCCAGCACTAACAGTGTGCGTGTGAGCTGGGGTCCACTGCTGCCTCACCTCATCCAGGGATACCAGCTGGAGTATTCAGCGCTTCCTACAGGCCCGCTGCGGGTCGTCAGCGTCAGTAACAGACAGAACTCCACAGTGCTGACCGGCCTGCAGCCCGACACGCAGTACCTGGTCACAGTGAGCGCGAGACAGGCCTCCGGCAGAGAGAGAGCCATGACGGTTAAAGTCTGCACACAGGAGGGTAAGAACCAACAGATTATGCATCTCATTATCACTGCACTTTCATTTTGTAGTATATGAATTTACTTCTGCTTCCTTAAACTCAAACTCAAATGGCATTACAATTCAAATTTATATTAAATACAGGAAATGAATTAGAATTTCTAAAGCATTCTCAGTTTATTTACAACTTGTTTGTCATTTTGATGAATTCATTTGGTTTCTATAGACTGCTGGTGCATTTTTGTAGGCCAAGTTAACATCACTTTTTGGTTCCCATGACAAAATACCAATATAAGTTAATAAGTAAATAAGTTCTGGAACCAACAAAATATTATAATTGTTACAAGTTTTGTTTAGATAATCTTTACAAACTAACACTTTTATGAATTTTGATTCATTAGGCTATAAACAGTCTGTAATATTTTTTTGTAATGTTTTTGAAAGAAGTCTCTTTTGCTCACCAGGGCTGCATTTATTTGATCACAAATACAGTAAAAATAGTTCAAATGTGAAATATTATTAAAATTTCAAATAACTGTTTTCTATTGTAATATATTTTAAAATGTAATTTATTCCTGTGATCAAAGCTGAATTTTCAGCATCATTACTCCAGTCTTCAGAGTCACGCGATCCTTCAGAAATCATCCTAATATGCTGATTTGCTGCTCAAGAAACATTTCATATTATCAAAGTTAAAAACTGTTGGGCTGCTTAATATTTGTTTGGGAGCATGTTACATTTTTCTTCAGGATACGTTGATGAATAGAAAGTTCAAAAGAGCAGCATTTATATGAATAGAAGTCTTTTGTAACATTATAAATAGCTTTACTGTCAATTTTGATCAATTTAATGCATTCTTTCTGAATAAAAGTACTAATTCCTTTTTTTTAAAAATGTACTGACTCCAAACAAATCATTTATAAACTAAATAATAGTATTAGCTAAAACTTGTTTTAATCCATTAGAAGCATTTGGAATGAGATTCTTTCCAATGGGACCACCCTATTTTAATGTTCCAGCCAATATCATTCCCACATACCCCCTCACTAATTCCCAGCAAGAAACGGGAAGCCTGACCTCTCTCTTTGTTTCTCTCAGTGTTGCCAGCTCTCTCAGATCTGCAGCTGACCACAGTGGGCAATGAGTCAGTGCAGCTCCGCTGGAAGGGGAGTTACGATGGTCTCCGTGGTTACTGGGTCACATGGGAGCGAGGTCAGAGCCAGCGCTCCACCTTATATCTACCACCCAACCGGCTCTCCACCACCCTCAACCATGTGCCCTCCAGGGCCCGCGTCTGCGTCTCTCCGGTGTACCGGACGGCCCGTGGGGAGGGACTCTGCTGCACTGCTTAAATGGGCTCCGGTGAGATGCCTGTCAGGGTAATTTATTTGTTTTAATAAACGAAAGCATAAAAATACCATAATATGATTGCTTCTCCGAAAAACAACACTACAGCTAGTTATTCCACTTTGAAATGTGTTCTGTGTCAGAATATCTGTTTTTATTTTGGTCTGCTTGATTCTGTCCACTGCCAACTTAAAGAGATAGTTCACCCAAACATTTTAATTCTGTCATTAATTACTCACCCTCATGTCGTCCCAAAGACCTTTGTTCATCTTCGGAACACAAACTAAAGGTGCACCAAGCAAAGTTTCCCAGATGTTGTAGACATTTGAAAGCACCAAAACAAACACGCCCAAACCCCAACAGGACCTCGCCCCTATTTTGATATCTCAGCCCCACATTCATGGCAACGATGATGGCAGAATCTGTTATGCCTGCCGGCCGAGGGTCTGAAGTTGTGTGAAACAAAGCAAAATCAACATTATTCACCTATCACGCCCCTTACTGCTGATTGGCTGCAAGTGTGTTTGGGGCTCGGTCTGTGGACACTTAGTGCACCTTTAAGATATTTTTGATGAAATCCGAGAGCTCTGACCTTCCATAGACAGCAAGGATCCTACCACGGTCAAGGCACAGATATAATACAGCATACAGCATAATATGCATGTGTGGTACTGGCTGTGCCATTCTCAAATTCTCTTAATTATAAAAAAATATCTAAATTTGCGTTCCGAAGATAGAAGCTTTTTACCTTGCATTAACTTTTAAACAAACATTTAATATAATAAGCACTTTCTGTTTGTGTTACCACACAGTTGCGCTGACCTGGAACTGTACAGCGCCATTCTGCCAAATACGAAAGATGGAGGAATGAACAACACCAAAAACTTCCCACACATAGACAGATGGGAGGACAGGGAGTCCAGGACACTGTAGATGTTTGAATACTCATCACCCATAGATGGTGATCTTTAAACACCCACATAACATGCACTGACAAACAAGCTCCAATCCACGCTTCTAACACAGAGACTAAATGAGTCTGAACTCAAAAGTGACTTTCTGAAGAATCAGATTTTTAAAGGAATGTTTCGGGTTCAAGTTCAGTGCTATTGACGGCTGAGATCTGTGGCATGCTGTGCATTACCGCAGTCCATTTTTGAGTTTATATCTCGCAATTTGGACTTTTTTCTTGCAATTTTGAGGTAAAAAAGTAAGAATTGCGTGAAATAAACTCACAATTCTTTTTTTTTTTATCACATTTCTGAGATTAAATCTCACTTTTGATTTTTTTCTCTCAGAATTATCTTTTCTGCCACAGAATAAAAACTAAAAATTGCGACTTTTTCTTGCTATTGCAAGCTTTTATCTCACAATTCAGACTTTGTTTTTTGAAATTATGAATTATGAAGATGTAAACAGAATTGCAAGCTATAAACTCGCAATTATTTTTCCTCACAGCTCAATTTTCACTTTTTGTTTCTCAGAATTCTGAGTTTACATCTTTTTTTTCCTGCAAGTTTATATCTAACAATTTGGACTTTGTTTCTTATAATTCTGAAGAAAAAAGTAAGAATTGCAAGGTATAAACAGAATTGTGAGATATAAACTAAGTTCTTTTTTTGACACAATTCTGAGTGTATAATTTGAATTAATCTCATAATTCTGTTGTGTTTTTTGTTTCCACCACAGAAAAAAGTTAATTGCAAGCTTATTTCTCACAATTTATTGTTTCTCTCAATTCTCAGTTTATATCCCACAACTCTGAGAAAAGAAGTCTGAATTATGAGAGGAAATAGAGGAATATTTAGTACAGTAATGCACTTATAAGTCTATGGAACAAGACATTAAACAGTCCGTTTTTAGTATCCTTGTGCATTTAGAGTGAAAGTTACAGGGTTTAGCAACTTTATATGGTCACGAGAGAAAGACTTGATTATTACTTTGACAAAATTAGCTATTTTATCATGCAGCTATATTCAAGTAACTGTGTGTATTTTAACATTTATGTGCAGACTTCCAAATGAACCCATGATATTCCTTTAAACTGTCAGAATGTTTACGCATTAGTTTTTATAAAGAGTTATATCGCCAAAGCAATCGTATGTAAATATCCTACTAATGCCTTTTGAGTTATATTTATCAGAGATATAGTTGGTAATAGATTCTAGATTTCTCCATACGGTTGGAAATGGGAACAATAAGACGGTTTTAGGGGGAATCTGAATGACTTCCATCACTGGTTTTTCTTTAAGGTCAATGCATATATTGTAACCCTGCTTGAGTTACACACGTTACCATAACTACAGATTTTGTTAGCAGTGAAACTCTGAAAATCTGGCCTGAATTTTAATCACTGTGGCTAAGTATTAAGACTTTGCAGATGATGGTTGCAGATGTTTTGTGGTTCAAAAGGGCCACGACTGGTTTGTTTGAAGAAAAGTGACTCTTTCGGTGGGTCAAGCTTCTCCCTGTGCATGCATACTGTAGACTGGATTTATCATTCATAGGAGAACGTTTTTCTCTGTAGTTGTGTCTTAACAGGCAAACATATGGTCTCAGACCGGGTCAAGGTCTTAAAATAGTGTTTAGGAATACTATAGTCTTTAATGATAGTTTTCATCCCATTTCAGTGTCATTATGCAGGAATTTGTAGCTATTCAAAAAAAATGCAGCATCTGATATTTTGTGTCTCTGTTTGTTGCAACATGACAAGTTGGGCTTTCTGTATTATGAAAAGGTGCTTGTTCATTCCCAGCTTGGCTGCACGTCTTACACATCACTGTTTTCAAGAAGTTTTTAGTTATTAAATAACAACAACAAAAAAAATCTATTTCAATCCATGTCTGCTTTTGTTTCTAAACCTCTGTGTAACTTGTAATATTTATGCCTTTTAGTTTAGCTATGATTTTATGATATTTAATTGCTAAATAATAAACATAATATATGTATTCGGTGAAATTTCAACCCAAAATATATAAATAGGGGAAACAAGATAAAGAAAACCAAGCTTGTTATTGGACCATAAAGTGCTTTTTCACACAACTCATTTTTCCATTACTCTAATACAGGAATTTTTGATGTTATAGTTAAAGATGTATACATTCTTAAAATAATATTTTGCTTCACAGGAATGATAAAAAGGGCTTAGTTGTCATAAACTGCAAACTCTAAATGGCCCTAAAATAGCTTCTTTTTTCTATATTTATTCTGCTTGAATATAATTTCGATTTTGAGATGAAAAATGACCTGTTCATGACCAGTTCACCCTTTTAGAGAATAATATTTAACAGCACACAATCCCATTTGAAAAATTTATTTACAAAATTCCACTGCAGAATACGAAGTTGCCCAATTGCTTGAAAATGAAACACTAAATTAAAATGATAATTGAAATGATAATTTGAAGAATGTAGAACCAGAACCGAAAGTGTTTTTAGCAAATTAATCAAATACTCCGACAGGCTTAAACAGTGGTCCATAATTAATCTTAAACTCTTTCTCTTCTCAATATTTTGATTCCCTTTCCAAGTGTTCTTTGGCTGAGCTCAGATGGGGCAACTGAAATTAATGAGGGTTAATGTTTGACTATGTTCGGTACAAAAAATGCAGCCGCCAGCAATCTCAAGCACAGCATACAGCCTGACGCATCTTGACGTCATCTCATGCTAAAGAAACGCACCCTCAATCATACAACACATTCCCTGTACATTTAAATTATACGTTTCTGGATCATTACACAGTGTACGGACCACCTAAAACGGCTTCCCATGTTTGCTCTAGATGCTCAAGGTGTTGAGCGCTGGCACAAGAGTGACGGCTTCAGGTACGTTCTGATTCTGATCATGTGACCCTCTGCCCTGTAAAACCTTCTGTCTATGTCTCTCCTCCTGACGTTTCTTCTTTTCTAGGCGCTGTTGCTCTTTCCTTTGTTTATTAGAGAGCTAAAAAGCAAAAAAATACAAGAAAACTTTATTATTTTAGTTCTTTCCATCCAGGGTTATTATAGTTGACTAAAACTAAAATTATTAAAAAATATTTTTATTACTTGAAATAAAATATAAACCTTTAAATGCAAATGAAATAAAAGATAAAAACATTTAACTTTTCATTTAGTGTGCTAAAATAACTAAAACTGAAATAAAAATCAATACAAACTATATAGACATAAAAAAATAGATTAAAAAACTAATAATAAAAAACAAGAACACAACAAAACTTTCAAATTAATAACAATAAATTTACTATTAGTTTGTATTATTATTTCAGGTTTGGTTGAGTTATTTTCATTTCGTTCAGTTATTTTAAACTTTAAATTAAACAAAAAATTTATATTTTGCCTTGGAAACTAACTGAAATTAAATAAGTTTATGCTTTTTTTTGTCAGTTAACATTTATTTTATTTTAATTAATGTAAATGTTTCATTTAGTTTAAATTGATGTGCTAAAATAACTAAAACTGAAATCAAAATTAATAAAAACTATAGACATCTTTAAAAACAAGATATCTAATTAAAACTAATTAAAAAAAAATACTAAAACTTTAGTTAAAATAAAAACCGGTGATACATAAAAAAACTATTCAAATATTATTAAAAACTATAATGGTCTCTAAATAATAAAATACATATTTGATTATTCAAAACTTTCTCAGTCACCTTGGGTTTATGCGAGATGCTGCCCTCTGTTGACGACGTGTTTTCACTACATTCAGCCTGCATGTCTTGACATAAAGGGTGTGTCCCTGAGGCACAATCTCTCTGTGATGATTGGTTGTTTAGTTCAGACTCCAGCCAATCGCTGTGGCACATCTGTGATGTGGCACTTGATTGACACAGATTGTCTGATTGACCTGCGGACATAAAACAGTGGTGAGAGGAGCACATTGAGAGTGAAGGAAACAGAATTAAAACAGCGATTTAAAGATAGACTCACTATCGGCACAGAGAATGCTCAAGATCAGCTCTTCATCTTCAGAGAGAGAGCATGAGGGAGAGGCGCCTCTCGTCTTTTCCTTCTGACCGTCTCCAAAGCATCTGGAATTATTCAGACTCTATCCAAAGAAAAAAGACACTTGCCTTCAGAAAATGTCAGACTGTAGTTCATGTATGCGACTGATGATTGTTTAGCCGGACAGACCTCTATACACAGATGTGCCGGACTCTCAGAGTTGTCTCCAATCTTTCGGACGCTGTCATAATGGTCTCCATAGCGATATGCGATGTGTAGCTCACGACATGAAGGCTTCTCTGTACCATTTATCTGCATGTAAAAAAATTTTTTATTAAACCATTAATAGAAACACATTAGAATGACATAAATCAAAGAAATAAATGCTCCATCACCTCCCACAATGGAGCGTTCAGCTGATGAATAACCACTTTCAACTGCTGGCTGCGAGCGAAGGCCACGATGGCGTCATTACCGGCAAACGTGCCCGGCTGTGAGAGGTTTGACACTGACAAACAAAAACGACAAACTCTTCTTCAATGAGAAGGCACTCAAGCTGGCCAAGCTGGATAACAGATATATATATATATACATACAGTGGTGTGAAAAGTGTTGGCCCCATTCCTGATTTTTTTGCATGTTTGTCACACTTTAATGTTTCAGATCATCAAACAAATTTAAATATTAATCAATGATAACACAAGTAAACACAGCATGCAGTTTTTTATTATGAAGGGAAAACAAAATCCAAACCCACATGGCCCTGTGTGAAAGAGTGCTTCCCCCTAAACCTAATAACTGGTTGGGCCACCCTTAGCAGCAACAACTGCAATCAAGCGTTTGCCATAACTTGCAATGAGTCTGTTACAGCGCTGTGGAGGAATTTTGGCCCACTCATCTTGGCAGAATTGTTGTAATTCAGCCACATTGGAGGGTTTTCGAGCATGAACCGCCTTTTTAAGGTCATGCCACAGCATCTCAATAGGATTCAGGTCAGGACTTTGACTAGGCCACTCCAAAGTCTTCATTTTGTTTTTCTTCAGCCATTCAGAGGTGGATTTGCTGGTGTGTTTTGGATCATTGTCCTGCTACAGAACCCAAGTTCGCTTCAGCTTGAGGTAACGAACAGATGGCCGGACATTGTCCTTCAGGATTTTTCGGTAGACAGCTGAATTCATGTTTCCATTTATCACAGCAAGTCTTCCAGGTCCTGAAGCAGCAAAACAGCCCCAGACCATCACACTACCACCACCATATTTTACTGCTGGTATGATGTTCTTTTTCTGAAATGCTGTGTTACTTTCACTCCCTCTTTATAAAAACGTACATTTCTAATGCGTAAACATTCTGACATTTTACGCCTTTTACACACTTTTTCACACAGGGCCATGTGGGTTTGGATTTTGTTTTCCCTTCATAAAAAAAGCCCTTCATTTAAAAACTGCATGTTGTGTTTACTTTGATTAATATTTATTTGATGATCTGAAATATTAAAGTGTGACAAACATGCAAAAAAAATAAAAAATCAGGAAGGGGGCCAACACTTTTTCACACCACTGTATATATATATATATATATATATATATATACACATATATATATATATATATATATATATATATATATATATATATATATACATACATATATACATATATATATATATATATATATATAACAGATGTATATATACACATATATACATATACATATTAGGGGTGGGAATCTTTAGTCAGCTCACGATCCAATCCAATCCCTATTCTGGGAGTCACGATCTGATTTCAGAACGATTCTTGATCTACAGATCTCTTTTGAAATATAACAAGTAATGTGGTTTGTCCTGTCTGTTTAATCCCATAAGACATAACTGGCTGTGTTTGCATTAATTTTGCATCATAAAACCATTTTGAGACACAAGTACATTAAACCACGGAGTCGCGTACAGCCACACGAGCGAGCAGTCTACACAAACAAAGCACGCATCAGCATTTGAAATTGAAAGCAGCCTTCTGTTAATGAGGTTCATATTTTAAATATACAAGTCCACTACATTCCAAACCACATAAATGATGACTTCGTAAAGCATTTGTAAGGAAAATACCGACGGGCGAGACCGCACACTTCAAGTGTAACATCAAACAAAGCTGTGCAATGAAGCCTGTGAATGACGTTGTAATTCGCTTCAACCTTTCCGAACTTTATGAAAGATTATTTTACGGAAGGTTCGAGTGTTTATCAGCGTCGTCACACATCTGGTTAAAAACTAAGCTCAGAATCGATTCTGAAATTCTCTGAATCGATCCAGAATCGTTGGAGAGAGAATTGTGATGCGTCGATGGATCGATTTTTTCTCCCACCCCTAATACATATACATATATGTGACCCTGGGCCACAAAACCAGTCATAAGTGTCAATTTTTTCGAAATTGAGATTTATACATCATCTGAAAGCTGAATAAATAATCTTTCCATTGATGTATGGTTTGTTAGGATTGGACAATATTTGGCTGAGATACAACTATTTGAAAATCTGGAATCTGCAAAAAAAATCTAAATATTGTGAAAATCGCCTTTAAAGTTGTCCAAATGAAGTTCTTAGCAAAGCATATTACTAATCAAAAATTAAGTTTTAATGTATTTATGGTAGGAAATTTACAAAATATCTTCATGGAACATGATCTTTACTTAATATCCTAATGATTTTTGGCATAAAAGAAAAATCTATCATTTTGACCCATACAATGTATTTTTGGCTATTGCTACAAATATACCCCAGTAATTTAAGACTGGTTTTGTGGTCCAGGGTCACACACACAAACACAAACACACACACACACACACATACACACAAACACACAAACACAAACACAAACACACACACTTACTTTTATTAATTTACTTAATTTATATTTTGCTATTTCTTATTGGTTATTCACGGTCATGGTGATCACTTCCGTTTTCTTCATTATTTTCTTTGTCGGATTGTTTGGGAGGTTGGAAGGGGTGAGGAACGGGAGTCAACTTCCCGTTGACCGTATTGCATTGGTCTAATCATGTTTTCATATGTCTTAATAAACTCGAAAGCAAGTTAAGATCGTCAGTCTTCTTGATGAGATAAAGACCGAGTGCGAACAAGTCACGAGCCCACTACCTAGCCTCTATGTGGTGATTGGATGCCGCTAATATTTAGTTTTTTTGCTAAAATAAATATAACAATTTTAGAACTAGATTTTTTTTTTCATTTGAATATTGTTTTATATATTTTTTATATTTGTTCTGGTTGTTTACTGGTTCCAGTGTTATTGTATTATCATTAATACAGTATTAAATTACTGATCATGTCGAATTCAAATTCATGTCGAATTAGTGTTTTTAATATTTTCTATTTTTATCTTAGTTTAAGTTTTATTAACTCAGTCAGTTTTATTAGTTTAAAAAATATGTGTCTATTTAGTTATTTGTCCAGTTTAGTTGTTAGTGTGTTTCTATTTAGTTATTTTTTATTTCAGTTTTAGTTTAGTTATTTTCAGCTTATACTTTAACTGAAACTAAACAAAAATAAAAAATGCTGCCTTGGAAACTAACAGAAATAAAACTGGTTAAGTTTATTTATTTTATTTTTTTACTGCAAGTTCTAACTAGATTTAATAGTTTTATTTTGATTTTTCTGGTTGTTCATAGGCTGCCTTGGAATCTAACCAAAATAAAATAGGTTTAGGTTTTTTTTTTTGTATGCTTGCTTTTTTTTATTTTATTTATTTTATATTTTTTACTGCAAGCTCTAATTAGATTTTATATATATATATATACATATATTTTTATATTTTATATTTCAGAGTAAATATAAAATATTCAATATTCAGAGTATTGATGTCATATTCTGAATTAGTTTTAATTTTTTTATATAGTCAATTTTTATGTTAATCTTTACATTTTAGTCATTTTGATGTGTGTTTTTATATACACACACACACATATATATATATATATATTACTTTTGATTTTACTTAAGTTATTATCAACTAAAACTTCAACTGAAACTAAACCAAAATGAGAAATGCTGGCTTGGAAATGAACTGAAATAAAATAAGTTTAGAGGTTTTTAATCTTATTTCATTTCAATTAGCGTAAATATTTCAGTTAACAATAAAACATGTCAAATGTCTGTAGCACAATTTTTTTCCCCCCAAAGTTAAAATATAAGTATGAGCGATATTAATAGTGATGCTTGACTGAGCAAACACTACTAATTAACTATTAACAATAATTTATGAGGTTAATGTGAGTTGCAAAGCAATCAGATTTGTTTAAGTTTCAGTTTATTTTGGATTTATGCCAACACACAAACACACACACACACTTCTCTTACAATGCTTTGTGAATGGCACATCATCTTCAACGAAGGGCTCGAAGTCCTGCCTGTGCGTCATCATGTACTGTACCGTCTCCTGCCGCAGATGCAGGTGACCTCGCGAATGTCCCTCCAGCTGATCTCCAAGAGCCCGAAACAAACAGTTCCTGTGGGAGAACATGAGAAACAGAAGCTCAACTCCTTAAAGATCTCATACTCTGCATGACTGTCATCTCAGTCCTCCACACATACCCGTCTCCAGGCACCTCTCGCAGTTTGAGCCCCAGAGCCTGAAGCTGGTTGGAGAAGCTGACAAACTCCTGTCCATCGTCTCCTGGAGGTCTGTTCTTCTTGTCTTTGGCCAGAGCCCGCCGGGCCGCCCTCTCGTCTCTCTTCCTCTCTAATTCATACTTCCTGTTTCCCTTTATGGGCTTCCCTGACTGTTTCCTTGACATGATGGAGCTGCTGTACTACACAGCCGTGTGACAGCCGATGAGATCTTACGTTTATCTATCACTCACGCAAAACTGTAACCTGAAAGAATCAAAACATCATACAAACAGTTACGACAATTCAGTATGACACACAAACATAAAAACTGTGATATACAAAAATTATCACGGTATACAGTTAGCATTACTATTTCTTCAAACATTATTGTAAGTTCATAACAGATTAATATAGAATCACATGCAAAAATGCATTTTTCTTTTTTGATGTATGTGGTGCCTAAACCCCAAATTACTTTAAATACAATAATCATAATAATGTTACAAGACCAATATAACAAAAACACCAACAATAATAATAATAATGCTATTTTCTATATTTATATAAAAAAAACAATATTTGCCAACAATATATATATATATTTTTAATACTTAGTAAGCATGCATATCCACTTTTATTCATTCCAGCAAAAAAATTTGGCATGGTAATTATAGTTTCTTTTAGAATATCGTAAGTATTAAAGTTACTAAGACTGTAAAATCATAATGAATGAATATGTGAACATTACACTGTAAAATCACAAAATATGAATATCTCATCCAAATGATGCAAGTGGCTTTCAGTTTCTTTTCCTTTCCTTTTTTATTATGGCAAATACCACAATAATGAAAAAACTGGTTGTATGATTAATTGTTTAAATTCGTACCCATTTCTCAAGTATGATCTGAGACCATATCGACTTAAATCACGGCCTCTATCACGGCCTCTTCAATATGTACGTATGAAGATATGGATAAATGTGTAACACATCCACCATACATAATTTTAAAATGAAAGACTATAAATATCAGACTAAATATGTTCTGACAACAGCAGCGTGATGCGTCAGAAATGTCGCGTAATTGACGTCTGTCTCTGTCAGATTTAGCAGCGTTTAAACGACAGGACGAGGAAGTTTGTTGAAGACAAAAAACAATTAAAGTGTGTCACACAACTGTACTCACATTATCAGATGACAGTAATAAAAACGACCAATGAACGACAATCTAAATACTAACTCCTGTAAAACCCACTCTGAGCTGCCCGGGGTTTGTTTACTTCCTAAAGAACCCGGACCTCTTCCGGTTCCGGCTTTGCTTCCAAAATAAAAGACACGACCTCGAGATGAATATTTCTCTTAAAATTATTATTTCTGGAAATATCAACGTAAATTAATTCTAAACGCATATAGGATCATGTTTAAACAATTTCATAAGCTTTCAAAATCTTTCTTATTTTTTATGAGTGTCTAGAAAAACTTTAAATAAATAAATAAATACATCGTTAGTTATTATTGTTGTTTGCGTATTTAATTGCAATCTATTGAATTAAGATAGTATATAAAACTGAATAGTAATATTTTTATACTAATGCATTTTATATAGATATAATGAATCTTTAAGTAGATTATTAAAAAAAAATAAACACTTTTTTTTATTTCTCACACAAAGAATTGAATCATAAGTTCAATTCTGAATCTTAGTCCAGCTATAATTAGTTTGAGTTTTTATTCCTACTCAGATGAGAAACTGTTTTTCTTTTCTCAGTGTATTTATAGTGTATTTTAATCACTTTTTTTCAGAAAGAAAGTAAACAGAGAACATTTCATTTATTAGATTTGTCTTTATGTGCAAATCAATTCCACATAAGCCCAAATGAGAAAAGACTCTGAAAATGACATGAATATGAATCATAATATCATCTATAACAGAGTGACAGAGATTAGAGCAAATATGTATTTATTTTATGGCAGTAAAAGTGAGCACACTCTACACATGACTTTTATACATCCTTTATAAATAGTTATCATCTGATAAAAAATCATTACACCATCTAAACATACATACGTAACAGTCGTAAACAATCAAGTCGTTATGTCCCTCTCCCTGCTGCTCTGCAGCTCTCAGTACAATAACTGTGTTCCTCGCGGATCAGTGCACAAGCAGAACTTCATTTTGGCTCAACTTTCTTCACGTAGCGTTAACAGCAGCAGGGCACGAGCCTTATGAAGCGTGAGCTCTGAAACTCATCCGCCTCTGTCTGTTCACCGGCAGTTCCTTCGCCTTGGCCTCCATCACCGCATCCATCTCGTCATCCTCAGGGATGCTGGTTTGTGGCTCCTGGACCTGCTCCTTCACCGGCATGAGCTCCCGCACCTTCAGCATCTCAAAGTCAGTCTCCTCGTGGTCAGGGAAAAAGGAAGAGGCCACCTGGACCACGCCGCTCACCATTCCCAGGACGGCGAACGTGCCGCCCACTAGATAGACCTTCAAGGTGCCCTTGGAGGGACCGGCACTCAGCATTTCCTTAGCAAAAGGGATGAGCTCGTGCATAGTGTCCATTTTAGTGGTAGTTAAGTCTGTGAAAGAAAAAAAATCAAAGGTCATGATATGACAATAGGACAATTAAGCAAATAATAAATCGTATCTTAAAAACAACATTAAATGCTGTTCATAAATCACTTTATTTTCATATTCCAGTAGGATATTTAATTCAAATATTTGTCAAATTATGCATGATAAGACAGCTGAGATAAATACCAGGGTTGTTCTAGTTAACTAAATAATTAAAGCCATTAAAAAACAAGCACTACTTGAAATAAAATAAATGTTGACTGAACTTGACTTATTTCAGATTTAAGGAAAATTTCTCAGTTTAATGAACTTGATGCAGTAAAATGACTCAAATTAAACCTAAAATAAAAATGAACAAAACCTATATACATAAAATATATAATATAAATCTAAAATTATATTTCAAGATTACATATTAGCTATAATCTAAAATCATATCTAAAATACATTTTAAAACATATATAAAAACAACAGCAAAATGACTAAAACCTTAACTATAATGAAAATGACTATAATGAAAATACAAAAACTGAAGATTTTTAACTCATTTTATTTTATTAAACTGATTTTTATTTTATTTTGTATTAACTGATTTAATCAAAACTATATTAATATCTCAATTATACTAAAATAACACTGGTAAATGCTACTATATATAAGCCTCAACCTTAGTTATTAATTTAGCAACATAATTATTTCAATGAAAACTATCAAATGTAAGCTGCGACTTGTTCGTGTAAAATACATTTTATCAGTATTTTTACTGTAAAATTGCATAAAAAGTCCATTCGGTCTTCCACAGGTTTTCACCATAAAGAATAAGGGGAATTATTGGTAAATAAATAAATAAATAACTATGTTTGTCCATAGCATTTTAAAAGTCTCTTACCGTTTAAATCATTTTTAACATGTATGTCAAATTTTGCAGCATCTAAGCAGAAAAGAATATATATATATATATAAAATAAGTATTTACTCACTTGTAAGATGTTGCAGAACCCGCTCAGATGATAAGTCCTTGTTAAGGTTTATCCTCAAAGTTTCTGTGGGTGCTGGAGGTACAGACGCTCTGTCTATTTAAGGCCGGCGGTCGGAATATTGAATATTGAACATGAATATTCATGAGGCTGGAGAGGAGATGCAACTTTTGTCCAAGTTGCTTCATGTGAGCGGTGAATGATTGCAGGGCTGCTGGAGAAATGATGAAGCCTGTCTGCCAAATTTCACAAAGACAGCTAGGAAACCTGTGTTGTGATCACGTGAAAACAGCATAAAGCACACTGTACGTGACGAGCATGTATTAACAGACCGAAACGGTTTTATTAGCAGCTACAGAGGACATGATGATCCAGCTGTGATGGTTAATACTAAATCTACAGCTTCAGAGTTCACGGATCAGTTTTATGGTGTGATGAGGAGCAGTAAAACACTTTTAACAACAAATACTGGATTTTCCAGATGAAGGCAGATGATATGATTTGTAAACACGGATATGTGAGCAATATAAAATCATTCCACTGGAAAAATGCACTGTGCTTTCATATGTACCATGATAATGCACATTTACTATATTGCACAAATAAATATGTTAATTCAGGATACTTCAAAGAATAGAATAGTATTACCATGGTACTTCCATAGTATTTCCATAGCATGTGCAATTAAAAGTAAGTAAAGGGAACTAAATGCATGTCATTTATACTGTCAGAAAACATTAATGGTAAGTTCCTACTGTTTGTTGTTTTTAGACAGGAAATTAGACTGATAAGAGCCGCCACATCATTGGCTGTAATGACCTTTACTCCACTGCCCTCTGCTCATGCTCTTATATTAACAAACCTGATGAATAGAGAACCAATAATATTACAATAAAGTTTATTCTACACTAAAGCAGTCATGCATTCTGAACTGCTTCAAAAGTAAACAAAAATGTCCTTCAAATTAAGAATTTAAATATTAATATTGCCCTGAGCTGCATATAAAACATATTTGAATGTTTTATTCTTTTTACTTTTTTATTTTAGTTATATTTTTATATTATAATTTGATGTATATTTCTTACAAAAAACTTTCCAAGGGTATAATGCTGTATTTATTCTGCATTATTTATTTTTCTAAATACAGCAAGTCAATGAGTTTTGCATTAAGAAGGTTCTGAAATGTATTATTACAATGAACTGCATTTTTAAATGAAATAAATTTCAATATAATTTGATTTTGTATGAAATATATTTTAATATGTTTTATTCTTACTATTTTTTATTATTTTTATTTTTAATTATGCTATACAATTAATTTTTATTCACATTTTTATTTAAATTATTTTAATAAAAAAATCTAAATACTAAACATTTATATAAAATATATTTTAATATATGTTTTATTCTTACTATTTATTATCAGATTTATTTGTAATTTTATTTGTAATTTTCATATTTATCACAAATTAAAATTAACACTAAGTATAATGCAATAGTATAATGCTGTATTATTTATGGAACTCTTTGTGCAGTATATGCAAAGTTATCAGCCGTTTAAAAGCAAAACATGCCCTTTATGCCAACATTAATCATATTGGTCAATGATTTTGCATTAGGAAGTTTCATAAGTGCTTCAAAAGTAAACAAAATGTATTTCAAATAAAATAATTGTACCCTGAACTGCATTTTTTATTCAATCAAGTAAATTGTATTTTATATAAAATATAATTTACTATATGTTTTATTCTTACTATTTTATTTTTTACATTTATGACAATTTAGTATGAACATTAAGGACACGCAATTATGAGTTTTCTTTGTTTTGACTTAGTATGCTAAACACAATATGTCATTTGTGCCAACATGAATCATTTAGGTTACTGCAGTAGCTTTTTCTTTAGAATCAGGTTTTATTATTTCAGAGTCAGTGGTTTTGCGTTAAAATGATTTTGCATTTGGAAACAGCAATCATGCTGACCTTTCACTTTTAGTAACAACTCCAGCACATCCTTAAAATGGAGTAAAAATCATCATTGCTGTGCCTCTGGGGAGGCTGCTTGCGTATGAGGTGAGAGGGCATAACAGGACTGGGTAACAGGACTCACTGTAGACATGCTGTAGTGGTTGAGACTCTGAGGACACGGCTGCATCAGATACTTTTGACCCGTTTCGCTCTGATATGTGCCATGCTCTCTCCACTAGATGCACAGACGGTGTTGGGAAACACACGCAGCCCGTGCTGCGCAGCAGACGTGACAGTTCACACCGTACACAGGAAGAAACTCATTAACAATCACATGACTCAGAGAAATATACACTACAGCTGAGATCGCAATGTCCTCATGTTACTGATGAGAGTGTTTTAGTAGTGTGATGTTTATATACAAAGTGTGAAGCACAATATTATTTCACAATATTACTGTTTTTACTGCATTTTTGATCAAATAATTGCAGCTTTGGTGAGAGACTTCTTTCAAAAACATAAAAAATCTTACTGACCCCATGCACACTTTTGAATAAAATACTCAAATATGCCTATGCCCAAAATTGCTGTTGAATCCAACTTTCAAATAAGTACAATGATGGCAAAAATAGTCAAATGTTTAAAAAAATGGTTATTTAATTTTCATAGATTTGCCACATCCTCAGTAAACAGATGGCGGTAAATGTTGGTAAGACTGATCGTCACATCAGCTGTCTGCCCTTCATGCATTCCCACACACTCGGCTGTAAATTGACAGAGATGATGACTAAACAGTCTGCTAATCTGAGCTCAGGTGAGTGAGCTGCACGTCTACAGGTCAGTATGCGGTGCAGGTCAGCCGCTGTATTGAGGTCAGTCACAATTTGTTTACTGGGACCATCACAATATGTTAAAGGGGTCATGATTTTCATTTATTTATTTAATTTAATATGTTCCTTGAGGTTCACATTTTGATCCTCAGATGCAAAGTGTGATTATTATATTGGTCTTTAGTTTTTCAGTTCAGATGTACATTTCATGAACTTGAAAAGTCTAATATTAATACAATCAATTACACAAAAAGTTATATATATATGTAAAAATAAGTCATTTTTGATTTCGGTTTCCTGGACATCCAGAATTTTCATTTTCGGTGCATGCCTAATCTTACGCAACATCCTATATACTCAAATTACTCAAACTGACACACATTAAAGTGAGAGATATATACATACACACATATTTTTTTAAATATAGCATATGTAACAAATTAACAAAAAAAGTATTACAAGTAAAGATAAACAAATAATTATATAAAACAAATTAAAGATCTTTAAGAAGATTTTTAAAAAATGGCCTATTTCCATAAGTACAGGGTAAAATCAATATAGCTCCCCTAACCCTAACCCCTATATACAATATAGGTGTATAAACTAATTAATAAACATTTAAAGGGAGATTAAGAACAACAGACACACCAGATGTCAGAAATCAGATTAATTTACATATTGGAAAAAAAATTAAAAACTAAAAGGTAAAAAAACAAGAAGATTACGAAAAGTCTATTTTCATGCCAATGAATAAAATAAAGATTTATTCGTGGATTCGTCATACTATAGTACTCTCGATAATGACGGAGGATGGTGTTCTGAAGATGAGGGCGAGTAATTAATTACAGTGTTTTAATTTTTGGGTGAATTATGCCTTTAATAGAGTGTTTCACTGGTTAGCAGACCTCACCTGAACACGTTCGTAGATTCGTGTTGGATGTTTCGATGTCTTTGGGATGGAAACATGGACTTTTGATTCGAACATCATACTTTTTTCCGCTTATTTCAGTTATTCTCATAAAACTAGCGAGCTAATCCAGTAGTAGTACTGACAGTGGTAGAAGGCGCGAGAGGCGGAGGAACAGACAAACCGATTCAATTGAGTGAGTCATTTACTCTGGTACCACTCCGATTGACTCAAACTCAAAATCCTCAAGTTATTTCAAGCTACCCACTAGCAAAAAACAACAACAACAAAACAAACAAAACAAAAACCGTAGTGAATGGGTAAAACAAGTGAATCTTCCTCAGAAGACTAGAGTGACAAAAACAAAGTGATGTGTGAGGGTTTATTGGTAAAAAAATATTGCACAAAGCATCAACAGTAGCAGCCTACACAAACATAAACCTTTTCTGTAGTTTAGAGGACACTTAATTATAATCTCATACAAGATAATTAGTCACAATTGACAGTATTTCTAACAGTAAAGTTCATGTCTGTGAGGAACATAGTGCATTATAGTGCACAAAACAAAGGCTAGGCTTACTATGGTGGAGGGAAAAGGCATTAAATCATTTTTATCTGTTTTATTATGACAAAAATATAGAATGGATAAACATACAATAATAATTTCTGCATTAGAAAAATAAACATTCACTCTAGTTAAATGACCAAAAACAAAAACAAACTACTGAATACAGTAAATATATACAATCAATAATAATGACGGCTTACAGTGAAGCAAAAGTGTTTTACACACGTGAATTACTACTGTAGTACACATTACAAACTAGCCATGCATCACAGAGAGTATATGTACAAAGCTCCCAATACTACAAGTGTCCAATAACACAGACGCCCTGCTCCAAATGTTTTAATACAGAGAGATTAATTGACCTTGATAATGTAAATCCGTTTCTTCAAGGGAAAATACAAAGTCTGAGGTTCAGCACCTAACATGTAATCGTTTCTGCTTTTACAGGGATACTGTGTCGTTTGCGAGTGTGTGACAGGCTGGATTTGTGCTCTGCGTGCGCACGCGTGTGTGTGTGTGTGTGTGTGTTTGCTGGTTTGGAGGCACTCCCCTAAACTTCAGTATTTCAGAATAGTGCGGGCCGGTGGCCAGCTGTCTTGCCAACACTCTTGAGCAGGACAGAGCAGCAGGACCGGCCCACAGAAAGCAGCCAGTGGCTGAGTGAAAGGTCACAGACCTGTAGCAAGCACGAGAAATAAGGGCATTTAGCATTTTCACGTCAACATACATTTATAATATGCAGTGAAAAATTTAAGCAGTCATATTTACCTGCCAAAATCATGCAATGCCAAAGCAGCCAATCACATGACAGAGCAAACGCCAGTCTGTAGGTTCTGCCCGTTACGATTGGAGCTTCGTTTTGCATACCTGAAGAATTTAAGGAATTAATTAGAGCATGCATGGAAAGAAAATCAACACTCAATTGATAAAATCAAATCCTGTCCCACACTTTTCCTGTTTAAAGGTCATTGCACACTGAGTCTGAAATGTTTGCGTGCGGTTTTCCATTTTTTTAGTATTCGTCATCCTTTCCAAGCAAAATGCATGCTACGGATGCAAAAATGCAGAAAATTTAACCTGATCAGAATTTTTTTTATGATGGATGAAAGTTTCAGAGGCAGTGTGTAAACATGACTGACACAGTGAGGTCGTATTTATTTTTTAACGTGCAAAACTTTCGGATGAAAAATTTGGACTCAGTGTGCAATGACCTTTAAAATGACTTATAAATATGCAGATTAGGGAAGTAAAATAGGCTGTGTTCTTTTAAGATTTTGAATTATCTTTTTGTATTTTCATTTTTCATTTTAATTTTAGTTTTAGTAATTTTGTTAAGTCCTTTTGTCATATATTTCTTTTCAAATGTTTCTTTTTGGTTTTAATTTATTTTTATTTCAGTTTTAGTACTTAAGCTTATTTCAGTTAGTTGCCAAGGCAACAATTTTTTTTTTAAGATTATCTAATATTTATATTTTATTTTATTCTACTTTGTAATGATTGAAAAGTTTTAGTTAACAATAACTACACTGAGAAAAACATTATTTTATTTTATTTTAAGTTTATTTTTTTTGGGTGGTGGTGGTGAGGGTGTATATTTTTATTTCTATTTAGCTTTAATTTATTTTTATTTCAGTTATAGTTTTAGCAATTTTGGTACTTAACCTTAAAAAGCTTAGATGAAAATTATTATTAAATTAATCTAAAATTTTATTTTATAAATAAAATGTATACAATTATAATACAATTTTAACTCATTTTTATTGCAATGTTATTTTAATTACCTAAAACAATTTTGAAAAGTTTCAGTTTGAGTTAACAATAACAACACTGAAAATAGGTTTAGCACATTAACTTTAACTGCCCACTAATAATGTTAGTTGAGGGTTCTTGCACCAAAAACATCATTTTCTGTATAACACAATTACACAGCTTAGTTTTAGTTTAAATTATCAAACAAAGGTCATGTTTTCCATAATTTACTCACAAATACATACCCATTGAGGTCCGCTGGCTGCGAGTGATACACATGTTTGCTCTTCTCTGCAATGGTGAGGGTCCCGACATGGGTGGTGTCGCTGTGACTGACCCGGACGGGGTGATAATGACTCTTTGACTCGGTGGAGCCAGACGGCAGGTTCATCTGATTGCTGGGAACGTTGCCGTTTGGTTCGGGGGTCTCAGTGAACAGCTTCTTGCGGACGGATTCAGGTGTGGATGTTGCGATGACCTTGATCTCAGGCACAGGCGCAGGTGTCTGTTTCAGACGGAGACAGGCCTCAGAGTGGGCCAGCTGCAGTTTCTTCATGTGGTGAATGGCCACCGTAGCGTTGAAGGCTTGCTGGAGTGACGAGATCATGATTTCAGACAGTCAGTAGAGCGCAGGAAACAACTAAACGAGCTGTTTCAGTTTAGCACCTAATCTTTATAGTGAACCATGAAGTCAAATTAAAAACTACCAATGCATTTTAATGGTGCACAAAAATTGAAATGTTTGGCTATGTAAGCAAAGTATGCAAATTTCACTGTATGAATAAAAGACCCACTTTTGTCATAATTTGCAGTGTATAAACAGAGCTTACGGCATTGAGTACTGTCTCCCATAATGCAGTCTGCTAAGCTAGATCTTCAGCTACCAGTGTGACATTGAAATGGCAGTGAAATAAGCAGCATTTTTTTCTTTTTCTGGGTTCATTAACTGAAAAGAAATGAAACCATATTCAGTAAATAGTGCCCAGTATATGGACTTAGCAGTGTGCTAATAACCGATCCATACCAAATATAATGGCTATTAAAAATATTTAATATTTTTTTGGCAATATACACAAGTTCATATTCTCTGCAAAAATAAGTTTGAGTTAATTTCCTCTCAACATGGTGGCCACCATAAGAAGGAGACCCATTTTATGTTAAATAAAATCTTATTCTAGACAGCTGATTTGATTAGGATAAAATACTTTAGCGCTGTTTTAATGTCTCAAAGCATAAATCAGATTGCTGAAACTGGTCTGTCCCAGATATTCACACAGATGGAGCAATTATAGGCAAGACGGGTGACCAAATCAGCCACTCATATTTAAAGCTGAATTGTGTAATCAGACCAGAGGTCATCTGAAAAAGCCAACTGAGACTAAACCACAGGAGACACACTCTAACCCGAGAATACACCGAGTTATGAAACATGACCTTACCTTCCACTTGGACTTGGCCGTGAAGTTTTTCTGGATCTGCTCGCTGACGGAGTGGTAGATGTCCTGACTCCGGGCCGTCTTTCCTATAATCCTGCAGGACAAAGCTGGATTTAAAACCAGAGCTGGTGGAAAACAGAAGGATTTCGTTTCCTGTTTTAACCAATCCCTAAGACAGAAATAAGTTTAGCGTAGTTTAATCTTAACAAATCTGGATTGTGGGATTCTCTGGTTGTTTCTCCTGCACAGCAATGAGATTAAGCAAAGAGCAAACGGAGACTTTTGATCAAGTCTGAGAAAAAAGACCCATGTAATCTCATATGTGTCTCAGCTAAACTTTCAGAAGAGATCTCAACATTGTCTACATATGAACTCAGTGTCTCTCACTGAATTATGAGTGTTATTTTAATATTATTTGTATACTATTTTAGTATTAATATTAAATATGCTTTTATTCATTTAATTTTTTATTTTAATTAAAGTTTTAGTCATTTCATTTTGTTTTGTTTTTTCAGTTTGAAAAGTTTTTTTTTACATTTTTATTTAGCTTTGTCTTTTTATATCGGATTTAGTCATTTTAGTACTAGAACTTCAGCTTATTTTATTTCAGTTAGTTGCAAAATGCAACATTTAAAATTTTAGTTTATGGTTGTTGTTTTTTAAGTTTTCCATCTAATATTAATTTTTCATTTTATTTCTGCTTTATTTCAATTACCATAAATATTTTAAATAAATTTAAGTTTAAACTTAATGTTTTCATCTAATATTTATATTTTATTTTTCCTTCATTTTATTTACTGAAAATAATTTGTACAAATTTTAAGGCTTTTTTTCATCTAATATTTATATTTAATTTTTTTTCTGCTTCATTTCAATCACCAATTTTGTTTTTAACAAATGCCATTTTTTAAGCTTACATTTTTCATCTCATATTTGCATTGTATTATATTACCAAATATTATTTTTGATAATTTTTCATCTAATATTTATTTTATTTCTGCTTGATTTTCTGACGGAAAGTTATGTTTAATAGTTTTAGTTAGCAATAATGACATAGCAAATGATGTGCTATAAAATCCATAATTTTATAGCTTTATACTCTTACTCTGTGTCAACAATGTCTCATTATTTTTGTATTTCTGACATGTCTGATATATGAAGGAAACATAACAGAGGCCTCCACTAAGACTCATAAACTTTAAAGAGCAGTAAATCTGTCCTGCGGTCACTCACCAGGGGTGTCTGAGAGCCTGTTCTGTGTCATAACGCATCTTAGGATTCTTCTGCATCATGTTGCGGATGAAGTCCTTTGCTAGAGAGATAATAAAGATACATGAGGCTAAAGGCTTCTAGTTACAGGTGTGTTTTACAGAATCACATGAGATGATTTAGCAGTAGGGAAGTATAGGATGCTAACCAGACTCAGAGATATCATCCCAGAAGGGCGAGTCGAACTCATACTGCGCCTTCATGATTTTAGAAAACAGACGAGTCTCGGTTTCTTCGTAGAAAGGAGGATATCCACAGAGACTGTAAAGATACAGCAAAATAAATAAATGCAAACTTCCTTCAGGGGGCGCCATGTATCTCAGAGACCTACATCGTTTGCTTTCTGTGTGGAGTTAAAGAGCACAGCTAAAGGTCTTTGGTGAACCAGTGACTCACTCCGACTCAAACTGCTTATCTGTCAGTTTTGACAAACACAAGCTTTAGGTTTCTAAATTAAGAATTTGGCATCCATTTATCACTCTCTGTAAATAGCAGTGCTGTTTAAAGTCCAACTCACTTGTGGAGCAAATATAGTACAAAAATCAGTTTCTTAGAAATTACTTCCCTACCAGGAAGGGACTTACAGGATGTAGGTAATGACTCCAATAGACCAGCAGTCAACGGCTTTGCTGTAAGGTTTCTGGGCCAATACTTCAGGGGCTGTGAGGAAATACAGATTATTAGAAACAACATGGTTTAAAAAAAACAAACTTGTTTATTGTCTTAAATGTCCTTTGGTTTATTGTGCAAGATCATCAGAGCATGTCATTTGGGAAAAATAAAATAAAAAAATTTAATCAGTGTTGTTGTTAACTACAAATAAAACTATTAAAGATAATTTTTTGTTCACCAACGCAAAGCTGAAATATAAACATATCTATATATATAGAGAGAGAGAGAGAGTTTACTAAAATTAAAACTGAAATAAAATAAAATAAAGCTAAATAGAAACATTAAATTAATAAACATTTTTTAAAAAACACTTAAAATTTCGAAAACTAAAATAATAAATGAAAATATAAAAATGAAAGCATACAGTATTAATATACTAATAAATACTAGAATAAATAAATACTACTAACAGTATACTGTAAATATAATACAAAATATTTCATCAATTGTAACAAAGTAAAATAAAACTATTAAAATAAAAGTATATTAATATGTGTATGAATACATACTATATAAATTAATATTAATAAATAAAATAACAGTTTATAAATAATACTAAAATAACACCTGTTTTCATAATTTTCTATCAAAATGCCTAAAATTTAAACTAATCTTACAATAAAAGCATATTTACAAGCATATGCATAAATACTAAATACTATAAGAGTTAAATAACATTACAATGTTTTTATAATCTGTTATCCAAATATATTATCTTACACTGTCTCTAAATCTATTTTTCTGCTGATGCAACCAGCGCAGTTTTATAAAATAATAGTAACAAATACTATTCCAGCACATTAATCACTCAAAGCACTACAGTATTTCCCACTGAATACTGTGTGTCACTCAGAGAAATATGAAGGTAAGGTAAATATTTTGTGAAATTTCAATCAAAAAGCAGCTGCGTATGCGGCCTTTCAGTTTTACAGATGTGTCTCTTGTGTTTTGACATTCACTGGCTGTTTAAAAGGCCATTCATTTGACATCATTCCTACCGACATATCCTGGAGTCCCGCAGGCCGTGGACATGATGCCATTATCTTCCATCTTAGACAGGCCAAAATCACTGATCATGATCTTGGAGTTTTCATCAGGGCTGTAGTAGAGCAGATTCTCTGGCTGTAGAGAGAAAACAGTGGTTTTTAGTCCACTGTTGATATCATCCATATATATCTACAGCACACTTGATATATGTATATGTTTGTGTGAACGCGGTGTCTCTGTACCTTGAGGTCGCGGTGGACTATGCCGTTTTTGTGCAGGTAGCTGACTGCCTCCAGCACCTGCCTGATGACCAGACTAGCATCGGCCTCTGAATACATGCCCCGGTCCAGGATCCGGTCGAACAGTTCGCCACCTGAAACGCTGATGGGATATGAGCAATGTAACAAACTTGCTATAAAGACACAAATAGGTTTAAAATAACAGGGGTTTCATGGGTGTTAATGCAAACAGAGGTGCTTACAGCTGCATGACCAGGTAGTAATGCGTCCGACTTTCATAGAAATCGTCTAAGCAAACCACATTGTCATGTTGGATCCTAAATGACAACAAATTAAGACATTAGTGCAGATTTAACATGGGAACAGATCTGCAGAAATGTAGCATTGTATCACCTGCTCACCAATGGATGCTCTGCAGTGAATGGGTGCCGTCAGAATGAGAGTCCAAACAGCTGATAAAAACATCACAATAATCCACAAGTAACCCACACAACTCCAGTCCATCAGTTAACATCTTGTGAAGTAAAAAAATCCTACATTTCATTGCTTCTAGCTAAAATGCAATTCCTCTGTCCATAATAATGTTTTCTCCAGGGAAAAAGTTGTCTCATCTGAATCAGGAGAGAAAATGCACAGATCAAGCACTGTTTGTTTTTGTTTTTTCAGATCAAGCACCGGATTTTGACGTGAGATGACAACAGGGGATGGACTTTTTCACTAGAGGACGTGTTATTATGGATTATGGAGTTATATTTTGGCCAGAAGTGGCAGTTTAAAGTTAGAAGCATGGATTTGTTCCTGAGAAACATGCAGCTTCTCGCTTGACAAGATGTTAACTGATAGACTAGAGTCGTGTGGATTATTGTGATGTTTTTATCAGCTGTTTGGACTCTCATTCTGACGGCACCCATTCACTGCAGAGGATCCATTGGTGAGCAAGTGATATAATGCTAAATTTCTCCAAATCCGTTCACGTGAAGAAACAATCTCATCTTCAACTTGGATAGCCTGAGGGTGAGTGCATCTTCAGCAAATGCTGTAAGATTTTTACATAATAGCTAGTGTTGGTTTAATTCAGTCTTACTTTCTCAACACAGCGATTTCATTCTCCAGGTTGATGTCCCTTTTGTTTTTCTTCTTCACACACTTCAGAGCAAAAAGCTTCCCTGTTTTTCTCTCCTTCACCATGAAGACCTCTGAGAACGCTCCCCTGGAGAAAGCAAAGACAGAAAGATGAGGTAAGGTCAAATGTGCAATTAATGAATGTGAGGATGTGACCTTTTAAACCCTGCCGAGATCTCAGCGCTGCACTGCAAGCCGCCCATTTAATAACAATGTAATAACAAGTAATGGCTTTGGTTTCCAGGTGCATCGATAAACACAATCAGGTCAGCTGGCATGGTAAGGCCTCTGATGGAAAGAGACTAGGTTACAATTAGCCTGGGATTGGATGAATAAAACAGTATTATCTAGGCTATAAAGAATGCTTGCTGAGATTACATGTGCTATCACTGGTTTACCTGCTGCAAATCTGCATATTATTCAGGTAATACTCTTATCAGTGTTTAATAGCTGAACGTTTCCCATCTGTATTTTACACTGTGAAAATCTCATTTTTAAACAGCATCTTTGTGTTCACTGTCACTTAAAAAGAAAAAAGAAAACTGCATGAGATATAACATCTCACAGAATATAAAAGAATATTTAGGGAATATATCTTGAAAAGAATAGCATAATTGGAGAGTAAATCATATTAAACGTATTATTTTTAACTGTATAAAATATTTTAATAATATACTAAAAATGCACATTAAGAAAACATATTGAAATAAAGCAGTATAATTTTAGTGTAAATCTCACTAAATGTGTTATTTAAACTGTATAAAATAAATAAATATTCAAATAATATATTTTGAAAATAATAGTGTAATTTGAGTCTAAATGTGACTAAATGTATTATTTTTTAACGGTATAAAATAAGTTAATACAATTTACTGCTTAAAATAAATATTTTAAGATAATATATCTTGAAAATAATAGTGTTATTAGAGGGGAAACTCCAATAATGTATTATTTTAACTTTTTAAATTATTTTAATAACATCAAAATAATATTAAGCAAATATATTGTGAAAATAAGTGTAACTGAGTGTAAATCTCACTTAATGTATTTATTTTTAAATGTTTAAAATATTTTAATAACATGAAAATAATATAATATATCGAAAATAATAGTGTAATTTGCATGCAAATTGCATGCATGAAATATTTTAAGTGAAATTTTAAGAGAATACACCTTGGAAAAAAAACTATGCAATTGGAGATAAACCTTACTGTTATTTTTTAACTGTATAAAATATTTTAATAACATTTACTGCTTCAAATAAATATTAAAAGAGTATATATTTAGAGTAACTTTAGTGTACATCTCACAAAATGTATTATTTTTGACTGTATAAAACATTTTTTATAACATTTGCTACTTAAAATATAAGCAGTTTTTGCAGTGTACGTATATATTTTTTGATATAACACTAAATTCATAATGGTTTGGACTCACACCTGTTACAAAAGAAGTGCTACATCACACATGGCTTCAGACAATCAATCTCAGCCTCCCACGCACAAATGAAGCGGCACGAAACAACCGTCTCCCTGACACCGCCAGCATCTAACACGTATTCCCACAACACCATTTTCCTGCGCTGAATGCAAAAGCTCAGAGATGCATGTTTTACCTTCACCCGCGGTCAGGAGTGAATAATCCTTTAGAAAGTCCTCAATTCATTAACTACTGTGGATTTCAATTAAATGCATGAATAAAACTAAATACAGCTCAAACTGAAGGTCAGTGCACAGAATGTGCCCAAAGACAAAGAAAACTGCCAGTGAAATACATAAACACAAATTTTTCATCACTGCCTCACCAATATAAGCCCATTTTAGATGCTGTACTTCATCCTGATGGGTGTTAAGTCCAGTAGAAGCCTGCTGAGGGATTGTGGGAGTTTAATTCAGGTTGTTTTTGTCAGTGGAACTCCCTACGGCCCATAATGGTGGTGCCATAACTGGTGCCACTAACACCCACAGGCAAGGGCAGGTTGTGACAGAGCTCTCTAGACACACTAGTTTATGCCTGAAACTAGATAATTATGTTGCTTTAGGACCTGTGTGAATTATAAACTCAGGTTTTTGGTTTTTAATTCGCACCTCACTTTTGAGGACAAGGTGAAAGGGGCAGCAAAACACAAGAGCAAAATTCTCCAAAAACATTTAAATAAATAAAAACAATAAATAGTGACGGCAAAATTACAGGAGAATTTTTTTTATATTTCATTAAAAAATTACAAAAAATTATTCAGATTTAAAATAATCAATTTAAGTACATGATATGCTAATTAAGGCAAGACATTACAGAAAATAACTTTTTTTTACTTTCTATTTTTTTTTTTTTTTGAACTGGCCATTTTTGAGATTGTGCTATTTGGCTTTTTTTAGATTAGTGTAAGCAAAACATGCAAACTTTTAAGTGTTTATTTTATTACACTATATCTATTTCATTTACAATACAAGTCTTTAAAGGTCATTTTCTCAAAATGTGTTTTTTTCCCCCAGTTTTTTATACAATTTATACATTTTATTCCTATTTTTCTAACTATTTACAGTATTTTCCAATTTATGGAGTGACAAAAAGAGATGAAAAATCCCTTTTGTAACTCTAATACACTATAAAATGATTTTTGGAAGTTGTAAATAAAGCAAAGGTTATTGGAATACATTTTACAAGAAATTCAGTGTTTCTACTTCAACATTTTTATGTTTAATTCTATGTGTTATTTGCCATTTCTTTCTAAATATTTGTGATATATATTAGCAATTTCTGAGTGAAAATTTCCTTTTACATCAACAAAAGGAAACAGAAATGTTCAGATGTTCAATGTTCAGAAAATGTAAATATTTAATTAGATAATAGATCAACTCATTTACAAAAAACATTTTAGAAAACTTAACTTAAGTGCAATTATAAATGCAAGTATAGTCATATGTATTAGTTACATTTGTACCCTATTCATCTGAGATGCCTTGCCTTAATTGATGAAAATAGTATAGTAACTTACACAGAAAAAATCAATATCAAAGCAATAGACAGGCCATGTCCGGTAGATTATCGCAAATCTGTCTCCATCCCGTTAGCTGTTCCCTGACACCTGTGATCCCTGTTCTTGTCTGCCAAAGTGATTAACACACTCCGGTCTGGAGGTGTCTTAACCTGTGCTTTACCCTTGATTCCCCTACAGACCAATACAATGAGAACGACAGCCGCAGAGTGACCTGAAAGCTACACTCTCAGAAAAAAATGTACAAAAGCTGTCACTGGGGTGGTATGTTTTCAAAAGGTACAATTTTGTACCTAAAGGGTACCTCAAAGGTACATATTAATACCTAAAAGGTACAAAAGTTTATATTTTGAAAAGGTACAACCACAGTCACAGCTTTTGTACTTTTTTTTCTGAGAGTGTACAGACTTAACTGAATAAAACTCAACATCAGCCAATCAAATGAAGAGAGAGAGAGAGAGAGAGACACTTGAATCCAACAGTAGCTGATCATTTAGTCATGAATGGAAAGAAAGGTCCCAAATAACTGTGCTGATCTCACAGTGTCTGTGTTCAGGGACGGGACATTATTCTGCTTGGTGATCGCTCTACAGTCAGCAAAGACAATGTACAGCTGCTCATGTCTGCTGAGCTCATTGTCTAGTCAGCTTTACGCCCCCTCGATGACATCACAAGCGATTCGGGACAGCAGGGCCGGATCACTGGTGTCTGGTTTACCGTCTGAGACCCGTTAAGTTGCTCAGATGGGATAACGGATTTGAGATTACACATTTAAACAGCTCATTCACAATCTAAATCATAATGCCATGTTTATGCAAGGTGAAGAAGCGTCAACAAACAGAACTGAACTAATGTTTTCAGATAGGATTCCTGAACATTTCTCCCATCTGCCTCCTATTGGCTAGTCAAACTGATAGTCCCGCCCACAAACTCTTGCAATTGTTGAGTTCATGTTGAAATGATCAATGTTTGATTACAGACTGATAGTGATACACTTTTCAATGGAATCAACCTCCGAAAGGCTCTGCGTATTAAACTTAGATAAGATCAATATTAGTAAACTATTTTCTTTATCAAATTGCTACAAATCACAACACAAGACTGAAAATGTTAAAGCTGAATGCTCATGAGCTTTTCTGAATGAACTGCTAATCTGGCAAATGCCAAGGCCGGAATTACCAAACTTATAAAGCATTAAAAGCCAGTGTAAACCTGGTAAAGTTGGGTAACGGGGTCAATCCTCTACCGGCTGGGTGAGCAAAAACAGCTTTCTTGGAAATGTCTCTAACACACTTAAAATACTCAGGGAAAAAAAATACACTTTTTTTTTTGAGGAATAAAAAATCTGCAATATAAGCTATTTTTAGTGTACTTTTTAAAAACTTTTTACTTTTACACTTTTATGTACAAATAATTTATATATTTATTTATTATGGCAAGAACAATTAAGCTGCACTGCAAACATATAAAACAGATTATTGGTGTGTTTTACAAAAAAAAAAAATTATGTTCTTTCGACTTCAAATTTTGCATTTAATTCAATTCACAATTGTTTCTTTGTAATTCTAATTGTAAAATTTACTAGCAAATTCTAAGAGAAAACAGTACACCATCTACATCAATTTTTGAATTTTGACAAAATTGCTTTACTTTTTAAAAAAGAATTGCAAAGACATTTTTACTTGAAAATGTGATTTGCAGGTAAAAATGAACTCCAATAACCCTTGATTCGTTTACAACTTCGAAAAGTAAATTTATTTACTTTATTAAAATAAAATTGTACCTGTGACATAAATGCCACCAGGATATATTTACTTCCAAAAACTAAAGCTTACCCTATTAACAACAAATGTATGTTAATAAACCATTTCCAGCTTTTAAAATGAATAAGAAGAAGAACTAAATGTGTACTTACGATCCGAGCACCTCCATGAATTCAAACACATCCTGGATGTTATCCGTGCTCTTTTTCCAATCGTAGTTGCCCTCCTTTCGTCCCATTTCTGCGTGGGTTTCTACAGGGATTTCTGGAGAGGGTAAAAAAAAGAACATAAAAGATTTATAAAGTGACAAACAAAGACCTACGTCCGTGATCGGTTCGGAAAAAGCGAGCACTAAATCAAAGCTTTGTGAATATACCTTTACTTGCAGCCAAAACAATGCCAAATATTCCAGGAGCCATGAGGCCTGATAAATATATCTAATTAAATTTTAAAATCAAGATGAAACTCAGCTCAGTCTCTCTGACGAAGTCTCACGTTCATTGTCAGCTGCTGACGGACAGTCTGTCTTGATTGGATGTGTGTTCATCTATCAGCCTGTTTTAGTGTGTCACTGACCTCTGATGCCCTGTTTCAAATTTCCAGAGCTTCTCATTGGCTGTGCTACACGGTTGTCAGAAAACGCTAATCAGGTTTTGGCTGGTCAGTGTACAGACACGTATATGTGCATCCTAATGCTGGAGTTTAGGCGGCTTTTATGATTGATGCATGGCACATTTATTAAAGAAAATATCTCTGATTCTATTTTAACTGGAATATCTATGGAGTTTGCAGGTGGATTTTGTCCAGTCTACACCCTTAGCATGTCAAAAAAAGGTGTCCACAGGCATCAAATGATTGAATGCATTTGATAAAGTCATCTTCTTTAACAAAACCCATCTAGAAAACTGAACAATCCATCAACTGCGCACAAAGACAGCACAAATCGGCAGCATGGAAAGCTGGAATGATGGGTTATTTTTCACCATGTTTACTGTGTCTCTTCATAAAAGGAGTTCAAATATAAATACAGATTTGTCCTCCAACATAAAACGACTTCTCTGGGATTAGCAGTACATTAAGAGGAGTTCCGATAAGTCTTGCTTTCTTCCACTTATATAACAGATTAAAGACTCTGATCTTCTGGATCGACCTTAAAACAATTCACTACCTGAGTTCAGAAGGTCAGCTGCATTTTATAACTTCAAAAGCCAAAAATATAATCAGTTTGCCACTAAACGTGTCACTGAGTACCCCAAGGTGGAGAAAACCCTATGGAATGGAGTATTTTGTAGACTATTAGTAGACCACTAATAGACGGCTTAATAAACAAATTAGGTAATCTAAAGAGAACAGGAACATCCAATTAGGAGGCATGATTGGACAAGAGCTCTCAAAGAACACGGACTCAGGTGAACTTGCATAGTTGCATGCAGTCAGTATCATCACTGTAATAAACAATATATTTGCAGAATTATGATCGCTGATCAACAAACAAACAAATAAAAAGACACAAACATACATTAAAATTAAGGCATGACAAAGAAATTCATAAAAATATTATCTGTAAAATTACAAATATATTAATGATTAAAATAAACTTGAATTGAAAATAGTTTGAAATGAAGATGAATATTTAAAACAACAATTTCCTTTAAATAAATTTGACAATAAATACATTTAAATAATGAAAAGTTAATGAGAAAACATCATTTTTATGACAAATACATTAATAATTAAAATAAAATTAAGATAAATATTCAAAATATTAATTTAATTCCAAATTCATTAGAATGAAAATATAATAAAAAATTAAGGAAACATATGTTATATATATGAATAATTAATATTACAAAATGTAAATTAATATCAATAATAAAATGTACTTCATTAAATAAATTATAATAAAATATATTACAATAAAATATAATTTAATTAAAATGCATATTAATTTAAAATAAAACAATATTTAACAAATATTTAAAATAGTGCTATCAAATGATTAATTGCGATTAATCACATCCAAAATAAAAGTTTTTTAGAGAATATATATGTGTGTGTACTGTGTATATTTATTATGTATATATAAACATACACACACATGCATGTATATTTAAGAAAAATATGTTATGTTTATATATTAAATATATTTATATATAATAGAAATTATATGAATATAAATATATACATGTACATATTTTCAAAATATATATGTCTTTATATATACGCATGATAAATATAAACAGTATACACACATTCTGTAAACAAAAACTTTTATTTTGGATGCGATTAATCGTCTGACAGCACAATTTAAAATAAAACAAAGAAAATGCAATATTTTTTAAATATTTTTCAAAAGGTTCAAAACAATTAGAACTCCCAGTATACTCACAAATTCCATATAATTTTTTACAATATTTCACAGAAAATTCTAACCCTGCCTTGATATCCTTCTCTACATTTTTTTTTCCGTTCAAATGACTAACATTAACTGGACATAAACAGTCGACTAATCTTTCCCTTTGTCTTTTTCTGTCTTAAATTAATATTAAATGCACAATATTGAAAAAAAAAAACTCAACAACAAAGATGTTGCATTACACTTGCAGTCTCTCTTTGCTCACATAAAAATAACATTCTGTACTTGCCTAGCTTTGTCTTTACGATGCAGCCCCTTTAATGTACAGTGCGTCTGTGGACTAACCACTCAAATATCTCATACCAACATAAACATGCAGCTCAGGACGGATCATTAAATCATGTCCAGGTGCGAGATGTCCCATACACCTCAGTGACTGACGAATATATAATCTGTTCATGCACAAACCAGCGTGCACCTTTAATATGCACGTGATGCATTAATTAATCATCATTCACAACGTGCATTCTGATGCATGCATGGGTGATTATTTTACAAACAGCCAGTTTCTGACCTTACCTTCAGGTCTGTAACAACTCCAGCACGAACTCTGTCTTTTGCAGAAACTATCGAGGCTCAAGCAAGGACAGCAGTGACAAAGAATGACATGCGAGTAGAGAGGATGCTGCACAGATCTCAACGAAACAGACATTTGCAACGTGTCCGAAATGCAATGATGCACATTCCTGTGCAATTAATGCGGTGTGATCGGCATGCAAAAAAAAAAGCTTTCATATGCAGTGCGCATTTAACTGCAAATCACTCACGGTCATCAAGAGAAGCTGATTTCTTCATCAATTGTTGCGTGCACTCAGACAATAAAATATTCTATTGCAAAAAAAATTACACTTTAAATTACCGTGCTCATATGCAAATATAATTAGTTGCAAAAACTGCTCGCCACATGAACACTGTAACTTAAAGTCTGACCTGTTTTTAGCAGCAGCAGCCTCAGTCTCGTCTGGTGTCTGTGAATGGGACAGGAATCGGCTTTACTCGGGTCAGTGTCCCGTCCTTTGACTTACCTAGAGGCAAGTGCGCAAAAGATGCCCCGCTCTGACTCTCCTGCCAAAAGCCCGCTGCAGTCTGGACAGATTAAGCCCGTCGAGAGGAGCACAAATAACCAACAGGTTGGAGATTACATGAGCTGTCAATGAAGGAGGAGCGGCCAGCGAGACGGATTCTCAAGGTCTCTTCTAAAGGACTGTCTACATGGGATGTCACCTTACAAAATGCAAAAAAAAAAAAAAAAACTAAAATCTGTGGTTGCCAGCACTTTGCAATAATAAAAAAACTAGGTCGCAGCATTTGCCTGTATAATTTACTAATGCTAGGATGCAGTCTAAAGTGATCAAATCTATTTCTACATGACTTGCAGAATATATAACCACCAATAATACAAGTTCTAAAAGAGACACAACAAAAAGCAAATGAGTGGCCCATTCACAAGCTGAGGTTAAAAAAAACAAGGACATGGTAACAAACGTGACACTAAAACAATGCAATAAATATTGATTAAACGAAATATAATGCAAAATAAAACATAATTAATAACTGACGAAAAACATCAGTCTTGCTATTTGAACAAAATACCGTCAAACCGTAACAAGGTTAAAAATATCACTGTTAAAATATCACTTTTTATAACTATATGTAACTACATAAATATGGAAATGTGCACTATATGGTTACAAATGGTTCAATTGTCGGTAGCCATTGACTTCCATAGTACAGAAAAACTATGGAAGTCAATGGCTACCGTCAGCTGTTTGGTTAATATCTTTTTTTTCATGTTCAACAGAAGAAACAAACTCATACAGGTTTGGAACAAGTGAAGGGTGAGTAAATTATAACAGAATAGTCATTTTCGGGTGAACTAGCCAATCACTTTAACCAACATGGGTTTTCTCAATCATTATCAATATCTGGATAGCAGGAGCATTTCAAGCTTTTATTAATGAAAGCATGTAGGCCTACTATGTAAACAAAATTGCTTTTAAAATGTATATTGTGCTATTAACTGGCTGTCAGTAGATTGTAAAACTGACACCCGGTGAACCATAAAAACATGGTGGATACTGCATGAACACATTATCTGACAATAAACCAAAGATAATTTGTGTATTTTCTGAAAATGTGAGTGCATGTGTAAAACTCCCACGCTGCAATGCCATGGCACTGCTTTTTAGTTGCTAAGTGGTATTCAGCCCATAACTGCTTGGCAACAAAAACCATCTATTTAGACAAACATATTCATAAGGCATTACACAGATGTGAGTGATAGCAGTGGTAATGCAACCACAGCATGTGAATGCCACAAAAAATGTCCAGGTCACCAGAATTACAAGAACAGCCAGACAGTAATTAATAAAGCAAGACAATGTATATCACTTCTGCACAGCATCATTAGCAGGAGGAAGAGTATGAGGTAGCGTTCATGTACTCGTCTCAGTGTCATTAGAGTGAGTTTATAAGATTACAGAAGGCTTTAGCAAACACACACTGTCTTTGAATCACACATTTAATCTGAAGCCACCCAAAAGTCATTACTAAAATGAAAGCGCTCAGTCACTTGTGATGGGCTGCATCAGTGCGTCCCCTAAGCTCAAGGGTGAGGTTATTGCATGCGACCTGTTGGGCCAGTCAGGATAATCTCACAATACACAATACACTTCCTCCTCTAATAGGCTTGAGCAAATCTCAGAAGGGGATTTTAGTCGTCCTGTTATGAGCATGTTACGACATTAAAGACCAATTTCTACAATAAAAATATTAAATATTATTAAAGCGTTTATTTTGAATGTAGATTTAATAGTTCACTGCAGTCAAATTTTTTAAAAATCTACTGATTTTTTTTTTCATTTGGCATAACCTTTAAAAAAAAAAAATAGTATTAGTTTACACACACACACACACACACACACTGATTATGTATTTTTGTTTGTTTTTTACATAAAGTTTAATATATACATTGTAATACTATAAATAATATTATATAACAATAATGATATATATATATATATATACAGACACACGCACTGATTTCTAAAATAAAATTCATATTGTCTATAAAATAAGATTAAAATGTATGAAATCATACTTTGGAACCACAGTTAATTTAGACACATTAGCTGATTATTTATTATACATTTTATAATAATAGTAGTATCTAAAAATAGAAATGTACAAATCTAGAAATTTACCATTTCTAAAAGTAAAAAAAAAAAAAAGTTTTATGAGCAAATTCATAATTTGTATTAGTACAAAACTAATTTCAAGCGTTTAAGCCTTTACATCAAAATGTTTTAAAGAGCATGTGAAACAAATTTAACCAAAATGTCCAAACTTTTGTCTGGTAGTGCACATGGTATTGGCTTACCTTTGTGGTGCTGTTTTTTGCTGACCAGTGCTTTGTGCTGCTTGATGAAGTATGATGGCATCGCTGGAAAAACTGCGTCCAGTGGCAAACGTAACGCTCTCAGGAACGCCAGTTTAAGTCTGACTTGTGTGCGAGATGTTGTCTCGTTTATCCTGGGGGGGGAATGATGAACCTGAGCGAGACAGTTCTCTCATTAAAACACTCTGTGTACGGTGTTGCCATGGTGGGGAGAGGAAACATGGCAGATAACCGGACATGAAGATCTCTAGATACTTCTATTTCAGGGAGGGTGATTTGCATAAATGGGAATACGAATGTGGAGACGAGGAACCTGTTTCCACCTAAGAGGGTTCACAGAGGATGCGAATCACTTTCTCACATCCAGTGCAAAGTAAAGGAACTGCCAGTGTTTGCTCCAGATATCCTACAGTACATTACTACCGTCTACTGTAATTTCACAGATTGACTAACCATATAGATATGTTTTTCTGACAGATTTGTGTCTGAAAGGGTTGCGACCCTTCTTCTCAGGTTAGACATGATTTTTATAGTCTTTGTGTGAATTATATCAATGCTACATGATATCAAAATGATATAAATTCTTCGCTGAATATCCACCAGATTTGAAATTAAATTATAAGACAGACATAAAACGTCTCAGTTACTGTTTGAATCCTTGTTCCATGATGAAGGGAACTTGTCGAAAGTCTTTAGGGGACGCTTTGCTCTGCACAACTTCTACCAAGGATGGTAGTCATGTATAACAGTGATTTCACCCCTAAATGATGGTTTACAGTCACTTTGTGCAACAACAGTCCCTAATCTTATCCATCTTTTTCTGTTTAAATCATTTTCATAACAAGAAGACACATTGACCTGAGAAACAAGAAAACTATGTAAGATATCATAACTCGTTTCCAGAAAATATTTCTTGAATATTTCCTTCCCACTTAAATTGACTTATATTCAATATAGCCTACTGTACATTCCCTGAAACGATTCTTTGATTATAGAGAACATTTCTGAGTAAAACATTTTGCATTCTTATTGATTCTACACTAAAATGATTTTTAAAAGTTGTAAATGAACAAAAATTATAAGAGTACTTTTTATAAGAATATACTAGTTTAGTGTTTATACCTAAAAACATGTTTAATTCAGCATGTTACTTGCTTTCTAAATAATTGTGAAATTTACTGGCAATTTCTGAGCAAAAATTGTTTGTACACCAATAATCATTTTGTATTATCATTTTGATTTATCTGATCAAAATACAATAAAAAAACAGTAATATTGTAAAGATGTTATTATGGCTTTTTGTCTATGAATATATTTTAGAATGTAATTTATTCCTGTGATTTAAAGCTGTATTTTCAGCATCATTACTCCAGTCTTCAGTGTCACGTGATCCTTCAGAAATCATTTTAATATGCTGATTTGTTGCACAAGACATATTTCTTATTATGTTGAAACTGCAATAGTGAGTCATTTTTTTTAAAATGATTTTAATGCATCCTTGCTGAATGGAAGTATATTTTAAAAAGTGCCCCCAAATTTTTGAACAGTAGTGGATATGGACCCAAATGTATTCCAGTTAGCAATCTAACCTAGCATCACTGACCTGAGACGGGGTGACTCATGCAAGTCCAGCAGCTCAGTCTTTTTATTCCAAGCTCTTTAAATGATTCTGCTGGACCCCTGTGGGTCTCTTATCAGGCAATATTATCCAATTTCCAGCTGCATAAATCTTATATGTGACCACAACTAGCTTGGAATCTGTTTTGGAAGGACCGTTTAGTTCCTGGATTTCTTCCTGTTTTCCTTTGGCAGTAGTTCAGTCGTATTTGCTGTAAATCTGTCCTGCCAGCGCATCAGTCACTCTGCCAAGTCAAACAGCCCCTAAATGGCTAAAAGTGCTTGCAGCACAGCAGGACTCACACTGACGGTCTGCAAAATGCCTGCTATTAATGTAATCATGAGCAGAACAATTGACTTACAAACCCTACACGTATGAACAAAAGATAACGATGCCTCAATTCGATTTTAATGTTACAGAAAAGGAAACTAAATATGGAATATCCTAGTAGTACACTATAAAGTACAGTGCTAGTGTAGAACGACACTGTGCATTAGCCATTTTCTCATGTATATATCCTGCCGGATAAAATCAGAAGTAAAAGATTTGCTGAAGAGTGTTATACTTCTGTGACTCAGTCTGGCAAAAAAACATCCAAACAGCATCCCAACCAGTCAAGTTATATCAGGCTAAACATGTACGTATAAAGCCACCTATTACAAACAACTACAAATTTTCAAACTAGGCTTACAGGTTTCATGAAAGTGTAATCTATTAGTGATCTACAAATAATTAAATACCATTAAATATAACATTTATGTACAATTTGTTGTACTTCAATTTAAAATATTTATTAGACACTGGTTCATGAGTTTACCTTGTGATCAATGCCCACAGCCTCATTTGTTGCAGTCATGTGACTTTGCCAGTTTTGTAAAGGTTTTGATGTTCCATAGCACAGTGTTTCGAGAGAGCCTATAATGCCTGTTTCAACTTACTCTCAGTAATTATGCATCTTTGTATGGTGTTGACGATGACTCTGCTTGTGGACATCGCTTTTTTGTGCCGCTGTTTGAATTATCGGTCTATCCATCTTTTTCTGAGCGGGCCTACTGCATTGTAAGTTATGCCTAGCACCTCCCGTTTTTTGGAACTTTCATTGTTGGCATATATGATTGCTACATAAAATACCATATAAAATGATCATTTAGACACATATATAAATTTGACTATTGTGATTTTATACGTTTTAAACGTATATCTTAATCAGAGAATGTATGTATGTGGAAATTAAATATCTCTTTCTATGTATTCTTTCTCCGAGTATGTGAGTGTGGGTAAAAACGCTGGTCCACAACACGTTTGGTGGCACTAATGCAACTTGTTGGCGCCACCTACCATGAAACCAAAGTGTTTGGAGCCTTTTTTGGCGGGACAACAGGCAGTTGGCGCGCTTAAGTGAATCCAAGCATAATTCTAAAGCGATCTGACGAAAAGCTAAGATCAGAATGTGTGTGTTGTTTGGTTTAACGATCATGCTGATACTTGCCGTAGGTAAGACAGATTTGTGTTGTTTTAATTGTTTCAGTTTTCAAGTTGAATCTTGTCTGTGCTGTATACCGGCTCCATTTTAAAAGCGAGTGAGCAAATACGCGGTCCGACTGCATCTGTCAGAACCTCATAAATGACTGATGTGATGTGATGTCATGTGCAACGAACAGCGCTTGTTGTGTGAACCACAGGAGAGACTAAATAGTTGATTCTAATGTTAACATATAGCCAGTGGCGATTCTAACGTGCACGGCGCCCATGTTGGCCACGGCTCTGCTACAATATAGAAAGTACTTAGCACACAATACATGTTTAACACATTCATCATATTTCAGTTCTGAATTCAAATGTACCCATTTACAGATTAGTATTTTAGAACTCCTTTATCTCACTTCATATTTATTGAATTCATTTTTTTTGCCAAGCTTGTTGCAATGCATTGTGGGATTGTCTTATCTATGAAGCATGTGCAGAAAAGCTGCTTTGTTGGGAAGCTCACTGATTTTGAAGCAAACCCTAGATTTCTTCACAATCTACTTTATTATGAGATTTTTTATGAGGAAAAAAATATATTTTATAATTTATCATATTTGTTTTCATTCTCTCAGCAACTTGATATATTGCTAAAGTATAATAATAATAAAAACTATTATTATTATCGTCTTGTGGTTGATGACTGATTTGAGATTATCCAAACTGACCAATAATTGTGCCTTGTTGGCAAACTAACAGATTTAGTGTTATTTCTAACAACAGCCATGTTTTTGCTCAAGTACTTAACAATAACAGTTGGAGTTATCTCCATAAGATCTTATTGAATCCTTGGCCACAGTTCTTCTGAATATGATACTGTAAATCTGTTATTCACATAAAATCAGAATGTGAATCCAAGCGTATTGTTCAGTTATTTACAGTTCAAAATATTTATTTTGTCAGGTTCCTGTCAGAAATATACGGAGGTGGAAACAACTGAGGGTGGAAATGCTAGCCTACCATTCACAATTGTTGGATTGACGATTTTCTGTGAAATCGATTGTGAAAAAAGGACTACGATCACTATGATCGGTCGATACTGTGACCCTGATGAGAATTGCACCACCAACCTGACTACAGCTTTTTCAATACAGACTGGCAATCTAATTGTACGTAATGTCACATCGAACAGATGCTTCAGTGCAGAAAAATTGATACAGGGTACAAGAAACATCAAGACCTTTTATAATGTTACTATCAACAGTGAGTATGTTACAATTTCCTCTGGTGTTGCAGCAAATAACATTTGACACTTCACATGTTTTGGGATTCATGTGGGCTGTAGAGAAGTTAAGCCTATAGTTTTATAAAATGCTTTGTTCTTCTGACCCTTATAGAATTACTGCACTCTACCATCAGCACAGAAATATCCACCACAACATTCACTCCAGAAACACCCGACTATACTTCAACCGATTCCTACAACAACACGGCATCATTTAGTGTACCCAGAGATGCTGTTGTTGTTGTTGTTGTTGCTGCTGCTGCTGTTGTTGTGGTGATCTTGGTGATCATTGTTTTGCTCGCTGCCTATTACAAACGTAAAGTAAGTATTATCACAGTAATTGTTTTTCATTTGACCTCTCATTAACAACTGTGTTTAGGTATTGACTGTATGTGTTATTGTGATTTGTTCAGGGCAGATTTGTGTTCAGGCTAGAGAAATTTCTTGAGATATTTGACAAAGAATCAATCTTACCATGTTTCATATTATCAGAACAAAGAAGCAAAAAGATAAATTTACAGAAATCTTTTAAAACAGTGCTTTAATTCACAGTTTTAGAGACTCTGTTGTTAGTAATGGTTATGACTGAATCTAAATACTTCCCAATTTGAGAACATCAGAGAAAGTATAGTGTATTTAAATAATATAATGATAGGATTAATAAAATGCCTCATTTTCAATGCACTTCATTGGAATAGAAAAACAACAACAAACCAGAAATGACATTTTAATAACAAAAACGTATTCCCTAGAGCTACATTCACTCGAAAGCCCTAATCTGATATGTAGCCTAAAAGCAGAACCTGATTTTACCAAGTGCGACATGTTCCTGACCCTGGAACAACATTGTGATTAACCAATCAGATTTGAAATTTAGGCTTACAATCATTGTTTGGTGCTTGTACATCAGTGTCATTCATCTATCGTGACATTTCCTCTGATTTTAGGGATTACTCATGGTTAAGGTTAGGTTTAGGTGTAGGGATGTGCAAGGTATGTGCACATCCCTACACCTACATCCCTACACCAGAGGTATGTGCAACTCAGGATATGGTCAAGACTACATTTTTGGATTAAAATGTTGTTCCAATAAAATATGTCAACCAGATATGACCTAGGAACACATCTAACTCAGCAAAATCAGGACGTGCAGCCTAATAAATGGGGCCCACATCAGACACTAGTCTGCCTCAGAAATCTACAATTTATTTGTTTGTTTGTTTGTTCATGGATCACTTATGCATTAGGTTTTGGTTGAAGATCTGACAATATTCAGTGTACAAACCAAAAAAATCACACCAGGGCAAACACTTTCACAGCAATAAGTCTAATTTTAAAGTGTAAAAGCAGAGCATAGGCAAAGCACGGCTTATTTTGAAGTCAAAAGCCACACTTTCTAGTTTGTAGTTTGTCATTATTATCATATGGCTCAAAACTAATCATAGTAATTCCAATTTAACAGCATAAAAATCTTGTCTGTGCACTTTAGGCCCAACAGAGGTATGTGCAAGCAAACGCTGCTCCAGTGTGATGCTGGCAAATGTGTCTCATGAAGAAACCATCATGGGTGAGTGAGTCCTCACAGCTGTCTTTTGACCTGACATAAACACATAAACATGCGTTTCATAGAGCATCTAAATTAGCTGGAATGCATTTACACCACAAATTCCAACATGCCTCCACTGGGATAATTGCATTACCTCCATGCATACATGATAGTTGGTTTAGGTTTAGGTCAGCTACATAACATATCTCTATCTATATTTTTTGGGGGGGGGAATAAAAATGATACAAGAATAGATGACAACAGAAAATCCACCAAGTCACCAAGGGATAGATGAAGATAAATGTATGTTAATACCAGATTTAACAGGGGCCTGTTTGTGAGTGGCTCTCTCAGGGAGAACATAACTACGGTCACACAGCAACTACACACCACTTCTCATGTGGAACTGGAATCGCTCACACTTTAACTCAGTTCATTTGTAATCTAATGATCTGGAGTACTTCTGAATAGTATGATTCAGTAATTAGAAATGTGGTGGTTTTGCAGAAAAACTGGAATCAGCCAACTCACTTCTTACAACTGTGAATGAAACTCAACTTTGGATGGCTGCTTCACCTCCCATGGATTCCAACTAGTCACTTTATTACTTTCTTGACATCACGTCTACAATGAAGGATTGAAATGAAGGTCAACATCAGTCAAGAAAACTACTGTTCTGCCCTTTGGTTCAGACTTAATTTATAAGACTGAATATTTTTGGTTTGCTCAAAATGTAAATTACAGATTATATATATATGGGGTGTAATACATAATACATCCATTTTGCACCCCCCCCCCCAATAAAGACTCCACATAATTATGGGCCTTCTTGTGTAATTATCAAATATGAAGTTCTCTTTACAGAATTAGTGCCTCAAACAAATCAAGAAATTCTTGGATGTCACCAACCTCACAAACTCTAGTGATTGTCATCCTCAAAAGAGCTCGCTGTCAGCCCAGTACCTTATAAACCGCTTTGTATCTGAAATACTTATTAAAAAACAACTGTTTGCTCTTACTTTTAAGTTATCAGCCAATCAGATTAGCTCTTAATAGATGGAGAATATAGCCAGGAGACTATTAAATGATAAACTACATGGCTTCTCTGGCTGAATTCACAATAACCCTTACTACTGCAGCCATATATTTATATAGCAGAAATAGTACAGAAAGTATGTTATTATAGAATTCAACCCATCTTTCAGGGATGAACAAGTAAACTGGTCTACTCTGTGGTTGAGTGGATGAGAGCTCACAGTTCTGGTTTGTTGAATTTGTTGCTTTTTGCTTTCAAAGCAAGACTGAAAATGGCACTTCACTTCATTAAAAAAAAATTTTTTTATTATTATAATAGCACTTTATGTCAAAAAGGTGGCTGGAAACCTTGGACAGCAACATTTTACAACACTTAGGGCCCAATTTTAACGATCGAAGTGCACCCAGGGCGTGTCCGAATCCACTTTTGCGAGTTCAATGATGGGAAAACGGTCGGCGCGCTCGGGCGCATGGTCTAAACGGGTTGTCCATATTCTCTTAATGAGTAATGGGTGTTTTTTGAGCGTAACGTGCAATAAAACAATCAGAGTTCCATCTCCCATTCCCATTACGAGCCAGTTGCGCTCGCGCCATTCGCTATTTAAAGGCGCTCAGACTGAACGCGTCTCCAGAGAGCAAATTCATGCGCGAGCAAATAGGTAGGCTAATTATGATACAGGCAATGACTACCCATTATGACATGTATGACATTTTTATATTTATGTAACCTACACAATAATATTTTTTTACACTGTAATCCTTTATTTTTTTTTATATTTGGCATGTTTGTGTGCTGTTTCGCGTCCCTGTGTAATAAGCAAAGTGAACTGGCGTTGTGGACCCGCCCAGAGGCATATTTTCTACTAACGCGCTCTTTAAATAACATAACAAAAAATATATTGCGCCATTGACTTTAGACCAGTGTTTGAGTTGGTCTATGGCGCAGTCTATTTTCAGTTCCTCAAAATAGCAACACGCCAACAATGCGCCTGAACACACCTCTTTTTTAGACCATGGGCGCATAAATGAGCGCAAATGCATTTGCGTCAGGCTGAAACTAGCAAAAACACTTGCGCCGCGCCTTGTGCCGCATTGCGCTGGGTGTATGATCGGGCCCATAGTGGTTTTATAAAGCTCAGATGTCACTGCAGAAGAAAATACCACTAGACCGCTTCCATTTTCACTGAACTTCATATAAGCAACACCTGATTTTCACTGAATGTTGAGCCAGAAGATGCATTGTGGAACAACTGAGCTCTGAACGTGGGTAGGCAGAAATGTAGAAAAATTATTTTTAATAGGCTATTACACCTCTTTTGAACAGGAAACCATCAAAGAAAGGCATCTAACTTTACATGCGAAGTGGGTGTTTACTTAGGAGTCACAGAAGCAGCAACATTTTTTACCCTTCTATCGCGTTGTTTCTGTATATTTGTGGCAAATCTTCTAATGTTGCTTGCACTTCTGAATTTAATTTTACACACCAACTAAACACTCTCTGGCTCAGCCTGCTACAGCAGCTCCGCCCCAAACTCTCGCTATTGGCTGCGCGGGGGAATACAAAGTTTGACAGGCAGGCAGGACATCCAATCATTGCGTTCAGGACAAACATTTAAACATTTTGCAAACACACACACACACACACACACACACACACACGTTGGTTTTTGTGGTTTACGGGGACTCTCCATAGGCGTAATGGTTTTTATACTGAACAAACTGTGTGTGCTATTGACCTACACCAACCCTAAACCTAAACTTAGCCCTCACAGGAGACTTTGTGCATTTTTAGATTTTCAAAAAAACACCATTTAGTATGTTTTTTAAGCCTTTTGAATTACGGGGACATAGGCAGTGTCCTCATAAACCACCTTCATATTGTAATACCTCTGTCATACCCATGTCATTATACAAATTTGTGTCCTCATAAACCACATAAACATGCGCACACACACACACACTGCACCTGTACTTGTACTTGTACTTGTACTTGTTAACCACCTTATTTCAGGTATTTAATCAAAAGCCCATTCAAAAAACGCGCTGACTTGGAACCAGAAGTGCTAAAATAATTTCCAGGTTTTAGCCTATACAAAAAAAAATAAGTCATCCCTGTAGCGCTCAATAGACAGTGCACATAATTTAGAAATCATCTTTATATTTGTAATTTTGTTTGGTGCTGCTTGTAACCTTAGAACCTATCATGGCAGTGTCTTTAGTGGCACACAGACGGAGCTCTTCTTTGAGCAGAGCACAACATCAAGTGCTCAACCAGAAAGACAACAGTGCCAATTCCCACCAGACCGGACAGAACCAATCGAATCAGAACCTCAGTGACACCACAATGCTCCGGACAATCTGAAAAAGAGAGAGAGGCACGAAGTTAACAACTGGCATTGGCTCTATTAAGAGACACATAAGCTGCAGAGGTCTTTGTGGCAGGAAGAGACTTCCTGTCATTCTGTTTGAGTTTGTGCACCTTCATGTTGAGGGCAGATCTCTTTGATGTGAAGATGGACGGTCTTATTGCTCACTGGATTTGTAGCTGTGCAGCTGTAGGTTTCTGGATCAGTATAATGGAGCTCTAATGGTAAACTCAGGTTCATGCTGAGATCCGGACTGCTGGTCTGGTTCACTATTTCACCCCCTTTATACCACGAGATGGACACACCTTGTTCATTTTTTACAGAGCAGAGCACAGAACAGAGTTCTTGATTTGGGTGAGCCACCGATGAGCCAATCCTAATGGCAGGTACAGCAACTGGCTCTTTAAAACACACACACACACACACACACACACACACACACACACACACACACACACACACACACACACACACACACACACACACACACCTTTAGGATCATTAGTTATTACAAAGATTTTTTTTTATTGCTACAACAAAATCTTACCATAAACATGAACTTTGAACGTCCTCACTGGCATGAATCCACTGATGGTGACTTCATAAAGTCCAGATTCACTGGTGCTGATGTTCCAGATAGTCAGTGATCCAGTTTCTCTATCCAGCTTTAGTCTGTTGATGAGTCTCGGTTCATAATGAGTGAAAACTGTTCCTTTATACAGCTGTGCTATACGAGTAGTTTGGTCTCCACTTTCAAACAGCCACATTACTTCAGTGTCTCTCTGTAGACCACTAGATCCTGTCTGCAGAGTGACAACGTTTCCCTTCATCACAATCTTTAACTCATCCCACCTGCCATTTACAAGATCTAAAATAATACCAAAATGGATAATATTAGTAGCCTACTAAAAAATAAAAACATACATATGATATGGCCTGGAACATCTGTAGAATCAACCATGCAATATTCAGGTGTTCAGATTTTAATTTACATATTTTAACGCGCTTCCACAATGCTATCATTAGTGTACAGTAAATCAGTTGAACACAAAACCGTCAGCATATTAAAATGATTTCTGAAGGATCATGTGACACTGAAGACTGGAGTAATGATGCAGAAAATACAGTTTTGCACCACAAGAGTAAATTACATTTTACAATATATTCAAATAGAAAACAGTTATTTTAAATTGTAATAATATTTCACAATTGAGTTTTTACTGTATTTTTGATCAAATAAATGCAGAAGAGATGCCTTTAAAACTTTTGACCCGTAGTGCATAAAAAGTAAAAACAAAAAGTTCAGTTCTTTGGATTAACTGTACTTCTACCTTATATTACTGTCATGAATATCACTATTTTTATCAGAGGACAGCAGTATAAACACTTACACATCTGTTTCTCCTGGTTGCATTGAGTACAATTCACAGTTTGCATGACAGCACCAGTGTTTGATGCCATCCAACCAGCGACCATAACCACAAAAACATTCTGCTTGTGAAACTAAGAAACAACAACATTAGGTTTTAGATAGCCTACCTTTCACGCTGATGAAAAACACAGTGTAAACCCACATACAGGAGAATGTTTTAACAAGTGTCATATCAGAAATGATTGTAGGTTTGCCTGAACATTCAGGAAAGATCTTGTGTCTCAGCTACTTTTCATCAGGAAGTGACACTGACAATGACGTCAGGCTGGTCCTGCAATATATCATTGTCTTTCTATGGTAAAATGCAATACCATTAACACTCGTTCAAAGCTGATTAGCTCTGACAAACCTCTATTAAGCTTCTGCTGGACAGTAAAAGCAGCTCTCGTCTCATCTAAAGCCATGATCTGAGTGCTATCATGAACAATGATGGATTGATGTGTGTGTCTTATGTAACTCAGATTGTGTGTCCGGTTGAAGGTGTGACAGACAATGAGAAAAAGAGAGAAAGTTACGGGACACATGACAATGATGATAAAACAACCACTGATAAGACAGACAGGAAAAAAAGGTCAAAATAAAAATAGTGTCATCATTTACTCACCCTCACACAAACCTCTAGGAATTTCTTCTTTGTTTTTTCTGTGGAAAAGAAAAAAGGATTTTCTTGATGTTTTTTTCCCCAACAACAAAGGAGCTCACAACAGTAGTCCATACGACTTGAACTGTATATGCACACTATGTGCTGGTTTATTTTGTGAGCTATGTATTTTTTTTTAAATATGCACAAAAACAGTTTTTAACACAATTATAAGAAATGTTTCTTGAGCAGCAAATCAGCCTATTAGAATGATTTCTGAAGGATCATGTGACACTGAAGACTGGAGTAATGATGCTGAAAATTCAGTTTATTAAATTTGTAATAATATTTAACACTACTGCAGCATTGGTGAGTATATGAGACTTCTTTCAAAAACATAAGAGATGTTACTGACCTCAAATTTATGTATGTATATATATACAGTATGTATATAAATGTGTTACATGTAGGCCTATATAATTTGAAGAATAGGTCAGGTTCCACTATATGACAGATCACTGTGTTCACTGTTGACTTCCTCAGAAATCATCTGTCACTTAACAGCTATCAATCACATCGACATGCTCACTTTCCCGGCTGTAATCAGTGAACGCACCATCCATCAGATGCACACAGACGGAATGGATCACCCACAGTGTGAAGGACAGTTTGCTGGGCTCAATAATAAGGATAAAAAGGAGAGTGTTTCAGGTCATGCACAACTCACAAACTTACTGGTTTTGTGTGATGTGTTGAAGATTGATGTTATGAATTTTGCTCATTTAAATCAGAGTCATCAAGGTAACAGACTGCAAACAGGCTGTCGAGGACGATACTCTTTAAAACAAACAACTCCATATGCCACTGTTTTTCAGAAAGAGCGCTTGTATGAATTCATAGATATGATATGGTTAGTAATACCAGCTCTTATTACAAATAAAAACCTAATACATTATTTTGTTTTAAAAGAAAGTTAATTTAAAATAATTAATCCAAAATTGTACATATGTATATATATATTTTTTTTTTCTTGATGTGGTATAAGTAGAAATATGAACCACACACACACACACACACACACATCCTTATTGTTGAACATTAGATTGTGTCCAAAAGCTTCAGACTATTTTATAATAAATTTTCTCTCTCTGTCTTTCTCAAATCAAATTGATTCTCTGCAGAAGGATCAGCAAATGCAATTTAAAATGTATCAGTGATTAAAAAGGCTGTGATTGAGAAGCAGGAACATGCTCATCAAATCAATGAGCATCTGTTGCTGCAGTAGAGCTCTTGATTGAGCAGCACACAGATGGATCTGCTCTCACGGATGATGCCAGATAATTACAGGTTTCTGCATCTGCTGAGAAGAGTGCGTCTGGACAGACTAATCGACTATCTTTACTGACCTAAAACAAACTCCATCTCACTTACCCTATATGACTCCAGTGTGTGCTGCTCTGAAACCAGTTACCTGATCCAGTTCCCATCAACCATCTGAGGTCAACTGATCCAAGATCTGCTGCAGGCGGATGGTTTAAGGTTTTTAAGTCCTGAAAGTGGCCTGCAAGGAAGAAGACATCTTTGAGAAGTAGTTTGCACCAAGGGCATAACATTTAGTAGCGGGATGCTAGGGACATGCTAGCGAGTGCACATCGGGAATCTATTTTATTAAACAGTACAAAACACCAAACCATGAAGGCAGTAAGGTTATAAAAATAAAAGAAAGCAAAAAAAAGGAGCTACAAAGATACAAATTAACCAGGGTTTTATTACAGTGAAAGTGTTGCAACCAAGTTTTTTTGGCATACTGATTACCATTTGTATAACCACAGTTTTACTACAAACACCATGGTTAAACTATAGTTACTGTAGCAAAATTAATATAAAGATACAGTTTTGAATGTTTTAGGATTAACAGAGCTTTGGATGGTTTCCATATACTTGTCTCTAGATCAACTTTTAAAGTTTAAAGCCATTACACGTTTATGTATGTGAAATTTGGCTAGCAGGAAACTCAAATTAAGTGTTATATATTGCTGTATTTTATTTTGAGTAGTCAAACGATCCAAAGAAAACTTTTTTTTTGTAAACGGCTGTAATTTAGTTGGTTTTACATAATCAAAACTGTAATTATTGACTGATGAATATGTGAACATAAAGCTCTCTTTATGAATTATGAGAATGTTAGCTACCATAGCTAAAAATAAAGACTTTAGATGACATGAAACGGTGGTCAAAAGTCTATTATAAGTGCGAAAATGTTAGGGTATAGTTGGATTGGGGTGTTGAAGGGTGCTGTTCGTTACGTCCCCACCAATGTCAAAATCAAACCTTGTCCTGGTCCTTGAGGATCCACTGATGAAGGAGGCCCTCTACTGGCGTGATGTAAAAGACAACACCTGAAAGTCTAGTCTAGAGTAAAAGGGCAATGACAGAAAATGGCATTTTATGAGACAGCAATAGTTTCGTCTTCATTTCTGTAGATTTCAGAAGGATACATTATGAAACATCATCCATCTACATTCAACCCTTATATACTAGACATCCAAGTATGTCGAGGTCACGTGAAAACATTGTAGCTTACTTCTGCTTGAAAGATGTTGAATAAAATCAGCCATAATATCAATGCTCAAAATCTGTTTCCGATTTAAATCAAGAAATCAAGGCTATTTCCACAGCGCTAAACCAAGACGAAAAACATCAAGTGCTAGATAATTTATTAGCATATTGAGTGAATTACTGTCCCCATAGAAAAGAAACCTCTGCTGTGTATGCAATGTGTGTGTGTGTGTGTGTGTGAGAACATATTTAAAGAAAAGAAATACAATCAGGGAGCAAAAGCAAACAGCAAATATTACACCACTGTTCCCAAAACACGAGCACACAATTACTCTCTGACAAGAATTAATGCCGCTAATTATTCTCAGTGCTCAAAAATGAAAAATCACTTTATCAACACATAAAAATACCAAGGAATAATTCTCTGTGGGAATTTCATTCAGCAAAGGAAAGCAGACTTTCTGCTTCTTCGTCTCTCCCCAAATGAGTATTACATACTGTACAAACACTTTCAAATAATGATACGCGAATATACGAAACTAGAAATATATAAATGGAAACCGTCCCAGGAAGATGTACCGCTGAGAGTCAAAAACATGATCATGCAGAAAATATCAAAACAATGAATAATAATAATAATAATGTGTGAATTTCAGAAGAATAACAAAATGCAATCACTTACAAGAAAAAAATAAATACATAATTGCACACTGCACAAAAGCTCCTTGTGATATTGAATCTCTTGCTGCAAAGCTGTAATATAGTCAATAATTATACAATGCAAGTGCTGTTTAAGACATGATACTGGCATCAGGCTACACCATTTCTGCCAAATACGACATCATAAATATGTAAATACCTTTATATAATATCTTTTAATGAGGACATTTTGTATGGAAGCTCATTTCTGCAACAGAATAAAAAATAAAGGTTATTACAACTTTATATCTCACAATTCTGACTCTTTTTCTTACAATTGCAAGTTTATATCATGCAACTGCAAATTATAAACTTGCAATTCAGATCATTTACATTTGACAAATTTAATTCCGAGATAAAAAGTAGCAATTACTTTTTTTGGTTTCCACCACGTAATTCTTTTCTTAGAATTCTGACTACATTTCATAAGTTTAATCGTGAGTTTAAATTTCACAAGAAAACATTCAGAATTGTGAGATAAAGTCGCATTTACATTTCCAGACATGACATTCTGAGTTTGCATCTCACAATTAATTTTTTTATTTGTTTTTCCCCAACTACATCTTGCAACTTTATATCTGGCAATTCATCATTTTTATCTTGCACTTGCAAAAGTCAGAATTGTGAGATAAAAACTCACAATCAGCTTTTTAATTTTTAAAATGGTGTCAGAAATAAGCTTTAATAATTCTGATATCTAGAACATACATGACCTTGATAGACTCTTATAACAGTGCGAGATGCAATACAACCGCACACGTGTGCGCAAACATCTGCCCCAGTGAAGTCCATGTGTTTGAGCGTGAGAGTTTGTGAGTCTGAAGCGAGACCGCCGCTGGTCTCGTCAAAGGCCGTGTCTGGGCAGTGAAGGCTGGGACGGATGTGCAGGTCCACAACATTTTCTACATAGTTTCTGTATCTATTTAAAAGCACGTTTATGTTGAAGCGAGACCGTAGCGGCTGGCACTAGTTTCCAAATCTTCAGTGTCATAAATCTGTGTGCGCAATGTGTTTAACTCTTTGGTTTTCAAGAGCAGTCTCTGCACAAAGATGTGTAATGTATGCATTTGTGCCTGCAAGTCATTAGGTTTGTGTGATATAAGTGAGTCTTTAAAGAGACAGTTCACCCAGAAATAAATATTCTGTCATCATTTACTCACCCTCTTGTCAATGCAAACCTGTATGACTTTCTTTCTTTCATTGAGTGCATTTTGACTTTCTGTCTATTTTCTATGCTGTAAAAGTAAATAGTGAGCCGTTGAGCCTCAATAATGACATCAAGTCATGGTTCACTGAAAAGTTTAAGCAGTGCAAAACTGGTTATGAGGCACATGAGAAGCGGTAATTTTTTGGCTTTACTGCAACTAAACAAAGCTGTGATTTGAGACAGAAAAATTACTTTTATATCATGTGGCTTCAAGGACTTCTTTCATGATGATTTAATGGTGCTTGCTGCTTGCCAGGCCTTGGTGACCTTTCAGTTTTACTGTATGGAATAGAGAACATCATGCAACTTTTTCCTTTTGTTTTCCACAAAAGATAACGAGTCACAGAAGGTTTGTAAGCCATGAGGATGGGTAAATGATGAGCTTTATGGTGGACTACTTTGTTAAGGTGTTGTGGCATTCAAAAAAAGCGCGTGTTTGTGGCGTCTCAGTCCCAGAGCACCTGGGATGTTGCAGTTGAACGCCTCTTGGCCTCCAGTACGGAGTTCCCCAGCAGTTCATCATTGACTTCCTTCAACCTTTTCTCCTCCAGGAAGGCCACCAGTGAATCCCTCATGTCCACCACGTCCAGCATCTCCTGCAGGATCCGATTCTCATGTTCTCGCTGCTCAGGGGTTTTCTCAGAGTCTACATGCACAAGGACATTGAAAAAAAAAAAAATAAAAAAAATAAAAAAAAAATAAATCAAATAAAGATTTTAACATCAAACTAATACTAAAAAAAAATAATTATTGAAATGAATTAGAAATATTTAATATTAATGTTAGTGAATTTAATTTTTTTACTTTTTGTTACTATTATTAGCATTGTTATTAACAATAACTAACTACAAAATATTAATATTAATAAAATATTTTTTTAATGATTATATAATCACAAATCAACAGTGTATAGTACTATTTACAAACTGAAATATTAGCAAACTAATTTCTCAGTAAAACAGAATCTGTTTTCATTTCCCACCATCCATTTCCATGCATCTCCGTAGCTCCATCTCTAACATGCCCTGTTTGTCTTCCAGCTCCAGCTGTCGAGACCTTCGAAACACAAAACCAGAATCACACAAATATATTCTGCTGCTGTTAGCACAGCCTGTAATTTAGTTTCTACATAGAGGATCCAATTGAGCACAATATATGCTAAATACATGCAAAGCGGTGGGTTAAATAAATGAGGCCACTCTAAGCATTCATCTTAAGCATGAATGTTCGTCAAAGACATGCAGAAGAAAGAGGTTGCCACGGGCAACAAGCCGACGAGCAGACTTGCAGGGAGGCTTGAGGTTTTTCTTCAACACATGCAAAAATAGATGATGCACTTGGAGCAATAACTGCTATTGAGCTCCTTAAAGTTAATTGTATTAATGCTGACTTGTTTTCTTTGTCACAGTGTTCAGACTTACGCAACCATGAGATCCGACTCCTCTGAGAGCAGATTGTTCTTCTCCTGGACCAGATCAATCCACTGATCAATCGTTTCAGGGTCTGAACCTAAAACACACACACAGTTGAAACAAGATCGGTTTATTCTTGGTCGTCGCCACACTTTGACACCCTTTGGCTTCACTCAACCAACCTATAGTGCATTCTGGGATGCTTACAAAACAGTGCTGAAGGAGTTTCCACAAAAAAAGCTTTTTAACTGATTTCATTTGAAGAAATGCATACATTTTTTGCTAGCATATGAATTTCTTTACATTTATATTTAACAGACGTCTCAATGACTATTCGTGCTATCAGGGTTAACAAGTTGGATGGGTTTCAGTGTGAATTTAGTGCACAGTCTGACTGCTGTAGAATATGATGAAGTGAAATCATTAGCAGTGAATGTGGTTTTCTGTAGATGGATGAGATGTCATACCAGCCTCTCCTCTCAAAGCTCTCTCCAGCTCCACTCCTTTCTCCTCCAGCTCTTTAAAGGTCACTTCTATCTCATCCAGTCGTCTCTGAATCGTCTGTGGGGGCGGCAGATCCAGGACAGCATGACCAAATAAGAATGAAAATCAGATACTTGATAGAAATCGATGCTGATGTTTCTTTGATTGGTAACACTCCACAATAAGGTTACATTTGTTAACTACAATAGTTAACATGAAATAAATTTCTTAATCTTAGTTAAAGTCAACATTTACTAATACTTCTTAAAATCAAAAGTTGTATCAATTAAAATGATTTAATGGACCTGAAACAATGTGAACATTGAATAGTTATACATTAGGGTTAATGCTAACATATACTAACGGGACCTCTGTAAAGTGTTACCTTTATTTAACCTGCATGTTTATTACAAATATGGGCTTTTTCTGTCGTCTTTGAGGACTGTGATCTTGCTCACCTGAGCTTTGTGGAAGCGCTGGATTTCGCTCATCCTTGCTTTCCGCTCCAGAGTTTTCATCCGCTTTAGGTTGTGTTTCTCTGACTCCGAAATCTCAAAATCAGCCCCCTGAACACAGAAAACACAATCCTGAGTCAACAACTTCCTAGAGAACAGCTTTTTATCAGTCTACCAGAAAACATGATCACATGATCTAGTGTTTTTATCAGATATTTTCCCCAAATCATGCAACCTTTGTTCATGAAGTGGCATCATAATCAAGCTCTATTCTGGGCAGTCATGCTCAAGAAATGTCATGCATATAAATTTGGCCTTCTGACCAAATCTAGGGCCGTTCCTCAGCCAAAATAAGCTACGGACCAAGTGTTAAAATACTACTTTGAACATAACCTCACCTTGCAATCCAAATAATGGTCTTCTCCTTGAAGATCCTCTTCACTCTCCTCTTCGTCATCGTCAACACCTTCTTCATTATAGTCATGTTGATCTGGCTGAGCTTGTTCTAATAAAAATCATAGCAAAATCAGCTGCTAAAAATTAATCTTAACCAAGAGACGTTCAGTACTAAAAGATATTTGTACACATAATAATATTTTCGATTTGGCATCACTGACACTGAATGAGAACAAAACTTAAACATTATTGTCTTCTGTGGAGCTGCTTTATAGCGGAATTGAATTTGTTTCATAATTGACCCAAAAATGAAATTTTCGCCATCATTTAACTAATTTTATTTTACAGTAAAATAACAACAGTAGTAATTTTTCTTTAATATTTAGACAATATTATTAATAATAATATTTAACAAATGTAACAACAATAATAATATATTACATTTTATTAATCATGTTGATAGATAATAACAAGATTTTTTGGCCAAATTGTGCAGCCTTACACACAATTCTTTTATTTTATTTTATTGAACTATTGTGTTTTACTTTTAGAGCTGCTTTACAGCAGAATTTGACTTTGTCTCATATTTGAAGAAGTTTGCTATTTTAGCAGGTCTATTAACATAATTTTAACAGAAAGACCTGCTTATTAACTCTATGGCTTTTGAAACAATCTGTATTGTATAAAGTGTTATCTAAATAAAGTTGAATTGACTACCAAAAATGTTGACTCCTAACCTGAAGGTGCGACTCTGAGGACGCTGAAGCGCTGCTGCAGTCGAGGTGAAGACAGATTCCATGGGGAAAACTTGGAGCGTATCTTTCCGTGTTGCGAGTGTGTGGAAGGTGGCGGTTCGCTCTTCCTTCTCATGCAGCGCCGGTTTTGCTGTTCCCGCAAGCTCTTCCCGGTTGCGGTGCCTCCGCTCCAGTAGCCCTCCTCCTCACCTGCTTCGTGCTGCTTGGAGGAAGAGGAGGTGGAGGCGGCGGAAGATGAGGCGGGCGTCTCCGAGTCTGAATCCTGACTGAGCAGGTCGGCCTTCTCCTCTTCGCTCAGCTGAAGTTTACGCAGCGACGGTTTGGATTTGGATTCTGGAGTTTCCTCTTGGTTGTGCTCTGGTTCCTCAGGGGAATTCGAAGGTTGAGGCACCACGTTATGGACAGTGTGAGGTTTTGGGAGCGGAGCTCTGGACTGTCGAGGGGCTGGCACTGGAACGGACGGACTGCTGTTATTTTGTTGGTTCTCGATGCCTGTGCTCTCTGGATTGAGCTCTGGGGGTTTGTTCGCTTCATGAGAGTTGGATGGCGGTTGGTCTTCTTGCTCTGTGGGAGTGAGACACTCAGTCGATTCTTCAAAGTCAGGGTCAACGGAGATCTTGTACGAGCCCTTCCGTCTCACAGAGACGTGTGGAGGTGGGGATGAAATCTCCACTGTTTCACCATTTTTCTTCTTCTCATCCTCCTCATTAAGGCCATTATCGATTTGATTCTAGAAAATCAAAAAACATAACATTATAATGATATTTTGTGCAAGTGCATGAACTGTTACACTGCGAAACTGTTTTAGACAAAGAAACGTGTCCAAATACAATTCATATGTACTACTGTTCAAAAGTTTATGGTTGGTATGATTTTTAAATATTTTGAAAGTCTCTTATGCTCATCGAGACTGCATTTATTTTACCAAAAATACAATAAAAACACTGAAATTGTGAGATATTATAGCAGTTTTAAATAACTGGTCTCTATGCAAATTTATTAAAAAATAATAATTTATATTTGTAACGCAAAGCTGAATTTTCAGCATCATTAATCAGTGTCACATTTTCCTTCAGAAATCATTTTAATATGCTGACTTGCTGCTCAAGAAACATTTCTTATTATCAATGCTGAAAGCACTTGTGCTGCGTAGTATTTTTGTGGAAACATTTGTAAAAAAAAAAAAAAAAAAAAAAAGATATTCAAGATTCTTTAATCAAAAAAAGTCTGATCAGTTTGATTCTAAACTAATAACTCTAATTACTAACTAACTTTAATTAAGACTTTAATTAGGTTACTAACTGACTGTTTTTATTATTTGTACTTAGAGATACACATTTTGACTTTTGTATCCTATAAAAAAAAAACTAAACCACTAAAAAGACTAAAGGCTAATAAGAAGTATAATGTCATTAACATAATTTGGTAATGAAATTGCTTTATTTTTTACAAACATGTGCATAATTTCTGAAATTAAGTTCATATTTATAATTACAGAATATTTAGTAAATTATATTAATTTGAAAATAAATAAATTACCTAGCTGGGAACTACTTTCAGGCGCTGCGTAATATCACTGCGCCTGCTGCACCCATGGTAACGCAGCAAAGTTCCTTGATTATTACGCCGGAATGAGAGTATAGTTCCTAGCCATATCAGCCTAGAAAATCACAACTTTTCATTTTCTGTCAGTCTTAGAACATGATGTAACTACAGAAGAGTCAAGCTTTAAATAGGAAAATGAATCGAAACTCTGGTCATTTTTGATGACCAAATGCTAATGGTCTAATCTGATTCAATGATCTATGCTAAGCTAAGCTAAAAGTGCTACCGCCAGACCCGGAGATCGGCTGAATGGATTCAAAAACGGTAAAACTGTTCAACTCTAGGGGAGTTGTAAAATGAGCCTATTTCCAAAAAGAGTGTTCCTTTAACCAGCCACACTCAGCAAAATATTGTTTAATTATCATTACTGAAAAAATACTAAAATATTAATTTAATTTTTGTCAATATAACACACCCCTAGACGGCACCTTAACACAATGCACATTAAGTATGTACAATGGGAAAGCAGACTTGCTAAGCATTCTCATCTTCAGTTGTGCATTAGCATTATGTTGGTTTAAATTGAGTAGTATTAAAACTGCTTGTCTTTAAATCATACAGCTCAATAGGTTGAAACAAAAAGTGACTGCAAAAAACATCAGTAGCTCACAGAAAACTGCATAGCTCTGAGGAGTCTTATGACCAACCACTAGGAATCCAATCCCACAAGCATTACTTTACACAGACGCCCTCTTCACACACACACACACACACACACACACATGGATTCACAGCACAATCTCAGTGTTACACACCATTCTGCACAAGAGCAGGAAAGGAAAGGAAATGTTTTCCCTGACACAGGGAAAACATATAATGCTGTTATAACATATAACATATATGTTATGTATATAATGAGGAATTATACCACCATAACATACTTAACAAAACTTGCAAAACTAAGAGCTTAACCTAACTCTAAATTTGCACTATGATCAGGAATAACACATGATAAAACACATGATAAAACACTAGAAAAATTATAAACAATTGGACCGAAAAAAAAAGTCCAAATAAATCAATTTCATAGATATTTTTATGAACTATACGAACTATGGCTTAATAATGAAAGTTATTATGCTCCCCACACTCTCAGAGCAATATCCTTCCCAGTATCCTCACACAAGAGATCCGACAGTAAATAGGAGGCAATTAAGCGTCTCATTAGCTCTGATGTGATTCATACCTGTGAGCCTCTGTGACCTTCATCACCCTCCTCTTCCTCAGCCGCTGAGTGCAGCTCACAGTAGAATCTCCCTGAAGACAAATCAAATACAACATGTTCTGGACTGTTAATATCAAGGGTTGTAACACCGATGTAAACGCTTTTTTTAGACAAGGGGTAAATTATTGATCAAGCCCCACAAGCAGGATCATTTCAGAAGATCTATTTTTGAAGGGCTGCATAGGTGGTTGATTGTAATTTACATGTGCTGTAATAATTAGAACCTAATAAAAATGCATTCCACACTGTGCAAGTTATGAATAGCTTTAAAAGCTTATGTAATCATTTATATAACATCAAGATATTTCAGTCCTTATGACAGCAGATGAGAGACAAGTGCATGATAAATAATAAAATAAATTGCATTATGTAACACAAGAAATATAAAAAATAACAATACTGAAATATTTATTATTCAGAAAATATGGAAAATTATATACTGTATTTAGGCCTACTTTTACCTACTGTTACTCATTGATCTACAAAAATAAAATAAAAAGAAATTAATATTTAAGTAAAAAAAAAAAGTATAAAAATAAAAAAAATTAAATGAAGTAAAATGAGGTAAAATAAAAATAAATGAAGTATAATAAAATAAAATAATAATAAAACAATGAAGTGTACATAAAATGAAGTATAATAAAGTAAAGAATGAAGTATACTAAAGTAAAAATCAGAGAAGCAAACAGGTAAGAACCTGGGGCATGCTCCACATGGATTTTTTTTAAAGATATTTGTTTTACATGCTCATTTGTAGTTAGTTTAAGGTATTTTTTAAAATATTTTTTATTACCTTATTTGTCCAAAAATGTTTCACCAAAAAACAAAACAAAAATCTAGTTGCAACCTTTTACAAAAATCAAGATTTAATATATTTGGTCAAAATCCCATATTATAAAAGATGAAGTGCTATGCAGTCTATTTAAGACCATATTGGGTGATTAGACGGCAATGCTGACCTAAAATGCAAAATGTTTGCCCTCTCTCTGTTCCCACATCTCAGACCTTAAATAATTAAAATATTAATATTACATTTTTAGACATAGTCAGTTAAAGAGTAAAGAAAATCCTGTACAAACCTTACTAGCAGTTGCCCAAATGGTTATCAGTCTTACTTTTCCAATACAAATAAGACCAGTCTACCTTTTCATAGCTGAATATAAAAAGTTATGGCCAGTCTGCAACCGGCCCCAGTTCTTCATTTACCTTTGTAAGATCACAAGTACCCTTGTAAGACCCCCCCCCCATAAAAACATTTTCTCATTGGATCTAAACAAATTTCATAGATGACCTATTTTGATCTCAAAATAGTGAGTTGTCACCTAATTGATATCAAGGGTTTTTGGCATGACCATGTATCCCAGGCTTACCCGTGTCGGAGTGGAAAGTGTATCCGCCCTGCCGCAGAGTGGAGCTGCACTGATAACAACTGAAACAACTGCGATGGAAGAACTTGCCCTCAGCACTTCCTCTCTCCAGCACGTACAGATGCTTGTTGCAGAAATAACAGAGCTCACTGCTGCCCGCCTCTGATGAGGCCATGGGCACCATGGGCACCACGGGCACCGCAGGCTGGACAATGAGACAAAGTTTAAGATACTGCACATATAATTACTATGGAGCAATAAGTTACAAGAATTGACTTTTTTTTTTTTTTAACTAGGGAGCAATATTTGCCCCCTGGAATATATTTTTTATCTTTACAATTTACAAGGCATTTGAAATGTGAAAATTCTCTTGAGATTCTCTTTGTGAACAACAGATCAAATCTGTCATTTTTCATCTAACTGTAGTTTTAAATGTTTAGAAATGCTGGGAGCATTTTAAAAGACACATTAAATAAAATATATTCAAAATTAATTATTAAACATAAGCTTAAACATTTAATGTTTAAAAAACATTAATTAATACAAAAATGAATTCATTACAGATGGGCATTTCTGTCCAAATATTTTAATATTAAAGGCATTTTTGTCACTTTCAGAGGTTTTGTAATTTCTAATCCTGATCTGAGAGAATATTTCTTCATTTTAAGCCTGATACATAACGAAGTCACCTATATCTATAGGTCTGCACATCATTTGTTGTGTTTAATGGCAGAAATTACGACAGAATATCTGTCTTCACCCCTAACAGGCGTTAACTGCATTGCAACAACAGTACTGCACCTTTGATTGAGAAACTAGATTTCACCACTTACTTTTTCCTCTTTTGCATTCTTCTCCTCCTCTTTCTCCTTCATCTTCTGCTGTTTTGGTCCTTTCTCCGATGCCAGTCGGTCCTGGGAGACACGGGCCACATTATCTCATTTACAGCTCAGGTTACGTAAAGTGGCGACAGCAGATCGACAGAAATAAACAATGATTTCACTGTTATCCTGCACCACAAACACGTAGCAAGCAAACTATAGTATCCTTTTTGTATCGTCCTCTTATCATTCGTTTAACTTCCTCGTTGTGGTGACAGCATAGGAGTAATTAGCTTTGGCAACAGCTGTGTGTGTAACGGGGGCGTTTAGTTGTGGTTAGTTACAATAGCGATTGCACATGGTTTCATGCTCTATTTAATGCAACACACTACATGACCTTTGACAGGCACCACTGCTACAATGTCAACAATACAGGGTTTGTTTGACATGATAACAGGCAGGTGTTTGTGTACCTTGCGTCTTTGGATGGAGTTGCGCTTGAGCGTGTTGAGGAAGAAGGCGGCCGAGCGGGTTCTGGACAGCGAGAGGGTCTTGTTGTTGGGCAAGAGGCTGTTGGAGCGTTCTGAGGAAGACAAGAGGAGTGAAAATAGTGAGAAGCAAATAAATGATGCAAAACACAGTTGCATGAATGTGGCAAAGAAATAAAGATGTTATGTAAAAGTAAAATGATTAAATATATTTCCAAACCATAAATAATGACCAACAATGATAAAAAAAAAACATTATGTATAACCTGTCCAAAAACATGATCTATTATTTAAGCTTTTCATATTGCAGCAAAACCAGAAAACTCCGAGCAATGGCATACATACATATAAATAATACATTTAAAATAAAAACAATTAAAAAGTAAAAAAAAAAACTAAACAGCAAAATCGTATAAGCACCGTATTTTATATTTTTAAACAACTCAAAGTAATAACACACACACACACACACATACATGTGTATATATATATATGTGTGTGCACGTGTGTGTGATAAAAATTATAAACATACAAATAAATAAATCAATAAACAAAAAAAGCAAAATATTAAAAGCATATTTAGATATAAAATATAACGAAACAAATAAAAATACAAAAATAAATAATAATAAAAAACAGCAAAATATTAAAAGCATTGTATTACATGTAGTTCAACAACTAAATAATAACAATAACATGATATAACATGCAATATAAATAGTTAATAATAAATATCTAAATACATTTAAAATACAAACAAAAGTATAAATAAATTAAAATATTAATAAACAATAATAAAATTAAAATTAAAAGAAAAAAAGCATTGTATTTTACATGTAGTTCAAAAAATTTAAAAAATATTCTTAATTTGAATAATTTAAAAATAATAAAATAAAATTTAAAATAAATGTAGTGCAAACATTGTGAACTGTAAATCAAACATGCTTAAAATGTCTTCAAATCCTGAACATCATTAATCATATCATACACACATAACTGAACAAGAAAAGCGTCATTTATAATATCTTTCATAATCCAGAACAACCTTCCATAAACTGTGCATTTTAGATGCAATTCGCTGGATGGCTTTAGCAATCCATAAAAATGCATGCAAAGTAAAATAAAACAATAAATAAATCACATGAATAAATCATAAAATACAATAAAATAACTTCCTACCCTTTAAACTGAACGAATACGAGTTGTCACATTCAATATGCGGTTTGCAGTGTCGTGTTAGAGATGAGCTGTATTGGATCCCACCCCCTTCCCCAGAATACACACATCCACAGCCTACGTGAGTGACAGCTCAACCTGGAGCACATCTGTGTGAGATCCCCTCCCAAGCACAGCATCCAACAACTAAACGCTCAATCCTGCTCTCTAAAGCCCCTCTAATGGCTGCGACTCCTCTTCTGCAGATGGCGTTTTGTAATCCGTCTCAGAGCAGTGCGTGTCGAGGCTGGACTCCCACCCAATCGCTCATAAGCTGCTGATTTCTCCCCAGCTGAGTGCATTTGCTGCTGTAGCCGCTGCTGTCAGACTACAGACTACAGCAGAATACTGCCCATTCCCAGCAGTGCATGCTGGGAAGGGGTCTTAAAGAGACAGCAGACCTGATTCCAGGTGGTGATGATGATGATGATGCTATTATGTGTGCTAGGACATTCATTAGCCTGTTTCTCTTAGATGTTCGGGAAATGACTTTTTTTCTCCCTGAATTTTCATACAGATCATGCATTGAAACAAAGCTGAAAATTCACAGTTGAGAAATCATGACATTATTGTCACAACCATAAGCATGTTAACATGCGCTACTGTTCATAAATCTGGGGTCAGTAAGATTTTTATTAATATTAATATTTTCATTCCGCAATGATGCATTAAACTGATCAAAAGTGAAAGTAAAGACATTTATAATTACTAAAGATGCTATTGCTTCAAATAAATGTGGTTCTTGTGAACTTTCCGATCATCAAAAATAGTATCACTATTTTCACAAAAATACTAAGTGTTCAAAATTGATAACAATTGCAAATCAGCATATTAGAATGATTTCTGAAGGATCATGTGACACTGAAGACTGGAGTAATGATGCTGAAAATTCAGCTTTGACCACAGGAATAAATTACATTTGAAAATATACTCAAATACAAAAAAAAGTTATTTGAAATTGTAATAATATTTCGTAATATTACTGTTTTTACTGTATTTTGGAGAAAACAAATGCAGCCTTGATGAGCAGAGAAGACTTCATATTATATATATATATATATATATATATATATATATATGAAAAAAAAATCTCACAGGCCCCAAACTTTTAATCTGTAGTGTATGACTGCCTACAGTCAGTCACAGAAATGTACTTTGTAATTTTTTTTATTAATTATGGAAGTTTTTAACACATTAACAACCATTTATCTGTAATCCACACTACAAAAAAACAAAAACAAAGTGTGAACAATGCCAATATGCAAAGGTTTGCCAGCTATAACAGAAGTATTTGTAAAATACAGATACTGTACAAGTCTTAAAGGCAAAAGGGTTGAGACTGAATAAGCAACGTAGATACAACCAATAAACAGTATTATATATTTCAGACAATCAGTAAAAGTGTATTTCAAAGTTATGAATGCCTCCAGAAATGGCCTTGATTACCTGCTGGTGTATGTTTCTCGGTGAGAGCGTGGCGTATCTGTGTGAGGTAGACGACCATAGACAGCTGGTCGATTTTCCCACAGGTGGTCATTTCACTGGCACGCATGACCGGAGTGATGCCAAACTCTCTCTCCATCAGGCCAAAGGCCAACTTATTGTTCCCGGTGAAGTTATATTCATCTAGAGAAGACATGTCACTGCAAGAGAGGAAAACATGCACATCATTTACATTTATTTACCGTTGCAGGTAATATAGGTCTGTATCTATCCATCTATCTATCTGACCATCTCTGTTCAAAAGTTTGGGGTTAGTAACGTTTTTTGAGAGAAGTCTCTTTTGCTCACCAAGGCTGCATTTATTTGATCCAAAATACAGTAAAAACAATACTACAGTGCAATAATATTACAAACCCAAATAAATGTTTTCTTTTTGAATATATTTTAAAATGCAATGTATTGCAGTGATGGTAAAGCTGAATACTCCAGTAATGGAAACACAGTAATGTGCGGGCTCCTTGTTATTTTGTTTTCAGGATTCTTTGATTAACAGCATTTGTTTGAAACAGAAATCTTTTGTAAATTTATAAAAAAAATGTAACCATCACTTTTGATCAACGTAATGCATCCTTGCTGAATAAAAGTATTCATTTCTTTTAAAAAATCCTTACTGACCTCAAACTTTCTGTATTTAGCAAGACCTTTTCAAAGCAAAACTCAGCTCTTCATGTTCAATCAGACACTAATATTCTTGTTCGCTGTTGGTTAGTGTGATCTTACATGAGTTGAGGTCTGAAGTTGTGGATGAGAGAGCAGAGAGCCATCCCAGACCTCCAGGACTCGCTCAGGTCTCTCACCTTCACATGTTCATACCCCGCTGTGTTCTTCTGACACCAGGACAGCAGATCCTCCAGACGCCTGATGGAGTCTAAACACACCAATTCAGTTCATCACTTCACTGTAAAGTCTGAGTTTGTTCCTTTTTGAGATGTTAACAGATATATTGCATATTATTGAATTAAAGGGGACCTATTATGCAAAAATCACTTTTATAAGGTGTTTGAACAGTTGTGTGGCTGCAGTATGTGAAAACAACCAGTCTATAATGGTAGAAATCCACGTCACCGAGGGGAAAAAGTCCCGCCCATTTGTGACGCTGCCCTATAAGCATAGACACAGCCCTGAGTGAGAAGCTGCGGTCCGCCTCCGCCATTAACAGCTACTGATTACTGTAGTTGCTGGAGATATAATGTCAGCGCCAAAGAGGCTTATCAAGTGTTGTGTTTTGGGATGCACTAACGAACATAGGAGTCTCCATAGATTCCCTCCTTCTGAGCCGCTGAGGACACTGTGGTTAAGTTTCATTGTCTAAGGAAATATCCCAATACATCAGCAAGTCGTCATCACCACAACTAGATGCCTAAATGCATTGAGTTGCTGCCATGTGATTGGCTGATTAGCAATTTGTGTTACCAAGCAATTGAACAGGTGTACCTAAAAGTGGCCGGTGAGTGTATGTATGTATGTATATATAAACACTTATAAGTATAGTAAGTATGTGTAAGTTAAGGTATGACTGTCGTATGGCACTTACCTTTTTTAGGTTTACTTTGTATGAAGGGTTTCATCTGTTTGTTGGCTTTACCACCCTCTATGTCATATAGACGCTTGATCTTTAAATTGAACACAAACAGTCTTCATTAAAAACTCTTCCATTGCTAATTACAGTATTTCAGGCAGCTTTTGCATGCGTCTAGGACTGTGTGTTTGACCTGCACGGGTTTGATAGAGGACAGGTTGACGTTTGGGTAACGTGTGGATGGATCGATGCTGTAGGCGGTGTAGTTCTTGCTGGTGTTTTCTGGAGTCGTTTGAGAGAGTAACTGATACACGCTCTCCCTGTAAAAGATACGCACAGCATCACTCACTATTGCACTAACTGACTCATACATGCATTTTATCTCATTTTATGTTGATAGATACAGTTCATAAGTTCGGGGTTGATAAGATTTTAATGTTTTTGAAATAAGTCTCTTATGATTACCAAGGATGCATTTATTTGATCAAAAATATATATTAAAAACAGTAATATTGTGAAATATTATAATTTAACATAGCTGATTTTTTTATTTAAATATACTTAATGTAATTTATTTCTGTGATCAAAGCTTAATTTTCAGCACCATTATTCCAGTCTTCAGTCCTTCAGAAATCATTCTAATATGCTGATTTGCTGCATAAGAAACATTTCTTATTATTATCAATGTTGAAAACAGCTTAATGTGTGTATACACTGTAAAAAAAAAAAAGTTGAGCAAACTTAAAAGTTTAAGGCAACCAGCTTCAGCAGATCGAGTTTTCTTAACTTCTTGTTTTAAGTTTAGGTTTATACAACAAAAAGCTAAGAAAACTCAAAATTACTAAAAAAATAAGTTGAGAACTCAAAAATCTGCTGAAGCTTAAACTTTTAAGTTTGCTCAACTTTTTTTTTTTACAGTGTAGAAACCGAGATAATTTAAGGATTCTTTGATAAATAGAAAAATAAAAAGAATATAATTTCATTGAAATAATTTTTGTAATATTATAAATGGTGTAAAAATGGTAAATTGTACCTCTCCGCCAACACCTCCAGGGGTGGCACACCTTTTCCCCAACTCTTGACCATCCACACAGTGTCAAACACAGCCAGGAAACCACGAGCAATGCCGGTACCCAGAGGCCAAAACGGCTGTAGAAGAATGAATAAATGAATTAATTAATTAATTATTTAAATAAACATAAAATAATAAAAAATAAATAATTGAAAAAAATTAAATACATTTTTTTTGTAGTATTTAAAAGGAAAATTAATAAAATTAAATAAAACAAAACATGGCCGATATTTATATGTAGATGTTTTAGTTAGTTTGATGGCCAATACATTGTTTTACTGTTGTACTATTTAAACAGTGTTTACAATAAAATTCTACATTATATTAAAATTATTATAATAAATATTATAACAAAAAAGACACTGTAGTAGTTTTGAAAGCTCAGATTGAAAAATACAGTTCTGAAATAGTACAAAAAAAAAAGTCCTTATAATATTTGCCTTCTTTATCAGTCTAATGTCATAATCAGCCACTCTGTTGACTCATAACACACCTCTACTAGAGAGTCTCCCACCAGCGCGATGAGCAGTCTCTTCCCCTTCCTCTCCTTCACCAGAGAGGCGTTCTCTGCCCTTTGCATGCAGGTGAAGTCAAACATGGCCACGTCCGGATGGCCAGCATAGTTCTTTGCGAATTCCATGTCTGGCAGCATGTGATCTGTGGAGAAGTCAGCGGCTTCGTATGCGTACTTCTGCAGGGCCTCCTGGTTGACGTTTGCAGGTGCGAGCAGCTGACTGACATCAGAAAAGTCCTGAGAAGCAAGAAAGGTTTAATGCTAGTCTTGTTGTTTCAGCATTGATAATAATAAATGTGTCTCGAGCAGCAAATCAGCTTATTAGAATGATTTCTGAAGGATCATGTGAGTAATGATGCTGAAAATTTAGCTTTGCGTCACAGGAATAAATTACAATTTACAATATTTTTACATAGAACACTGTTATTTCAACTAGTAATGATGTTTCACAATATTACTTAATTTGTACTCCCTTTGAGCTAAAATATATTAGTTGCATTTCTAAGAGAACACAAATAGCAACTGTCTGCAGTTATTCCAGTGAGAATACAGTAACAAAAGAGGACAAGAATAGCTGCGAGGATTGATAAATGTGTTTGTAAGTGTAAATGTGAGCTGGAAACGGGTTGAAACACGCCTGAAGTATCACCTCTGCTGATAAAATCAGGGCCTTTCTAGACTCTGTTCAGGCTTCATATGAGATATTCTCAAAGCCTCAGGTCTTTGAATGTGTTTCACTGTGTGTCGTACCTGCTTTATCACTCCTTTTTTTAACAAGCTTCCCTTTTTTGCAGTCATCACAAAATAGTGAGTATCATCTTTGTAGTAGACAATGTTCTCTAGATCAACGCCTGGAAAACATGACAAACGACAGGACAGAGAATAAAGTGTGTGTGGGTTTACTTTTTATATTTTGGAGACAAAACTGGGTAACACTTTATTTTTAAGGTGTCCTTGTTACACACGTCACATGTACTTACTATTATAATAACAATTACATACAAGTAACACTAAGCCAAACCCTAACACTGTAGTAAGTACATGTAGTTAATTAACATTTCTCGGTACTTAAATGCATAATTACACTTTAACAAGGACACCTTAAAATAAAGTGTAACCCCAAACTGTTGTTAATAGAAGCTAAATTGAACAAAAAGGAAAAAAAGATTTCTAAATATTTTTTTCTGATTGAATGTAAACGGTCTGTGGTATATTCTCAGTGAGATGAAGTAACTGTGTGAGTCTGTACCGATCTCAGACTGGAGCGCCTGGAAGAATTTCTGGTTGTATATTCGGGCCACGCCACTGATCTCCTGCACCCGAGCTTCTTCTTTAGTGTGGCGGTTTACGAAGTTTGCAGTGATACCGATGGCTAACTTTCCCCTGAGCTCCTTTATCTTAAAACCTGCATGAGGAAAACAACAATGAGAAAGTGTCATTAAAATAAAAAGTTAAAAAATAAAGATATAAATGCATTTAATAATATAATAAAAAATAATAAATGTATTTAGTACAAAGTGACTGGCATAAGGTAGGTTATTACAACAATATAAAAAAATATTTTTATTGCATTTAATTAAAAACAAAATAAAAATAAATAATAAAAAATATTTTGCACAAAGTGACTTGGATAAGGATAGATTTTTATAAACATTTTTTTTTTCATTCTACAAAATAAAGTAAAATAAAATTTGTTCTATAAACTAACTAAAAAATTAGTACAAAGTGACTTGGATAAGGACGGGTTTTATAACATAAAAAGTTATTACATTTCAAGATAAAATTATAAATAAAATAAAATATACAATAGGTAGCGGACAAATTCAGCTACCTATTGAAATAAAATAAAGTAAAAAAATTTAAGTATTTCGTACGAAGTGACTTGGAAAAGCGTAGGTTTTAGAACAAAAAAAATTTTTGTTTAATTTTTTTCGTTCTACAAAATAAAGTTAAATAAAATTAGTTTTATAAAAGTACCTTATAAATAAATAAATAAACAAGTGACTTGGATAAGGAGGGTTTTTACAACATAAAAATGTTTCATTTTTAAGAAAAAAATTATTTAATGAAATAAAAAGATAAAATAATAAAAATACTCAAAGCTTTTAGTACAAAGTGACTTTCATGGAATTCACTCATCTGCGTAAATGTTTTATTTACCATCAGGCACATATCTTCCCCCTCCAGCTGAAATAAAAACATCAAACTCAAAAGCAGCAGCTGTGTGGGACGCAGGAGACACCTGTGCCCTCCATCCTGATAGAAAGAAAGAGAGAAAGAGATATGAGAGTAAAAGTTAATGGACAAATGTTATGTTTATCCACACGACTGCAGATCTTTCAATGTCCTGTGACAGCTAAATCTGGTTTGTACCTGTGGATCCTGATGGTTCCCGCAGATCTTCAAAGGTCACACCTGTGTGCACCTCAACCCCCAAAATCAGGGCCAGTTTCAACAGAATCAACTGCAGCTGACGGATACCTAGAGAAACACAGATCTCATTACTATACTTCAATTTAAGTAATACATTGTAAGAAAATAACTTCTTTAAGTGTAGTCTTTGACTACAATTTGACTATTTTAGGGTCTCTTAACTAGTTACTAATTAGCATGCATATTAATAGAATATTAGCCATTTGTTAGTAGTAATTAAGCACATATTAATGCCTTATTCTACATGACCACATTAATGTACCCTTGGTGCGCATAAGAGACTTCTTTCAAACATATTTATTTCAGATATTCTCAAATCTTTGAATACATTTTGGAAGCAAAATTTGGTTATGACTGTCGTTCACGTTGTCTGTACTTCATTTGGTAAACTAAAACAACAACAACAACAACAAAACATATAGATGCTCACTTATGTGATGAATGGATCCACTGCAGAATCTGCCATAGAATTTCTTTGCACCGAGGTTGAGAAGGTCTCGAATGGTGTACGGCCACAGATGCAGGACGTTATTCCTTGTGAAGGATGCTCTTTTTTCCAATACGACTACCTGAGCGCCTAGTAGAGCCAATTCGATCGCTGTCCTGAGACCACATGGACCAGCACCCAGCACTAAACACTAACACAGAGAGAGAAACTGGGTTACATTTCCCAGCGTCAATCAACTTTATAGAAAGAAATACCTAACATTTCTCATATATGGTACCTTATTTTGGTGACACGCCTGGCCCTGTTCATAGTCCGGATGGGTGCCTCTCTTGTCGATCTTCTGCCAGAGGTCTTTGGCTTTCCAGTAGTTGAGTCTGTCCTTCAGCTTGCTGTAGAAGTGCTTGTAGTCCCTGGGCTCGACCTCCAGGTGGCGGCAGAGTTCGATGAAGTTCTGCTGTGTGTCTTTACATGTCTGCGCCTGGATAAAGCTTTCAAACAGAGCGTGGCTGGGATCGACAGAGTCAAGCTCGATGACCATTGTGATGGGAGAGGCCTGGGAGCTGCGGAGACAAGAGAGAGTGTTTACAGAGAAATTTCAAACAAAAAGAGCATTACGAAAGTCTCTGACGTAAAAGGTTTTTAAACAACCTCTGAACATTAATTTTGATGTGTAACTCAACCATTATTTGTGCTCCAAGAAGGAAAGATCTCTCAAATAGCGTTTGCTAAATGACGCTTGGTGTGTGGCCAGTATGGTGACCCATACTCGGAATTTGTGCTCTGCATTTAACCCATCCAAGTGTACATAAACCTGGAGCAGTGGGCAGCCATTGCTGCGGTGCCCGGGGAGCAGTTGGGGGTTCAATGCCTTGCTCAAGGGTCTCACCTCAGTCGTGGTATTGAGAGAGTGTTGCTTATTCACTCCCCCCAACTACAATCCCTGCCGGACCTGAGACTCGAACCTACGACCTTCGGGTCAAGTCCAACTCTCTATCCACTAGGCCACGACTGCCCAAATAACCCTAAACGCTTACACTGAAGGAGAGACCTGAGTCATATCTAGAAACCACAATTTCATATAGACATGAAAATTTGATCTAACAGCCTCTCAAAAAACCCAAGCACTAAAAACACCTTGGCAACAACCCAACACACAATAGCAGTTCAACATGTAAAAGCAACAACTACGTTTTTCCTTTAGAAATATATATATATATATATATATATATATATATATATATATATATATATATATATATATATATATAAAAAAAAAAAAAAAAAAAAAAAACTCGACTCACTGGAACTAGTACGGATAAGTTCATGGGAAATGTATGGATTTTCAATGTAAACAAATCCAAAATCATAGGGATGACAACGAAAGCAAGACTGATTAAATAACAAAACATTCTGTCATAATGTGTATGAAAAAGCATCTCTCTTTTGCATTTCATTTGTCTGAATTGCTTTCTGTCACAACTATGCTTCTGCAAGAGTTAATTTATAATATAAAATGTATGTATCTACAGGGTTTCTGCGAGTTTTCTGAAGACCTTTTTACCTTTAAATTAAAGGATACATAATATGTTCTCTAAATGTATATGGATCAGATTCACTTTTTACTTTCACTTTTTTCCAAACTTTGAAGTATTGCTAATACAAATCATATTAAAAGTAAAAAGTGAATTTATGATTTAAAAAAAGGGGCAAAATTTCTGCCAGTGGGCTCAGAACAATCAACTTGATTTAAATGGAAGTTTTTAATTTTCATTTTAGCATGAATTAACTTAATTTAGATAAGTTTCTCATGGAGCGCTGCTTTGTTTACAGCGGGGGGGGGGGGGGGGGGGGGGGGGGGGAAATGCTGTATCGCTGCTGTTCCATGAGCGCCACCTGCTGTCAGAGAGTGAATTTGCACTCATTCAGCCAGTCTGCTGTTCTTATGTAGTTTTTTGTGGTATAATTTCACAAAGCTACTATAACACCATTCCTTTTTTTTTGCATCAAATGCCCAGTCTGCAGTGACCATGCCTCTCATCAGCAGAAAGAACAACAAATGTACAGCTAAGAAACCCCCTACAGTTAGCAAACTAAGGAAGAGAGTGGACCAAGATCACACCGGCGCAGTGAGAGAAACTAGTGATGTCTTGCGGCAGCGGATCTGCTGAAGTCATTCAAAGCAAGGGCCTATACACTTCCTACTATCTTAAGGAAAAAATCTAAGGGAAATGAAATGTAAATGTCAATGGATCAGAAAATGATTTGTATTAGCAACGCTTCAAAGTTTGGAGAAAAAAAGTGAATTTATGATTAAAAAGGGGCAAAATATCTGCAAGGGGGTTCAGAACAATCAACTTAATTCAAATGGAAACAAGTTTTCATTTTCATTTTAACAAACTAACAGTTTCTCATGGAGCAAGAGTTCATCTCAAGAAAATATAGCTTGATTTAAAGATGTTTAGATATTTGTATTGTAAAACAAGTCAAAAACACTGACATTTTAGCAATGCATGAAACATTAAAGAGGTCATGAACTGCTCTGTTTTTTATTTTGTACTGTTCTCTGAGGTCAATTATAATGTTATCAAGACTTTTACATCAAAAAGCATCATCATTTAGAAGTAATAGGCTATTTTCTGCCCAGTTTTTAACCCCCCTCATCAGAACGCTCTGTTTGAATAGGCCTGGAGGATTAACACTTGTGTATGTTTAACAGTCTACATCCTTCACAGATGGCGCTGCTGTAATTTAGGTTAAAAACACATAAATGCTCATATCAAACAATCTGTTTAACAAAGCAATAATGAAAACTGTTACTCACACCTGTGTGTTGTGACATTACTGCCAGATCCAATATAGCCGACACAGCATTGTCTTTTCGTTTCAATCTTTCTGAAAATCTTGCGTCGAATTGTGCCTTGTTTGTAAACGAATCCGTGGTAAAATGAAAGTGAACAAAGGATCAAGTTCTAAATGACGTGGTCTGGAACTTTATTTTTCAGTTTATCCACTCTGTCCTAATGTTTGGATCAGAAGGAAGGCAATGCAAAGACTATTTTTTCATCAACACTGCATGTGCGAATTGGTGGGCGGAGCTAAACAGGCAGCGATGTAGAAGCAGGCGTTGATCTTCTCCTGCAGAAGTGGTGTTTAGCCACATTCCACAAGCTGTCATTTTGGCAGACTGGCTTCAATATAAGCTGTTTTTAGACTAACAAGAAAGTTCTGAAACTTACAGGATGTTTTATAGTACAAATTACCTCTTAAATGTCAAAAAGATCAAGGGAATTTTAGTTTCTCAGTACATGACACCTTTAATGCCATGGCTTTAAGTATTCAAGATTTCCTGCTCTAACTTCAGACCTTTTAAGTCCTTCATTTGTGGCAGAGCAAATTAAGACTTTAAAAACTCCAGATCTATAAAATATTGTGACAACAACAGTAATATACAGTGGAGATCAAAATGAGAAAACAACCTACAATGTAAGACAACGTGTAAGGGATGCACTCCGAGCTGGTTGAAAAAATGTGACAATTCAAGTCAGATGAGATGTTAAATGAATCGAGATACAATTGGGGGTGAGGGTATATGAGGGAAACTGACTATCTTTAGAAAAGTTTAGATGGTATTTCCTTTTCATCTTACTTCTATATGCCTGTAAAAGTAGTGTTTATCCGTGCAGCGCTGCTTTGTTTACCTTTTTTTTATATTTAAAAGAAAAAAACTTGTACTGGCTGATATATTGCAGTATAACTGATAGTTCACTGGAACTAGTACAGATAAGTTCATGGGAAATTAGTGGATGGATTTTCAATGTAAACAAATCCAAAAGCATAGAGGCGACAAAGAAAGCAAAACTGATTAAATAAACAATTCTGTCATAATTTGTATGAAGAAGCATCTCCCTTCTGCATTTCATTTGTCTGAATTGCTTTCTGTCACAACTATGCTTCTCCAACAGTTCATTTATAAAAATAAAATGTATCTACAGGGTTTTTGCGAGTTTTCTGAAAACCCTTTTACGACCAAGTAAAGATAATTTAAGGAATAAATTAAAGGAAGATATGTTCTCTAAATGTAAATGTCAATGGATCAGATTCACTTTTTACTTTCACTTTTTGTTTTTTCCAAACTTTGAAGTATTGCTAATACAAATCATTTGTATTAGCAACACTTCAAAGTTTGGAAAAAAAAGTGAAAGTAAAAAGTGAATTTATGATTTAAAAAAAAAGGGGCAAAATTTCTTCCAGTGGGCTCAGAACAATCAACTTGATTTAAATGGAAACAAGTTTTCATTTTATGCTGTTCCATGAGCGCCACCTGCTGTCAGAGAGTGAATTTGCATTCTCATTCAGCCAGTCTGCTGTTTTTATGCAGTTTTTTTATGGTATAATTTCACAAAGCTACTATAACACTAATTTTTTATTTACTTCAAATGGCCAGTCTGCAGTGACCAAGCTTCTCATCAGCAGAAAGAACAACAAATTTACAGCTAAGAAACCCCCTACAGTTAGCAAACTATGGAAGAGAGTGGAAGAAGAGTGGACCAAGATCACACCGGCGCAGTGTGAGAAAATAGTGATGTCTTGCGGCAGCGGATCTGCTGAAGTCAAGGGCCTATACACTTCCTACTAACTTTTGACAGCTGTAACGCTCAAATATTTTAGATGTAATCTTCTTTCATGCTAGAGTGGTTACGGTCATCTAATTTTGAGTACTGTGTTTTCCACAAAATGTTTTTTGTTGAAGCACCTTGGTTATTTTATAAAATTCAAATTTTGAGTGATGAAGATTAACAGTATTTCAGCAGAAATCTTTCCAAACAAGTCTTTACCATCACTTTTTAATCAATGTAACACATCCTTGGTAAATAAAAATATTAATTTCTTTCTTTCAAAAAAAAAAAATATATATAAAAAAAAAAAAAAAAAAATATATATATATATATATATATATATATATATATATATATATATATATATATATATATATATATATATATATATATATATATATATATATATATATATATATATATTTACTGACCCCAAACTTTTGAATGATAGTGTACAGTGTTACAAAAGATTTCTATTTTGAATAAAAGCTTTTTTTTATTCATCTAAGAATTCTGAAAAAGTATCAGGTTTTAAAAAAGCAGCAACAAAAGTTTCCAACATTGATAAAAATGAAGCATATCAGAATGATTTCTGAAAGATCATGCGACACTGAAGACTGGAGTAATGATGCTAAAAATTCAGCTTTGATCACAGGAATAAAATATATTTTAAAGTATATTAATACTGTTATAAATTGCAACAATATTTCATAATACACACACACACCTGTATATTAAAATAAAATGTTCTACAAGTATGCACAAGACAGCAAACATTACTATAATAAACAAAATAAACTTACAACAAAGCGAAAGATTCAATTGCAGAGAGACGTGTGCCTGAACAAAAGCATAGCATACTGTTCAGCCCGAATGAGCTTCATGGAATCAAGTTCCACAACTTTCAGCAGGAAACAATGCATTGTAAAGTTAACCCTGTGAGTTCACTTACACATACAGCAGTTATGACTAATGATATGTCACAAAACTAGAGTTTCCAACAACAAACAAGCAAGCAAGTGCACACCAGTACTACTGCATAACATCACACCAAGTGAGTCACTGGCTGCAGGCTGTACAAAAATAAAAACAGGGTGGAATATATTGCTAAGTGTTTCATGTGTAAATTTAGATTTCCAGCCCACTCTGATGAGTGTAATTGAAGCAAGTCTATTTGAACAAAACACTCAGTGTCACCTGCGACTCTTGTGGGTTTCATGAACACAAAGTGTCTGTGTCATTACAAACTCTCTGGATCACATGCAGATTCTTACAAAAGCACAACGTTTTCCTTCAGTCATGTTGGATATTCTTTCACTTTGATATATACAATAAATACTGGTGGAAAAACGCCAGGCAAGTTAAACAAGCAAGTTCACTTTCAATTCAATCACATATGAAAAGTGAAAGCATTTTAATACTGTTTAAATTTAGCATCCTAAATAACTTACCTAGTACCATATTAGAATTACTAGTAGCATATAAACTGATAAACTCTTACCTTTAAATGCAGTTTAAACTTGAGTTACGGGGATAAAGTGAAACCCTCTTCACAGCATCTCAGTGTGCTGAGCTACTGCAAGTACTTCCTTTGAGGCTTGTAACTAAAACATATGGTATTAATGAGGACAGACTCTATACTGAGGGACCAAGCATGGTGCTATGCTCTCGTGACATCCCGGTTTTAATTAACGATTTCTCTACTGACGTCGCATTACTTCTTGGTTCCCAGTTCAACTTCTGAGTGTGTTGAAATGATAAACATCAAGGACAAAGTCCTAGAAATTTGCAGAACGATGTGTTGTTGCATGATCTGAAGCATCATTGATGTTAAGAGTTTAAGAAAACACTGATTGTAATGTAGAACGCATCGCTAAAATGAGGTTAATTCAATACTGTAACTCCTTTTTTAGGGTGACGTCTTGTTACTCTTTCTGTGTAAAAAACAGCACGTGACTTCAGGTGGTTTTCGTGTTCAAACCCCATAATCAGCCCCCTGTGTGCTAACAGTTTGCTTCAAACAAATGTTTCAGCACTTCCCGAATGTTTTACGGTCACACAGCATGTAACACAGACAATAATCTCTCACACATCACTTCCTGGAAACAAACAAAGTCATGTCTTGTTCATGTTAACGCTTAACAAATGGCAGGGCTACTGGCTGAAAGAGTCAGTTGACAGCATACGGTTTTGCTGTTGTTTGAACATAAAGGCCTGTTATATGTGGAACAGATGTGAGATGTTTAACAGATATACATCTTTTCAGATACAGCATGCCAATCATGACACATATTAACACCTCTAATAAATCGAGTGGGTGGATCTCACAAAAACCTGTCAAGAATATGTCCAAGCCATATTTCACTCTCCAAAAAATATAATCACAATAAATGTTAAAATAATAATATTTAAAAACCACATTAACATTATGAAGAATTCTCTTTAATATAAAAATATACATTTATTTAAATTAGATTTTTTTTTTTAAGTGAAAAATTAAGTATTGGCCTTTAAAATAAAGCAATATACAACAAATGAACTGCATTCAGCAAAAGAATAATAAGAATCAAAAAACTCAAAAGTGAAATGTCCAGATGCATTACAATACATAAAAATAATCTCATAATGAAAAAGGAAAAAAAGCTTAATGGATGGATTTTTTTCTTTTTTGTGCATGAAATGTGATCTTGCCAGGTTTTTGTAGGATTCACTCTAGTTAAACTACCACTACTTATAAAACAACATTTATTGTGTGCTTCTGCAGGTTTGGTGGTGTTAAATTCAGTCCCTGTGGGCACATTAACAGATTAATAAAGTTTATTGATTCTGCATGGAAGGTGCAAATCTGTGCCTTATGAAACATTTGCATAGTGAATTGCTGATCTTATTATGTAGCTTCATATGCTGTAAAATAAACCAAATAGCTGCAGCGTCAGATACGAGATCTCTAAGGCAGCAGGAAACTCCACTTCAGCTCAAAATCTAAGCTTTTAGGAATATCAGATCAGTATAAACAAAGAACAACAATAACTATTATGGTTTACTGCATTAACAGCGTGCTGAATTTTTACACATTTACGCATTTTAATGATGACAACATGGGGCAAAATGTATTTTATATATTATCTTGGGGTCATAAAATTGAAAAAAAGCCCTAATTCTTTACTTTGTTTTGACTTCGGGAGAAATGTGGCCGGACATGTTCTTGACCGGTTTTGTGAGATTCATCCATTCTTAACTATAAGGGGTGTTTTCAGTTTCAAATTCACATGGGACGAAGCACGTACCACACAGATATACAGTGCTGCTTGAAAGTTTGTGAACCCCTTGCAGAATCTGTGAAAATGTGAGTAATTTTAATAAGAGAGATCATACAAAATGCATGTTAGTTTATATTTAGTACTGTCCTGAGTAAGATATTTTACATAAAAGACAGTTACATTTAGTCCACAAGACAAAAAAGTAGCTGAAATTATTAAAATAACCCCATTCAAAAGTTTGTGAACCCTTGGTTTATAATACTATGTGTGGTTACCTGAATGATCCACGGCTGTTTTTTTGTTTTGTGATGGTTGTTCATGAGTCCCTTGTTTGTTCTGAACAGTTAAACTGAGCACTGTTCTTCAGAAAAATCCTCCAGGTCCTGCAGATTCTTCAGTTTTCCAGCATCTTTTGCATATTTGAACCTTTTCCAGCAGTAACTGTATGATTTTGAGATCCATCTTTCACACCGAGGACAACTGAGGGACTCAAACACAACTATTACAAAAGGTTCAAACATTCAATGATGCTCCAGAAGGAAACACATTAAGAGCCGAGGGGTGAAAACTTTTTGAATTTGAAGATCAAGGTAAATTGTACTTAATTTGTCTTCCGGGAAACATGCAAGTATCTTCTGTAGCTTCCGAAGGGCTGTACTAAATGAAAAGAAATATATAAAATTATACTTTCTACAAAATAAGAAAAATTTGGAAATCTTCAACCTGTTCAAAAGTTTTCACCCCTCGGCTCTTAATGTGTTTCCTTCTGGAGCATCAGGGCATGTTTGAACCTTTTGTAATAGTTGTGTTTGAGTCCCTCAGTTGTCCTCGGTGTGAAAAGATGGAACTCAAAATCATACAGTTACTGCTGGAAAGGGTTCAAATATGCAAAAGATGCTGGAAAACTGAAGAATCCGCAGGACCTGGAGGATTTTTCTGAAGAACCGTGCTCAGTTTAACTGTTCAGAACAAACAAGGGGCTCATGAACAACCATCACAAAACAAAAAACAGCCGTGGATCATTCAGGTTACCACACAGTATTAAGAACCAAGGGTTCACAAACTTTTGAATGAGTTATTTTAATAATTTCAGCTTCTTTTTTTTTTCTTGTGGACTAAATGTAAACATCTTTTATGTAAACGAGCTAACTCAGGACAGTACTAAATAAAAAATAACATGCATTTTGTATGATCTCTCTTATTTTGTTAAAATTACTCACATTTTCACAGATTCTCCAAGGGGTTCACTAACTTTCAAGCAGCACTGTATGCTGTTAATTCATAAAATCATGCGACAAACTTAAAGAGAACAGTCTATGATGGAATCTTGATAACAGCCACTATTGATAAATACAGCAATATACATAAGCAAAGACTAAAGTCCCAGGGTTAAGACAGATTTAGTACAGTAAGTTCACTCTCATAAAAAAAGGTACACAAGCTGTCACTGGGGCAGTACCTTTTCAAAAAAGGTACATAAGTAAATTTAGGTATAAATATGTACACTTTAAGTACTTTTAAGGTACCACTATGAACCCTTTAGGTACAAAGGTGTACTTTTTGAAAAGGTACCGCCCCAGTGACGGCTTTTGTACCTTTTTTCTGAGAGTTTTAGGTAAGGAATCTACATCATTTTATAGTGCAGAAATTCCCCCTGCACTGATCAGTCATCAGTTTCAGCTATGTGAAATGCTAAGTTACCCAACCCAACACACACACACACACACACACGTGACCACCAACAAGTTTCTGCAATTTCCCAAGGGGCTTTATCTCAGGAAACAGGCTCAGTGTGGCTTCCAAAGGAGATGACGCTTTTAACAGAAAACAAAATGCTTAAACTTACGCAAACAAAGCACAAACCACAAAACAACACTAAACAGAAAAACAATTATACTGTGATATTACAGCTTTGCAGTGAGAAAATCGGAAACACAGATAGAAAAAGCACCATGTCTCAATATAACTGCTGATACCTAGTAGTGCTATGCTACTCATAATCCATGTACAGTAGTATTTACAGTATGGTACTCCAAAACTACATACAGAACTGGTACCATGGTACAGTGATTGCTTCAGATGATACACTGATAAAAACTAAGGTACAGTTATCATCTTCACATAGCCTATCCTGGTATTTACAAAGTACTAAATTAATATGTGAAAACACTTTTTAAACGTACTGACATGTTCTCATTATCTATAACCTTGAATAAACATATTAAAATACCCAAAACTCAGAAAACGTGACTCTTATTTGATGGCAACTTAAATATACATAAGTGTATTGTTATTATTATTGTTATTTTTCAAGATTCCTGTGTTCTGTCGATTTGTCCTACCCTGTCAGGTTTTGCTACCTCCCATTAAAACAGTAGGTAGTTCAATTCGAAAACAAAATTAAATTATTATTTATTAATGACTACACACAACCCTAAACCTACCCTTACAGTAATGCAGATGCATTAAATATTGTAAAGTCGCTTTGGACAAAAGCGTCTGCTAAATGACAAAAGTAAAAAAGTAAAGAGTGTAAAGACCATCGACTCTACCGTGCGACTCCACCGGGCAGGGACACCGGCAAGGGATAGTAGTAGCTTTTTATTTAATTTTTTCATTGATATGTTTATTATTGAAATGTTGTTGTTATATGCATGTGTTAATTTTATTTAATTTCTTTATTTTCTTAAATATGTGGGTAGATAGTATTTATAGAGTTGTAACTTTTTAGTTTTAGTTACTTTTTCTTATTTGTAAGTCGCTTTGGACAAAAGCGTCTGCTAAATGACAAAAGTAAAGTAAAAGTAAAAAGTAAATATTGTTAAATATTGCGCATGCGCATTAAGCCCCTGTAGGAAAACCTGACGGGTAGGATAAAATGTTTGTGAAAACAGTTTAAAACAATATTAATCAGTCTATCTAAACATGCAGACACCATGTATTCACTGTAACAACTTTATAAGCACATAATATCGTCACAAGTTCATATTAGCTTGTTTCTTTCTCCTTCACGCGGTGCAACGCTCACTAAAGTAACATTACATTTGCTGGTTTAGTAATTAATCGAGTGACTGGACATCTCTGTGATTAAAGTTAATCAAATGAAAAATTACCTTGTAAGCCAGTTTAGGACACTTTCAAATCAGTTGTACCTCCTTGTTTACCTCTCTGCGATTTTGACTCACCTTCGGCGTCTCGTCCGTCCAAGCATTGAAGCCAAGGCTCATGAATATTAATTACATAAAGTGACGTTGGACGATTTGATTGGCTAAAAGGCAGACGCTAAATTTTTCTAGTGTTCTTTGGGTTTTTTATTTTTATTTTATAAATGTGTTTTTATGTTTGCTTTGTTTACATATACAAATCAAAGTTCATTAACTGAATACGTGTTTATCGAGTATTTGTACACTTTTGTCATATTAGCCTATCTACTAACATAATAATAATAATAATAATTCTTATAATATAAAAACGGTTCACTCAAGGTTTGATCAAAAATAAATAATAAATATTAATTAGGGAAGTGATTTGACGGCTTCTGGACTTGAGGGGGTTTCACCGTCATCAGGTCGTAATTCATATTCATAAGCAGAGCGGGTGTTGTGTAATATTCGGGTCCCGTGAAAAACTGTTCGAGTGGGTGGAGTTACATGAATATTCATTAGTTCCCCTGTTGTGGGCGTGTCCTTGAAACAACGCGCAAACGAATGGAACTGAAAATATTAGTGCATGCTCCTCAAATCGCTACGTGTTTAATGGATTATTTCGAAAAGGTAATGAAGTATCAATGTTCAGCATTAAAGCATTAACTGCAACAGTGTCAAAACAATACATAGTTTGTGTAATAATATGATAAATCTTTTGATTGATTACAGGAATACAGCAAAACAAACCATAAGTGAATAACTCATGCTGAGAAAATTGTTTTTGTAGTTAAAATTGTAATCATTATAATTTGTAATTGATTATATAACACAGTGCATAAACCTTAAAGCATTATTCTGATGGCACAGTCTTCTTGGACATCAAGACACCCCTAGGTCAGCAGCTACTCCAAGAATACTATTTTTAAATTTGGATAAGAGCTCATAAATATGTTATCATCAATAGTGTCATAACATGGCCTTGATTTGCTTTTGTGATGTTTCCACATATTGTTTCAGACCGGACGTGGAGCTTAAGTCAAAATAAAACACTTACTAAAAAAGATAACATGTTATTTGTTAACCTGCTTGTCATTTTAACTGTTAACAATTAACTGTCAACATGAAAGTGTTAAAATTATTGAAATATTAACTTAATCTCAAAAGATATACATTTCAGAAGGAGACAGGAGAACAGAGTTTGGCTGACAAAAGCATTTGGGTTTCAAAATGTGATAAACACTTTTGAATAAGATTTTCAAATGTTCACAATAAAATAAAAATTAAACTAACTCCCTCTCATGTTGTAAGACTCATTCTTCTGTAGAAGATACTTTGAAAAATGTATCAATGCTGTTTTGTTCACACTGGTTTCAAACAGGTGAGTAAATGATGACAGTTTTCATTTTTGGCTGGACGTATACCTTTATATTATAATCCATTATAGGCTGCTTGGAGATTGGTGATTCCCAAACAGGTGTATGTGGAAAGATTTAGATTTTTTTACCTAAAATAAAATTAATAATAGAAGAAAATGTGACAGATAGAAATAAATGTGCATTTACCTGTGTGACTTTAATTATATAATATGAGAAAAATGAATATTTGTAGTTTGGTGTTGATAAAGATACTGATGGGGCTGTGAAGGCTGGGAAATACTGGCTATCAAAATTAAAAAAAGAAGATGATGATGAAAGAAAGACAGGATACTCACACAAGACTAGCTTATATACATTTTATTAGGCCACAGATACATTTGTAGAGGTATGTTTCAGGCATTGTTGTAGCTACACATTGCAGTACTAGTCACCAATGACAGGTAGTCTAATCTTTTAAAAAAAAAAAAATGAAAGCACCACAATTGAAATATATAAACGCTACACATCAAAAAGAAAACAAAAACTAGCCTAGGTCAGCATGAGTTATTCACTTATGGTTTGTTTTGCTGTATTCCTGTAATCAATCAAAAGATTAATCATATTACTATACAAACTATGTATTGTTTTGACACTGTTGCAGTTAATGCTTTAATGCTGAACATTTCTATAGAAATCAGTGTGTGACCTATTTAACAAATTAATGTATTTTTTGCTTAATTGAAGTGTATTTAAATATCTGAAACCTAAAATAAACTTTATTCGGTTGAACACACTGAACAGTTATGAAATATGTAAAGCATTGAACGCGTATTTCTTTTTTCTTCTTTATTTTATTTCTTCTATTAAAATCGATCGTGTTTTGGGGGAGGAGTTCAACATGGGGGGTTTTGTGGCACAAATCAGAGGTGCGTTTCTCAAAACCATAACTATGGTCGTTATTATAACATTTGACTTAGTTTTAGATGAAAGTTTTCTGCGTAAAAATCACTTTCCTGGGGACATATATTTGTAATAGAAATAAGCTTTTATATTGCTATTATATTCCGATATCATTATGCCTCAATTAGCTAAATATAGATTAAGAGTTGTACGTACAGAATGATGCCCTCTGCTATGTTTAATATTTATTATAAAAAGTATGACTTGTAATAAAAGTACAACTTCGATTAATATTTATGTTGTTAAAAATATCACTCTGTTCTGTAAATGCATTGTCTGCTGGTTTATTTAGCTACTTTTCAGCACATTAAGTATGCCATTTAATACATTAAGACTTTCAATGTTAAAGTGAAAATGAACACCTGACCACTGTTGGAAGTTTGCAACTGTTACAATTAAAAATCACAGAAGGGTAAAAACATGCAGGCAGACAATGGTATGATGTAAGCAACACAGCTACAACAAACAACACTGATAATGGGTGTGTTAGATTTATAGTGTGTGAATAATCAAGCTTTGACAATAATATTTGCGGCACCGAGGGGCCCCCAAATAAAATTCTGCTTAGGGCCCCATAAAGGCTTGGACTGGCCCTGTTCATAAGGTAAACCTTTTCCATAGTCTGATACTGAAGTCATTTTTCCGGGTAATGCATAGAAGCAAAAGTTATCACCACAGGGCAGGGCAGGCCTATCTTTTGCTCAGTTTATGACCCCCAAAGACTTTCGAATTTATTTTCAGACACTGTTGAAGAGTTTTAGAGAAGCAGGATGTGTTTTTACAAGGTTATTTTAGCAACACCAACTTTCACTTTTGAACAGAATTCGGTCAACAGCTTTATTCACAAGTTGGTTTTTAAAAACGTTTTAATAAACTTTAAAAAGAGAAGTTCTAAAAATTCTGCGTTCTAAAAAGTTTAAAGTTAAATATCAAAAGATATACCCTCAAAAGTATATAATGTGATTGTACGATCATGAATAACGCAGTGTGGGATGTAGTCGTAATATCTAACTGAAGTCCAACAAAAGCAAGGTTACTCAGATAACCTGTAGCCTACAGTTTATGGTTAAACTGGATGTAAATATTGCAGTTTACGTTAACATAAGAGTAGGTGTAGCTAGAGGACAATAAACTGCCTTTCAGTCGATTAAGAGTTCAAAACGCAATGATTAAAAAACAACTGTAATTGTCACGGAACGCCTCGGGAGTGGCGTGAAAAGACAGAGTCAGGGTCCAAATGCAGGTAAGGTGCTTTTTTAATGAAACAAAAAGGCCAACATGGCACAAAAAACAAAACAGAAAAGGACTGGGATATGAATGGCAATGCAGTGCATGTATCCCAGACCAGAGTAGACACTAGAAAACAAACAACTACCTTTACCCAGCATACACATGAAATCACAAATACAAAAACATCTAATGGAACCAGGCAGAGTGGTGGGAGAGTGGTGTATAAATAGTCCATGACAATGGGGAACAGCTGGGGGTGTAATGAGTGGGACAGGTGTATGTGTTTACGGAGATGAGTCCGGGAGGAAGCGAGATGGTGACCTCTGGTGGAGACGGGAAGAACTGCCGGGCCCGGACTCATGACATGACCCCTCCCTTAAGGAACGGCTTCCAGACGTTCCAGCAAAAACTCTCAAAAGTCCGGAGGGAGGTGGAACAGGGGGAGGGATGGTGGGCCAGGCCCGTGCAGCGCCAGGGAGGTGCCGGCAGAGCAAGAGGCCAAGGCGGGGCAGGCAGAGCAGGAGGACCGCAAGCAGACACCGCCGCTGCCTCGGAAGCCCTATGAGCGTGCACCGCTGAATCTGAAGCCTTGTGAGCGGGCACCGCCGCCTCGAGAGGAACGTGGGCGGACACCGCCACCTCGGGAGGAACGTGAGCGAGCACAGCGGTCTCGGGAGGAACGTGAGCGGGCACCATCGCCTTGGAAGCCTTGTGAGCAGGCACCGCCGCCTCGGAAGCCTTGTGAGCGGGCACCACCGCCTCGGAAGCCTTGTGAGCGGGCACCACCGCCGCCTCGAGAGGAACGTGGGCGGACACCGCCACCTCGGAGGAACTGTGAGCGGGAACCGCCGCCTTCGGAGGAATGCGAGCGGGAACCGCCGCCTCGAGAGTCCTGTGAGCGGACACCGCCGCCTCGAGAGGAACGTGAGTGGGCACCGCCACCTCGGGAGGAGCGTGAGCGGGCACCGCTGTCTCGGGAGGAACGTGAGCGAGCACAGTGGTCTCAGGAGGAACGTGAGCGGGCACCATCGCCTGGGGAGCTTCGTGAGCGGGCACCACCGCCTCGGAAGCCTTGTGAGCGGGCACCACCGCCTCGGAAGCCTTGTGAGCACCTCGGAAGCCCTGTGAGCGTGCACCGCCAAATCTGAAGCCTTGTGAGCGGGCGCCGCCGCCTCGAGAGGAACGTGGGCGGACACCGCCACCTCGGAGGAACTGTGAGCGGGAACCGCCGCCTTCGGAGGAATGCGAGCGGGAACCGCCGCCTTCGGAGGAATGCGAGCGGGAACCGCCGCCTCGAGAGTCCTGTGAGCGGACACCGCCGCCTCGAGAGGAACGTGAGTGGGCACCGCCACCTCGGGAGGAGCGTGAGCGGGCACCGCTGTCTCGGGAGGAACGTGAGCGAGCACAGTGGTCTCAGGAGGAACGTGAGCGGGCACCATCGCCTGGGGAGCTTCGTGAGCGAGCACCGCCGCCTCGGAAGCCTTGTGAGCGGGCACTGCCGCCTCGGAAGCATTGTGAGCGGGCACCGCCGCCTCGGGAGGAACGTGAGCGAGCACAGCTGTCTCGGGAGGAACGTGAGCAAGCACCGCTGTCTCGGGAGGAACGTGAGCGGGCCCCGCCGCCTCGCCTACATTCTAAATCATAAACATCTTAAAGACATCTAACAGATGTCTATTTGACATCTGAAAGGAAATGTTCAACGTTAATTTAAAACGTTAAATTTATCAGTATATATTGTAATAAATATTTGAGAAATGATCTGATTGTATTAGTTTTTAGAGAGTGATTGTCAATGTAAAAAGCAAATGGTAAAAGCAGATGAACACAAAACAAATCCTTAACGAGCCCAAAGGGATCAGACTGAATGATGTCAGATCACATGGGATTTATGGACCCTCTGCTGGGGAGCACGTTTGTTTTCATTAATCGTCTTTCCATTTACCATTCTATTATATATTATTATTTTTAATATAACACCTTTATTTTATGTATAGCACACATATAGCAAGCTTCTCAAGGTGCTTACACCAACCAACAACAACAACAAAAAAAGTAAAAAGTAAAAAATAAATACTTGCATTATAAGAGTAAAATCAAGTAAAAGCTACCCTAAAACGATTAAAAATAATATCATTCTCTAATATCATTAAATCTTGCTATTAGCTTTATATTTTAGAACTGCTGTTCTTGAAGTAATGCGGTTTATATTCTTATAAGGACTTATTCGTCACACTTAAAATGCTTTTTAAAGGCCATTGTATATTAATTTTACTTTTCACTTATAGCAGAATATACACTATGTTTATTATCATTATAATAATCAATATGAGCAAGCATAATTCAAGGGTAATAATCATACATCACAGTAGCATGTATGCATTTGCCCAGATCTGTGCTAATTACACCAAAGTTGCAGGTTCAGTTCTTCTTATAGACAATGTATTAATGTGAATTATTAAGACCACATGCTATTGCACCAATTTTCCTTTAACTCTCTGCTTTGCAAATAACAGCAAATGCTTCAGGCTACATTTTTCTGCATTTCCTTATAGAATCAGCTGTAAAACATTAACAAGGAAAGGCCTGGTTAATAATCTCAGCTATTTTTGTGAAGGAAATAAATCAGGGCATTCAAATTTAAAGATAAAATGGTTCACCCCAAAATGAGTATTTTCTGAAAATCCTCACGCCATCCAAGATGTAGAGGAGTTGTTAATTCATGGGAACAGATCTGGAAAAAAATGAGTATTCCATCACTTGCTCACCAATGGATGCTCTGCAGTGAATGGGTGCCGTCAGAATGAGTGTCCAAACAGCTGATAAAAACACCACAATAATCCACACCACTCCAGTCCATCAGTAAACATCTTAAATTGGAGCGAAAAGCTGTTTTAGTAAGAAACAAATCAATAAACAAGACGTTTAAACGGTCACTTCTGACCAAAATGTCAGTCAATAATCGCCAAGAACACTATAAGTTTTCCTCTCATATCAAAATCCACAGACATATTTGTTTTGAACCGGTTTGGCTTGTAAACGGTGCTTGATCTGTGAATATTTCTCTCCTGAATCAGACAAAATGACTTTTTTCACTGAAGAAAGCAGTATTATGGATAGAGGACTTGTATTTTAGCTGGTTTGAAAAAAATGGATTTGTTTTTTTTTTTGCCAACAAAATATTTTTTGCTTCATAGGATGTTAACTGATGGACTGGAGTGGTGTGGATTACTTATGGATTATTGTGATGTTTTTATCAGCTGTTTGGACTCTTATTCTGACGGCACCCATTCACTGCAGAGGATCCATTGGTGAGCAAGTGATGAAATGCTACATTTCTCCAAATCTGATGAAGAAACACTCATCTACACCGAGGCCTAAATTTTCAGCAAATTGTAATTTCTGAGTGAACTATTCCTTTAAAACAAGTTGCGAAATAAAAACACTCTTGTGATTAAATCCAAGCTTTAGAAACAGTTTATTGCACTTAAAAAAAAATAAAAATAAAATAAAAAAAAATAACACCATGTCATAATTTTTTTTCTAAGTACAAATCTCATTTCAGTGTTATTTCATATTTTGAAACCAGTCATGGCAGAACTGTACACTGGGAGCAAGTACCTGGAATCTGATTGTGAGCAACTGCAGTTAAAATACAGACACGCAACTCATAGAAAACAACTGCATAGTTTGAATACATCAGATGGGGATGCACTAATATTGTGGTTAGCCTACTTGTAGATCTGACCAGTTTAACTTGTCATAATGTTATTTTCCAGTTCTACAGCACGAACCAGAAAGAACACGCCATCGTCCATCCATCCATCCATCCATCCTCTGTAAGTCACATTACGATCAGAGCGATGCATACAGTGCAGTTTACATTGCAGTAACTACCTGTCAAAATCAACTGTAGATTTATTGCAAGTTAAAACCGTTAAAAAGTAATAATAAAACAGAATACTTTAGTGCGAAAGCCACACCTAAAGAAATTATTCTTAAAAGGTGAGCTTCTTACTGTAAATAAAAATAAAGCAAGCGACTTGAATCTGTAAATCCATCCCGTTTTGTGATTGGCTGCTTCTCTATGCATTCAGTTGCTGTAACGGATTTGCTGAACGCAACTAGGATATTTTTGCGATCAGCTTCGCGCAGGACTGAACTTCTACCTATAACGTTGATCTTACGGGGAGTAACAAGCAAAGCTCTGCTGAGCATAAACTGAGGCAATATGAATAAATATGAAAAGAATATTTACATACTAAAGTATTTACAGAATATCGACAGGCGTCACACATCTACCAGCTAAAGTACCGCGATTACAGCTGCATGCCACTCTAAACAACTCATCGGGACATTTCCAAACCCTTACCATCATCGTATCGGCACAAACATCCCTACAACTACAATATATTTCATTCTACATTGTCTCAGCAGTGATTATATTATTTATTCGGGTATCTCAAACCATCATTAACACCTCACAGACAAGGTTTATGGCTTTCTGTGGATCTTATGGGAAAGCAGTAGCGATGGGAATGAGGTCGTTACCCACAATTATATATAACAATGGCTATTTTGCATATAACATATTGGCCACTTTGACGGCATGTGTCAGAATTAGTCTCAAAAAAGCCAAAAAGATAAAACGTTTGAAATTCAAGCTTTTAACAATCTTTGAGGAGTCAGTTCAAACATCTCTTGAACAATATTCATGAGTGATAAAAGCAATAGTTCACAGACACTACAAAAGTAGATTTTCTTCCTGTGTTTTTGTCTTGCTTTCCTGTGCAAATATTTCAACATTCTTAAATCAACTTCACTGTAGGAAAAAAAAAAAAAGTTGAGCCAACATAAAAGTTTAAGGCAATCAGCTTCAGCAGATTTTTGCGTTTTCTCAACTTATTTTTTAGGAAATTTCTCAACGTTTTGTTGTTTAAATTTAAAACAAGTAGTTGAGAAAACTCAATCTGCTGAAGCTGGTTGCCTTAAACGTTTAAGTTTGCCCAACTTTTTTTTTTTTTTTTTTTTTACAGTGTTGAGAAACAAAATGCTTATGATAAAAAGTTGTGTTTTCTGAAAAAAAAGATCAAAATTAAGTGACTTTAGGCTTAAAACGAGAAAAAATCTGGCAATTAGGTAAGAAAAATACTTCATAAGGCTAAACAAGTTGCCAGATATTTTTCTTGTTTTAAACAGAGTCACTTAATTTCAGAAAACAACTATTTTATATTATTTCGCTTGATTTATGAATGTTAAGATATATGTAATGGGAAAACAAGACAAACAATTTTTTTTTTTTGCAGTGTAAAAATTTAAATTGGCATCATTTACTCACCCTTATGTTATTCCAAACTTTTATGCGGTTATTCTTGCCATGGGACACAAAAAGAAACATTAAAGGACGTTTCTCTCATGCAATAAAAGTAAAAGTACTGTATATGGAAAAGAGCAGCATGAACATTCATCTAAACATCTCCGTTTGTGTTTTACATGACACGAGGGTTAGAAAATGACATTTTTTCCAGTGAACTATTTCTTTAAATTCTAGTTACAAAGCCTGCTCATCCTCTGTTACAAAAACAACATTAATAAAAATACATTTGATACATAATAAAACCGTACAAAATTCATTTTTTCCTTTGTATTGGCACACAAAGTAGAACTATACAGTCATTTCTGCTTTAAACAAAAACAATGCTATATCAGTAGTTGTTTCGAATACTAGAAGAGTAGAATAACCGTATCAAATTAAACCACATTCTGAACGATTCTCTATTTGAGTCCATATCAAAAGGAAGAATGCTTTGTTTCCATCATTTCAGAATTCAGAACGAATTCCAATCACGTGACCAGTGTTCAACCAATCACGTTCTTATTCCAGTTGATCCAGGTTGATACAAAAGAAACCAACAAACATAGTGGGACAAAAGCTCATTTCTACCATTAAAAGGCATAAAATACCACGTTCAGATACAGACCCTGGATATCTATTGGAAGACATTAATTCGGAACGTGAGAGCTGCAGTCACAGATGTCTCCAAACATGCGCTGATGTCTGATGATGGCCATCAAACCTCGTTCATCTGAGCAGGCTTCACAACGAACACCAGAGCTGATGGAGCTGACGCTTTGGGGGTTTGTGGGGGGGATAGAAGTGAGGGATTGTGGGCGGAGGATGAATGACAGATCTGGAGCATCCACTAAAAGGGTTTAGGAGAGAAGTGGTGGTACATCGAGGTCAAGAAAACAGCTAGGGATCAATCCGCAGAGCTTCGGAAATAAAGCCTCGCAACAATTATCAGCAGAAACGGCGGCTGAAGAAGCGATTTGTTATCGAATTTCTTTGCAGAAAAGATGCATCTTGTCTTGCTGTTTGCAGCTCCTCTGCGATGAAAGTGGAAAAACATGCGATTATAATGCTGTAACACTGAGACCATGTGAAAAGCCAATAAGTTGCTTTAAATGGGCTGATTTAGCTGGATGCGATATTGTTGTCCTGTGTGGATCAGTATTGTTTGGGTTATGCCACAAACATCCTGTCTTAGTTTTCCCGGTCAGGGAAATGATATCCTTTTCGCTGCTCTCACACTTGACTGGATCTGCATCTCTAGAGGTTCTCGCCCGGCTGGTACTGTGGTTCAGTGGAGGTGAAGTAGTCTTCTAGGAAGCCCTGGAGGTATTCGAAGGTGGGCCGCTCCTCGGGCTCCTTGCGCCAGCAGGTCAGCATCAGCTCGTGCAGGGATTCGGGGCACTCGGCGGGACAGGGCATCCTGTAGCCACGCTCCACCTGGTCCAGCACCTCCCGGTTCACCATACCTGAGCGGAGGAGACACGTCAAACAGAGTGGATGTGGGTCAGGTGTCAGATTGTGGTGCAGGCACATTTTAACCAGGCAGTGTGGGTTGTGGGTTGTCAGCAGGGAGGAACAACCGGAAATGTTGTCATGTGCCCTTTCCGGAGAGGCCTCTTTAAAATGTCATTTAATATGACAATATTATGTTTTATATTATCAAACACACCCTTGTGTTATTTTTTATTTTACAAATGATTACATTATGACCTGTCTGCGAAAAATCCTCAAAAAACTTTAATAATAATCAATTACATCTTTTTAAAAAGAACAATAACAATAATGTACCGTTGTTAAAAAAAAAAAAAAAAAAAAGGTTTGTTACAATAAAATAAAAAAAGGTTTAGTTTTTTTTAGGATATTCACACACACAAACACACAAATATATACATATAAAAATTTTATTATTATTTCTTAAATTTATAATTTTATTTTATTACATTTTGGGTAGCATAATTCTTAAATAATTTATAGAATAATTTAAATGATTAATATTTAAAATATTCAGGGTTTTTTTAATAAAAAAAATTGTTTTAACCCTGCACTGGACTCGATGTGAAAAAATAAAAATAAAATAAAATAAATAAATAAATAGTTTTAAAATAATATATAGAATAATTTATACTTAGTTAATTACATTAATTACATTTTCAAAAAATATATAACAATTTTTTCAATATGTAATTACACATATATTTTTATATATGCAAATATTTGAGATAATTTATAATAAAAAAAAAGCACATTTAAATATGGTGAGCCGGTGACTCTCTTTGATTAATATTTGACTGTAGAGTAGTAATACCTGGATAAGGCACCCTGCCTTTGGTCGTCAGCTCCGTCAGTAAGACCCCAAACGACCACACGTCAGATTTGATGGTGAAGCGGCCGTAAAGCGCCGCCTCTGGTGCAGTCCACTTGATGGGAAACTTGGCTCCTGTTGTAATAATGATTTAAGAGAGGCCTGTCATCATGATTAAACTGATTCAATTAAGGTCGAAGCGCAGAAAAGGCAACAGCATTAAGTCTTGAAAATGAGACAGATTTTACGGCCTCAGGAAACAACTGAAGATGTGAAGAACACGGAGTGCTCCTGCTCACCCTGTCTGGCTGTGTATTCATTGTCTTCTATGAGTCGAGCGAGGCCGAAGTCAGCCACTTTACACACCAGGTTATCACCCACCAGGATATTGGCAGCCCTGAGGTCCCTGTGCACATAGTTCATTCTTTCCACGTACGCCATTCCAGAGGCGATCTGAGGACAACACAAAATTATAACGCCGCTGGGCTCAGTGCCGCCCTCCAGGGTATCCACAGAATAGAAACAGATTCATATACATTATGAAGACAATGACAGCGGCGCTTGGTCATGCAAAAACCGCCACCATAATGCTGTTTTTAGTGATGTACTCTACAGTATTCAAGCCTCTAAATATAGCTCCTCCAATACATGGTTATATAGATTTTTATTACTCTATGAGTGTTTAATTTAATTACATTTATGAATTTGGCAGACACTTTTATCCAAAGTGACATGCATTGCTTTCAAGATAATGACTTGGTGCTGTGCTGAACAGTTTGAGCTACAGGAACTACATTTTATCTATTTATTGCAAATTTATATAATGTTTCAGAGCAGCCAAGAGTCATTGCTATTGTTATGTAATGGCAGTTTCATGTTTAATACAGTGGGTTGTAAGATTCTATATCAAAAATTCTAACTAAAATTGATTTGTGGCTATTTTAGTCACTCTTGGAGTCATGAAAAAAAAAAATTATATATATACACATATACATATCAAAATATTATTTTTATTAAAGTAAATAATACTTTTTCTACAGCAGTTTTGTGGTCATGAAAATGTGTTCAGTTCCATAGTATACATAAATTAAAATAACTGTTTCAATATATTCAATTGGAAAACAGTTATTTTAATTTGCAATAATATTTCATAATATTACTTTTTTTTTACTGTATTGTTTTAAATCAAATAAATGCAGCCTTGGTGAGCAGATGTCGTCTTTCAAAACATCTCACAGCACCCAAACGTTTGATCAGTAACGTAAATTTTCTAACATAACGTTTCCAATTATATTACTTTTTATTTAAGTTTCAAAACTGTTTTAAGTTTATTTTCCTTTGTGATTTCATTACTAGATATCCTATCATATAATGTCAGTCTGAAAGTACCTGAGAGGCCATATCCACAAGCTGAGGCAACCGCAGCATTTTCCCCATGTCACCCTTCAGGAAATCCAGCAGACTTCCTGTGAAAGCAGAAATCACAGCGTCACATCTCCATTCACACTTTACTGGCAGACCTTACCACAAAGCAGCTAACATCCAGATGTTATGCTCCATTTACACATCTTACAGCCAGTTCTGGTTTCTCAGACATTTTTAGCCCAATATAGTTCCCTGGATCTCTGTACTGACCTTGTCCCATGTACTCAGTGACTATGTAAATGGGCTCCTCTGAGACGACGGCGTAAAGCTGCACCAGCTTCTCGTGCCGGAGTTTCTTCATCACCTGCGCTTCCTGCAGGAAGGCCTCAGGAGACATAGTGCCAGTCTTCAGGGTCTTGATGGCCACGCGTGTCGTGCCGTTCCAAGTTCCTGATGGGAGAAAAAGACACTGTGAATGCTTTGCTTGCATCATTACACAGCTGTGGCATATTTGTGGCCTTGGCCCACAAACCAGTCTTAAATTATGGGGTATATTTGTAGTAATAGCCAAAAATACATTGTATGGGTCAAAATTATCCATTTTTCTTTTACGCCAAAAATCATTAGGATATTAAGTAGAGATTATGTTCCATGAAGATATTTTGTAAATTTCCTACTGTAAATATATTAAAACTTAATTTTTGATTAATAATATGCATTGCTAAGAACTTCATTTTAACAACTTTAAAGGCGATTTTCTCAATATTTAGATTTTTTACACCCTCAGATCCCAGATTTTCAAATAGTTGTATCTCAGCCAAATATTGTCCTATCCTAACAAACCATACATCTATTTAAAGCTTTTAGATGCTGTATAAATCCCTATTTCGAAAGATTGACCCTTATGACTGGTTTTGTGGTCCAGGGTCACATTTAACTCATAAAGCTTTGGTTTTTGATAGAGGGAAGTTGAATGAAGAAGTCTTACCCATCCAGACCTCTCCGAAGCAGCCCTGGCCCAGTTTGACGTCCAGTCTTAGAGAGTCCCGTGGGATCTCCCAGGCGTCCCGTGCCAGGCCCTGAGTCTGAGGCTTCAGCACGGGACACACTTCAGTCAGACAGTGGCACAGGCCGTCTGCGTGCTCTGTGACGGACACCGACAGAAAGGAGTGCATTTGTTTTTTTGTTAAAATTTTGCATTGTCACAATCTTTCCTTTTTTTTTCGAAAATGGGTAGTTCTAGCTCATTCTGATTTTATATTAATGCACAAAGATGCTTTTATTGCAGAATTAAAATTAAAAATGGCAATGTAACTAAATTAAAAAGTTTAAATTTAATTATTATTAGTCAAATCTTTATTAAAAAATTATATATACATTATTAAATAATTTAAAATAAATAATAAATTAAAATAGAATAAAAAAAATAAGTAAATACTTATACAACTTACTATATAATACTTTAACTTATTCTAACTTAATAAACAATTTAATCAACCACATCAACAAAGTTGATGTTTTTTTACATTATTATTATTATTATTATTATTATTATTATTATTATTATTATATACACACACACGCATATACACACAAAATTTTTCTGAAATATATACATGCATGTGTGTGTATTTATACATAATATGTGTGTGTATACTGTGTATGTTTTTTAACTAAACAAAAATGTTTATTTTGGATGCGATTAATCCCGATTAATCGTTTGACAGCACTAATAAAAATGCATATAAATATCATTATTATTATTTTAGGTAATAATAATCATAATAATAGTAATAGTAATAATAATAATAATAATAATCATCATAATAATAATAATAATAACTACATTCATTTTTTAATTAACAATAAACATAACATACCTTAAATGTATTATAATTGTTGCATTATTATTTTCAATAATAATAAACAAAAAATACACACTATTATTATTATTATTATTATTATTGATAATAAGTAATAATATTAATACAAAATAATAACATTAATAACTTATAAATAACAAATATAGTTGAAAAATATGGTAAACATTTATTATTTCATCTTTCTCTTGCAGGGTTTTAGGGCCTATTAACACTACTTTTAGGGCAACATAAGAAGCAATGGATAAATTATTATCTATTTGCTTTATGCAATTTTTTTTATTTATAGTTCTAACGGTCTTTTTATTTTGCAAAACTCAAGTTCCCACTTCCAGAAATACCAGTCTGTATCACTTCCCTTCACAAACAATCAGAAAGAAGCAGGTGTGTATGAGAAAGCGACTCACGGCGGTAGTGGTTGACCAACTGCTGTAAAGTACTGAACTGTGTGCGTGACGTGATGTAAAATCCCCCGCTGTCCAGCTTCCTGATCTTGTAATGTTTGACATTTAGACCCTTGATGTTGTCGTAATCCAGAACAGAAAGACAGTAGGCACCTAAACAACCACAAAGAACACATTTGAGAGGTGAACTGGATGACATGGATGGCACTAACAAACATTTAGATTGGAGACTCTTAGATTATGATGGGTGCCAGATTCTACACTTTTGTAGGATTTTATTTTTCCCTGAAATCAACTAAACTGAGCAAAAACGTGCATTTGGTGCATTCGTTTCTTCCTTTCTGTTGTAGTTTCTGGTCCCCATTGACTTCCATGGTATTTCTTTCCCATACTATTGAAGTCAATGGCTACCGTCAACTGTTTGGCTACCAACATTATTAAAAAATATCTTGATTCTGGGGCCTATTTCATAAAACAAGTTTACCAAACACTGTGTAGAATGGTCTGTAGAGGGCGCTGTGGTGTGGTCATTACACACATTCATTCATTCTGTCTGTCTGTCACTTGCTAGCTCGTTCCCACCCCGGCCTCGTCTCTCTGGGGTTTGACTCATCTTCAGTCTCTCTTGGTCTCTCCGCGAGCTTCTCGCTGATGGTATGAGCTGTGTGCTATGGCTCGCGGTTATACGCTTGACCTACTTCTCGCTCTTCATCCCTACAAGCACTTCTCTGACCTTCGTATTCTGTCGTGCGCAGCCATATGCACTCTTTACATATCATCTCAGATGAACATTGTTTGTGTAAACGGCCATATATGGAGCATGGATCTTTAGTGTTTAGAGAGGGAGAGAGGCTGCAGGGAGGAGATGACAAATGACAAACTGACAGCAGAAAAGGGGAATTCAACTGAACATGCACTTTGCTCTGATCCGAAATCCTAAAATGCAACTTCCTCAATGTACACACATGCATGAGCAATTTCCTCCAAACTGGTGTTGGTTCTTTGTCGTCGCTGCCTTTTTTAATGGTTTCTTTATTATGCAACTGTTACAGTAGCTGTGGTCTCTGAATTTGACTGGCTGAGAAGCAACAGCACTGGAAATGTTTTATTTGAGAGATGCTTTCGTTAAAAAAAAAAGAAAAAAAGCAAAATCACATTTGATCAGTTTTTGCATTCCCTGGGATGTTGAGCTCTTGACCCTGATGTTATGAGTGCCAAGCTCTACTGTTTGAGCTACAGGAAAGAACTGAGTTTCATTCCATAGATGCCATTCTGACACAATTTTCCATTCATCCCTGCAGTTTGGCCTTTGAATCAACACTGTGACACCAGACGAAGGATAATTACAAAATATAAATTGTCTATTAATTCACAAAACTGTGGTTGCTTGGCAACAGTAAACAGAATTAAAGTTAAAAAAAATTTTTATCTAAATTAAAATAATTGTATTATTGTTATTATTAATTATTATTATTATTATAATTATTTAAAATTAATAAACAATATAAATTATAAATAATTTATTTGCTATAGTAGTAATAATAATACAATTATTTGTATATTTAATAATAAATAAAACATAACATTTTGTGATTTTTATGGTGTTATATGGATTTATATATTTAATATACTGTGTACGACATATTTTGGGGTTTTTGCTTTGCTCCTTGTTTTATGTGGATATAATTGTAATATTTTTTTATGTTAATAATACATTTAATCAAATATTTTATTGTGCTTATTAATGGAATATTATATGTAATATACTGTGTATGCCGTATATTTGTGTTTTTTGCTTCGCTCCTTTTAGTTTTATGTGGATATAATTTTAATAATTATTTTTATTTTAATATTAAATTAATAATAAATAAATAAAATATTTTATTGTGCCTTTGAATTGATTTATATATTTAATATAATGAGTATGTCGTATATTTTTGTTTTTTGCTATGCTCCTTTTTTGTTTTTTAATTTTAATAATTGCCTATTTATGTACATTTTGATTTCAGGACGACTTGTAACACTGTCCAGGGACTACAGAAGAAAAATATCCTTTGGGTTAAACCTGGTGCATTTACAGAAATATTTATTAATGTGCACTGTCCCTGTGCACAAAAATAAATAAATAAAACCTAACTTATAAGTAGATCAAATAAATAAAAAGTGTAAATAAATAAAAAGAGTTTAGAGTTTGTACTGTTCGCATTCATTCACCTTTGGTTGTCTCGCTCTCTCTGACCAGGAAAGTTCCTCTCCTGTTTTCCAGACTCAAGAGGAGCCGCTCAGAGTCCCTGCGTGTGATCTTTCCAAAGTACCATCTGGAGAGAGATGAAGAAAAAGAAAAAGAAAGAGAGACCGTGTGTATTTAGAGTAAGTAATCACATGTAACATTGTATCAGAGACACACAGTTGGCCAGAAATACAGCTTATGCTGGTTCACAGACAGAACTGCCATCCCATTGTGCAAACATGTACACCACCATTCAAAAGTCTAGTGTCTGTAAGAATATACTTACCAAGGATGCATTTATTTATTCATATTTTGAAATATTACAATAATTTTTTTTTTTATATATTTGAATCAATGTTAAAATGTAATTTATTCCTGTGATGCAATGCTGAATTACTCCAGTCTTCAGTGTCACATGATCCTTCAGAAATCAGTCTAATATACTGATTTGCTGCTCAACAAACATTTCTTGTTATTATCAATGTTGAAAGCAGCTGTTAAATATACTTTTAAATAAATTTTTTCAGGATTTTCTGATAAACAGCATTTATTTGAACTTTAATTTGATTTTCCTACTCTTAGTTCCAGTAGCGATAAAACGATGATTTTTGGGATTCATGACCAACTCGGTGACATTTAGTGTCCATAAATCAGCACAGTTTGTTGTTAGCTGCTGCGCTCTCTCAGAGTCTTACCTTTTCTCCAGAGTCAATCTGAGATGACTGGCAAGGCAAGGGTGGAAAAATGAGTCATTATAGGTTTTCAAAGGAGTGCTTGTGTGTATTTGTTTAATGCGGCAGTCGACGGAGCAACCGCGCGTGTGCGTATCAGGAAAAATGACCAGAATACGAACAGGACAGACAATAGTAGAGGGGCCGCCTGAGGCAAACACTGACGTACTTTGCTCAGTCAAGAAGGAAAATGTTTTTGGGCCACCAGTGTTTTTTCTTTCTAACTGATCGAGTTGATGGAGAGACTTCATTGCAGATAATGGAGGAGGGCGAAAGAGCAAAACCATGAGGGGAAATATGAAGGACTCAAAGGTCAGACCGGAAGGAGAAAGAGAGGGGCGAGAATGAATCATTCTGTTAGTAACGTCACAAGGGTTGAGCATCAGTGTTATTTTAGTGTCATTGAGAGAATAGAGTTTAATAATAGTCTGAATTTAGGTTTTTTTTTTTTATTGTAATAGTTCTTATTTTTGTATATTTTCAATTTTTGCTAAAGTTTTAGTAATTGTGTTGTGTGTTTGTCATTTTTATTTTTTATGTCTTTATAGTGTTTATTCATTTATATTTCTAATTGTTTTAATACATCAAGTCAAATGAAAATTAGAACTGTTTCCTTGGAGAGATTGAGAGGGAGAGGGAGAGAGAGAGAGAGACAGACGGACAGATAGTTGACAGACAGACAGACAGACGGATAGATAGATAGACAGACGGATGGATAGATACATGGACAGATGGGTAGATAGTTGACAGACAGACAGTATTCACATGCTTATTGTTTTTGTTTGCACTGCAATTGCTTTATAATTGCTTTTCAAGCATGTGATGCTCCTGTCATTTGTATTTAGACACACCTGTGGCAAGTAACAGGTGTGAGCAATATAGTAATCACACTTGCAACCAGTTAAAATGGAGAAAAGTTGACTCAACCTTTGTGTTGTTTGTCATACTGAGCATTGACAAAAGAAAGTAGTGTAAAGAGTTGTCTAGATTTTAGGAAAAAAAAAATTGTGGAAAAACATGGACAATCAAGGCTACAAGTCCATCTCCAGAGATTTTTATGTTTCTGCGTCCACTGTGCGCTATATCATCAAGAGGTTTACAGCCCATGGCACTGTAGCTAACGAATGGTGGATAAAGAACCCCGATTAACTTCCAAACAAATTCAAGCTGATTTGCAGACACAGGGTACAACAACGTCAACTCGCACTATCCGTCGCCATCTGAATGAAAAGGGACGCTATGATAGGAGACCACTGCTGACACAAAGGCATAAAAAAGCAACATTGGAGTTTGCCAAAATGTATGTGACAAAACCACAATACTTCTGGGAGAACATACTGTAGACAGATGAGACCAAAGTAGAGCTTTTTGGTAAAGGACATCATGGGACTGTTTACAGATAAAGAAATGAGGCCTTCAAAAAAAAAAAGAAAACAGTCGTTACTGTCAAACATGGTGGAGGTTCAAAGATGTTTTGTGGTTGCTTTGCTGTTTCTGGCACTGGATGCCTTGACTGTGAACGGTATCATGAAATATGATGATTACCAAAGAATTTTAGGGCGCAAGGCAGTGGCCAGTGTCAGAAAGCTGCGTCTCCCCTACAGGTCATGGGTCTTCCAGCAGGACAGTGACCCGAAACACACTTCAAAAAGCACTCAGAAATGGTTACAAACAAAGTGCTGGAGAGTTCTGAAATGGCCAGCAATGAGTCCAGATCTGAATCCCATAAAACACCTGTGGAGAGATCTCAAAACAGCAGTTGGGAGAAGGCATCCTTCAAATCTGAATGACCTGGAGAAATTTGCAAAAGAAGAGTGGTCCAAAATTCCAGTAGAAAGGTGTAAGAAACTCATTCATGGTTTCAGGAAGCGATTGATTTCAGTTATTTTTTCTAAAGGGGGTGCTACCAAATATTAAGTTAAGGGTGCCAATAATTTTAGATTAGATTAAGATAGATAGACAGACGGATAAATAGTTTACAGACACATAGACAGACAGACAGACAGACAGATGGATAAATAGTAGATAGATAGATAGCAGACAGACAGATGGATAAGTAGTTGACAGACAGACAGACAGACAGATAGCAGACAGACAGACAGACGTACTAAAATACTCTGCAGAACAGTTTGTTCATGAATCATCACTCATGAAACACTTCAGAGTCAGATCTTTTTCAACACAGAACAAGTGACTCATGAGCCGGTTCTTTTTGATGAATCAGTTTTGCGACTCACGAATCAGTCAAGGCGGTTAGAAAATTAACATTCACTTCACTGACTCAACTGCCGACTCCTAACAAATTGAAATAAGTGGTAAAATTCTCTTTCAGCTATTGTTTTGGTTAGTAAAAGAATCATCAATGAGGACCTAGAATCATGCTCCGCTGAACTGAGAGATCTGACATCACAATGAAGGGAATAAAAATGCAAACCAGAGGATTCACACAGGGAGGAGAACAGTAAAGAAAAGGAGAGAAAGAGGAGGAGGAGGAAGAGGATTTACTCTTCAGCCTGGATGGAATCAGATGGTGCCACGTAATTGCTGGGAATGTATCCACTCTCCCCTGTTGTCAGCGAGCGAGCCAGCCACCAGTCGCCTTCCCTAAGACGGCAGAAAACACACACATAATACACCTGCAGTTTGACTCACATTCACATATTTGGTGACACATTCAATACGGCTTTCTTACCCGCCCAAAACAAACACCCTGAGATTACATCTGTGGTATCATTCCTGTTTTATAATCCATGAAATGAGCCATGAGAATGCAGACAAAGCTGCTCTAAAGACATTAACCGCCTGCACTGCCAAATTATTCATAAATGAAAATGCATTTAAAGGGATAGTTCACTTCTCCCAAAATAAACAGTCATCATTTACTCACCCTCATGTTGTTCCAAACCCATATTACTTACTCTTACTACTGTATATCTTACTACTGTATCTCGTTCCTCTCATATGGATCGCATAATTATACATACTAGATACACAGACAGACAGACAGCCAGACGGACAGATGGACAGACAGATGGACAGACAGATGGACAGACGGATAGACAGACGGACGGACATACAGACAGAGACAGACAGACGGACATACAGACAGAGACAGACAGATAGACAGACGGACAGACAGACGGACGGACGGACAGAGACAGACAGAGACAGACAGACGGACAGACAGACATACAGACAGAGACAGACAGACGGACAGACAGACAGACAGACAGATAGACAGACAGACAAAGACGGACGGACATAGACAGACAGACGGACAGAGACAGACAGGCAGACAGACAGACAGACAGACAGACAGACAGACAGACAGACAGACAGACAGACAGACAGACAGACAGACAGAGACAGACAGACACAGAGAGACAGACGGACAGAGACAGACGGACAGAGACAGACAGACAGACAGACAGACAGATAGATAGATAGATAAGTGTTGCAAAGAGGCAGAAAATTTCCAGTATATTTCTGGAAACCTTACAAAATTTCACAAAAAAAAAAAAAAAAAAAAAAAAAGGTTGGAAAGTTTCCAGAAATTTACTGTAAAGTTCCCACCCATTTGCAATCCTGCTTTTGATCAATTTAATGCTTCCTTGGTGAATAAAAGTATTGATTCCTTTTAAAAAGTAAATTCCATGCTATATGCCTTAATTATGTGTAAAGGAGCAGCACAAGCATTCATCAAAATACCTCTTTATTCTAGTTCTATAAAAGAAAGAAAATCATATGGATTTGGAATGATGGGGTGAATTATTTACTACAAAACTGGTGGATTTATCAAAAAGGGAGTCATCTGTCTGGGCCTCTATTGTCTGGGAGTCTTGATAGGTTTTTAATAATAGATGTTGTGTTTTAGTGTGAGCTGTGGGGTTTCAGACTGTGACTCCCTCCCTAAGCTAAAGTAATATCATCCATTTATCATCTTCATCCATCGCCAAGACATGCTGACCGGACACAAACCTCTTCAAATCTCTGAGCTACTGTCATTGAACGCAATTAAAACATAACCGCTCCAGTGAAAACAATGACATACAGTATATACACAGATGGGCACATATTCATATTCTTACAACGCAAATATATTATTCATACACAGCGTACCATTCAAAATTCAGATGTTAATGAATTATTTATGTATGAAAAGGCATAAAAACAGTGATTCTGATAAGCAGGGTAACTCAGAGGAGACTGCAATGAGGCTACAATTGAGGAAAAATTTATGTAGAAAACACTGTACACCTAACATTTATACACCTAACTAACTTACGAAAAAGTCTACTTTTAATGTTACATTTTAAAACCATTATGCACCTACTACAATATCAAAATTTGGTCAAAACAGCACTATTGCTATTAGTATGCTAGTGTATAACTATATAATATTAACTATAAAAACTTTTTAGCATTTCATTTTTCGGTCCCACTTTATATTAGGTGGCCTTAACTACTATGTACTTGCATTAAATTAATCATTTGGTACAATGCACTTATAGTGTACATACATGCTTTTACATTGTACTTATATTTTTAAACATACCTATATGTAATTATATCTGTAATTAATTTCTGTAATTACATTTATAATTACACTGTTGACCCATCCCTTACACCTTAACCCACCCTTAAACCTACCCATACCACCAAACCTGTCCCTAACCTTACCCGTATCCCACCTCAATAGCAGCAAAAGTGTTTTGCAATACAGTATGAACACAATAAGTACATTGTACTTATTTTTTGATGTAAGTACATAGTAGTTAAGGCCACCTAATATAAAGTGTGACCCATTTTTCAATTTGCAGGGCGATTTTTTTTTCTCAATTAAATAGAATGACCTCTGGAATGACAACAAGTTAGCTAAACTGAAAATGTAGCCAATAGACTTTGGTCTGCATTTGTACTATGTTAACTTTGCTAAATGCTAAATATCTGAGCTGTCTGAACATTTTTTTTTAAGTTTATTAATTTATATGAACATGAAATCAAGCCTCACCTTGATATCATCTGCTGTATATGCTATAGTGTACTATACAGCAACATAGTGTTGGCTGAAATCATAGTCTGGCCAGTGTGAAATCCATGCGGGCCAGATGTGGGCTGGATCTGGGCCAACACTGCTTGCTGTCTGGGTAGTGTACTAGTGTAGCATTGCATATGTGCTAAAAATATATGCATAGGCATTTAGTCTTTCATTTTGTGGGGGGTATACAGATTTCTGTCAAATAAAATGATCTCTAGAATGAGAACGACAACTAGCAAGTTGGCTAAACATACCCATTAGCCTTTAGTTTACATTTTAAATATGGTACTTTAGCTAAATGCTAATGCTTTCTGAACATTATTGTTTTAAATTGCCACATCAACACTTAACTTAACTGAACTTTTGTGGATTTTAGTCCACGTCTGTTAGCTTTGAACTCGTATAGTGAACTTGAATGTGCACTATTTTTTTTATATATTTCATATACGCATTTAATCTTTCAATTTGTGAGGTGTACATGGATTTTTGTCCAATAAAATTATCTTTGGAATGAGAAAGAGAACTAGCAAGTTAGCTAAACTAAAAACGTAGCATGCAGCCTTTAGTTTACAATTTTACTATGCTAATTTAGCTAAATGCTAATGATTTTTTGACATTGCTGCTTTTGGCTTCATTCACTATGTCCCCATGAAATCAAAAACAGACTTCAGTGGGTTTTAGAGTCATATTTAGGCCAACTATATGCTACTTTACTCCCACTAAAGCCATGAGTTTATATGTTTGCTATTTAAAAAAGGGACACGTGGACATGTTCCTGTGACAACTTCCGGTTTAACAGAAACTATGTGTCAACATAAGAAAGAAAATGTTATATTTGATATGATTTCCATCGTTCTATGACTTATGCGCTATTCTAGCACAGCATACAGTACAGATACAATAGCATGGGAATTAGCATGTAGCCTAAGCAAATGTAAAGGAACAATGGATAATACACCAGAGGACCATCCACAAAGTCAACGTGAAGGACAAATGTAAAATGGTCGTGAGTGAGCCAGTTATGAGGAGGTGTGACACTATTTCTAGACCACTTCCACAGTCTCTAGAAAGTCAGGACAAATCTCAGGTGGACAAGCAAATAGAGAAATGACACACAAACGCACACACACACAGAAAATGGAAACTGAAAGCAAGAGCAACTTTACCAACCTGGGGTTCAACTTTCTCCTACATAAACGAGCGAGAGCGTGTAGAGGAAAAACACAGAGGAGATGTGAAGTGTTTGGACATTAAAAGCAGAAAAAGCAGAAGCTACAAACATCCCACAGTCTTACTGAAGACTGACTGAAGGTCAGCTGCAGCAATGATGCACTGAAAACACAGCATTTATCCAACTCATCATCAGTCAAGTACTAAAAATATGGAAAACAATTACTGTAATGTGTGTTTGATTACCTCTGCTGACACACGACTCACAAGGTCCCAGCGATAAGCCGGAGCAGCTTGGTGATTTTGTTAAAAAGCTGATTACTTTATTATCAGGGGCTTCTGGGAAGGGTTATGGACAGCGGTGGGGATTGCTTGTGGTTTAATGGGTGAATCTCATGAAAACATCCGGGTTTTTTTTAACCCAAACTGTTCAAACACCCCAAAATTGGTCTTAACCACAACACTATTTTGGTAACCTGTTTTAATGTTTAAAAAAAAAAAAAAAAAAAAAAAGACAATTAAGTATGCTTCATTTCAAGTCTAATATGACTGAAAGTAATGACTCCAGCTCATAATGAATCATATGCTAATTTGGATTAAATTCATTCAGTGAATGATTCATCAGACATCTTCAAACTGATAATCTGCACAATTCATAAATTACTCATAGGAGTCATTCTTTCATGAAAACAAAATACATATGCATATATGCCATTTAAACGTTTGGGGTTGGTAACATTTTTCTTTTTAAATAAATTAATACTTTTATTTGACAAGGACACAATTAATTGTTCAAAAGTGACATTAAATATATTTCAAATAAACGCTTAAAAATATTAATTATTAAAAAATATAAGCTGTGCCCAAAAAAATACTAAAAGGGGTTATATGATGCGATTTCTTGTTTTCCTTTTCTTTAGTGTGTCATGTAGCTGTTTGTGCATGTATAAGATCTGCAGAGTTACAAAGTGTTCCACAAAAGGATTTAGTCTATCTAAAAGAGAAGGCTGAACCAGACCGGGCTAAAGCGCCTCATTAAAACACGCCCCCACGTCTACGTCACGATGTGGAAATATTTGCGTAATGCTGCCCAAATGTTCATGCAAAGAAAGAAGGCGTGGTTTCAGTAACTGCAGTAGTGTTGATGCAGCCGTGTCAGGGAGACACTGCGTGTGTTTCTATGCAAAATCAAAAGCACTTTATTTGGGCTTCAATTCTGACTTTGCTATGACAATCTGGTGCTTCTGAATCAGTGACTGTAAGTATCTTTTGTTATTGGTTTAAGTATTTGCTATTGACTATTCAAATGCAGAGTTTTGCACGTAACGTGTCGTGTGTGTGTGTGTGTGTGTGTGTGAGGGGAACATCACAGCGGAGTGTACAGCCTGTCAGAAATCGTCTTAACCGTGGCTTGTGTACTGCAAATACATACGAGCATCATCTCAGTATCTGCCACGCGACTCTGTTCCCCTTTCAGGCTTGAACTGATAAAAAAAAATTTGAAAGCTGAAGCTCGCGATTATGGAAAGGGGCGTTGCATTTCCGACGCGTGCTGGTTGTGTCCGGCCAATCACAATGCACTGGGTCAGTTGGGCAATCAAAGCAGACTGAGCTTGTCGGAAGGAGGCGCTTTGTAGAAAATGATGCTTTTGAGAGAGGCGGGGCATAGAGGAACTACAATAATGTACAGTATTTGAAAAATAATGTGTTTTTTGAACATTAAAGCACGTCAACATATTCTGTTACACCAAATAATGATCTTTAAAATAGCATCATATGACCCCTTTAAGGCGTAAAATTTAAACAATTTTAAAATAAGCAAAATTTAGTTGTCATCACATAAATTACATTTAATATATATTTAAATAGAAAACATTTAAATTGCAATATATTTCACAATATTACGGTCTAAAAAAAGGTTTATTTTCAGGACAATTTAATACCAGTTAATCACATTTCTCATTACTGTGTAGAAGTTTTACTTCTGGTTTTTTGTTTGTAAATCCCATTATTTCTCATTACTGTAATACACTAATTTGTTCAGTGCTACAAAGATCAAGATTAAATTCAAAATTTGTATGAATAAAACAGTATAATGAAATAAAAATGACAATTTGTGAGGAACAGCTGCATAATTGTCATGAAATTGATTTCATAATATAAAAATTCTTAATGCTACTAAACACAGGCATCATTTTTATTCAGCAAAATATCCTCTCTCATTTCTTTCTTTTGATTCTGGGTTGAAATATGACCCGGCCATGTTTCGTTTCGAGAGATTCACCCATATACTACACTGCGTTGGGCCGGACATAAAAAAAAAAGAAAAAGAAAAAAAAAAAAGCAATTCCCCAGAAACCAGAGGATGTTTCTGAGAGTGTTTTTATTCTCCTAACAGTAGCGCTGTGCACTGGAATAAGGAAGTGAATCGCAGGTGTAGAAAGGAAGGAAAATGCTCCCTTTGGTCCGGGAGGGGAAGTGGAGGTAAAGACGTGCAGCTGAGCTTTTTTTGTGCGCACAGGAAGACCAAAAAAGGAATGCAGAGAACAAAAAGCCGTCATCTCCCACAAATACAGCGCCTTCAGAGGGAGCCAGTTCCTATGGTTACCAAAGAGGAAGAGGGGGGGGAGGGCTATGTGTGCTTGGGGGGGGGTTCGGCAGTCAGACAGATGAGAGATGTGAGTGTGTGTGTGTGTGTGTGTGTGTGTGTGGATGTCTGCATCAGTGGGTGTGTCTATTGCCCTCCGGAGCCCTGTTAATTTTGTGCAAATGTGTTTGTGTTTCCCTCTTACGTGTTATTGACAATCTGGAGTCGTTCTCCTTTCCTGAATGACAAATCAGAGGCGGTTCGTGACTCGTAGTCATACAAAGCCACAAATGTGGTCACGCCGCCTATGGAAAAATACAAGAGACAAACATAGAGCGTTATCTTGATGCATGCAATTCAAAAACTTCAGCAGGGAAATTATATTAACCTGAGTAATATAATGTAATGTTGGGTTTTCAATGAAAATGGGCATCTAAAACTAGTCTATGACTTGCACAGTTAGACTTTTGACTACCAGCATAAAGACTCTAAGTGGTTTATTTAGAATTTGTTGAATACTGGTCTATTAATTTGATGTTGAATTCATTCAAATCAGAGTTGTTATAGTTAATAACTAAAACTAAAATCATTAAAAAAAAAAAAAAAATTGTTACTTGAAATGAAATCAAATCAACAAAAATAATTAGTATTAAAAACAAATTTTATTAATTGAAAAATTAACATAAAAATAAATAACTTAAGAAATACTTGAAATTAAATGTATATTAAAAATAAATAATATAGAAAACATTTTATTGACTGAAATAAAATGTATATCAAATAAAAAACTTATTTTATTAATTGAGATAAAATAAATAAAACAATTAAAGATATTTATTTCAATTGGTTGCAAAGGCAACATTTCTCATTTTCATTTAGTTGGACAATGTACTAAAATAACTAAAACAGAAATAAAAATTTAAAACTATAAATACTATTCAGACATTTAACAAAAACTAATAAAAATGACAAACTACTAAAACTTAAATTACAATAAAAACAGAAAATATATAAATATAAAAAGTATTAATATCGGCCTATTATGATTATAATACTATAATAATATTATTACTAAATGCATACAAGTAAATTTACTTAATTATAAAACTTATTATTATTAATAAAAGCTTATTAATATTTGAACACGTAATGAAGTAATCTATAATGAGCCAGCAGTTTCCAAGAATGGTTGCATAGACAATATTGGATCATTTAGATTATTACGGACCAAAATGCTAAATGTTAACAGACTTTGTGGCCAAAATTCCAAATCATCAAAACCTAAAAAGTGCTAGTTATTTTGTGGACAAACTATGGTAAATACAGCAAGTGGTTTTCTACAGAAATTGCTTGGTAACATGCAAACACACATTTGTTTCCACAAAGACAGACAAAACTTCTGCATCCTGACTCTCAGAGATCCTGGAACACCAGCCAATCAGAATGGAGTTTGGAAAATCCCTGGTTATTTTTGTGTGCAGTATGCATCAGATGGTCCATTAAAAGGTCTGATGTGGCATCTTAGTCTTAACACTAAAAAAAGTCTACCTGTGAATCTCATTCATGGGACTTCAATTCATTGTTTGTCAAAACTGTCTGCACTTTTTATAATTTTATATACATAAATCTATAATGAGCCTAATTTACATAGAAAATAGGTGTGCTGAAAAAATGTTTTCCTGCACAAAACTGTTTAGTCAGTTCACTCTTCAGATGTCTTTGCTCATATCCGTTAACACTATAGTACCGAAAGTCAGCAGAAGCGTAAGGATGGTGATCAGACCGAGCTGCATTACCGGAAAGCGTGCCGACCCTGTGAGGAGACGTGATGCTGTTGTTCGAGTTCACGCCTCCAAACAGTGCCTGCTCCGCGTTGATGATGTTGGGCTGGGTGCCGCGTCTGGTGCCGTCCACCGGCGGACTCCGGTTGGGCGTGAAGGACGACTGGTTGGGACTGTGATGGTGTCCTCCGGTGCCGTCGTCCAGACTCCAGGAGCGCTGGCCGAGCTCTTTGGGTTTACTCTTGGCTCCGCCCATGGCCTAGGCCTGCAAAGAGACCCAAAACAACTTACAGTGCACTTACTACTAAAGTAGAGTAAAAATCAAGTAGTTTATTAAAAATTTAAAATAGTATACAATTAAAAATAATACAGAAAAAAAAGAAAAATGTGAATATTCAAATATGTATTTAATATTTATTTATATAAAATATAAATGTATTTATTCATTAAAATGTTATTTAAATCAATCAATAATCTATCTAAAATAAAATAATAAATCAATGAATAAACAATAAATACATTTGGATGGTTTATTAATCAGGTTCTCCAGTATTTGAAAACCAGTCTAGATTTTAACCACTATGCCACGCTACCTGTAACAACCCATTACATTCAAACCGTTGGACTTTTGACATGTTTTTTTTATATAAAATACATATTTTTTCAGAAAAATAACTTCCATGCAATTTGTTCCATTAAAACACTTCAAACGAATATTTGACCCCCTCTTTTTTCAGCGCTGCCGCTAGAGACCAGCCCGTTTTCATGATTTTTGCATGAAATTCATGAATTATTAACCAACGATGTATTCAAGCAACACTCTGCTATTCCTTAGTAACACAAATAAACAGTGATACTGGTGCACAGACATATCTTTATCTAGAGAAATATTCTAATCTCATTACTGCATATGAAAGAGACACTCTTCATCCACTATATTAAATGTCAGTCAGTTATTGGTTAATATTATCCAGAGGCTGCGTGGCTTAATGCATATTAGGCATCAAAGAGATTTCCGATAAGTGATTACACTTTGATTAAAGATTACAAAAACTTTTTTTGCATGCAAAAACATCCACTGATGAGTTATTCTCAATAAGGAATGCATATTAAAACAAAAATGTTCAATTTTATATTTGCTGTTAGAGGTTTTGCCTTAGCAAGCACGCTAATAAAAAGTCAAGAGATTCCTAAAAACGTACCAAAAACAATTAACGAATGCTTGGCATGTGAATGTCAGTTCACACAGGCAGATCTGATCAAAAGAAAATGGCCAACTGTGCGGCCCACAGTAGCCTGAGGTTGTGTTTAGTGCACTTTAACCTTGCTTCAGCCGAGTACAGGAGCGCTCAGCTGTTTCCGCTCACATACCAGTGACAGCCGCTGCAATACGATCCTCACAGACCCCCAACACACACACACACTCTTCCACATGTCATACTGTCCGTCTGCCAGCACACACATACTTTTTTTGAGGGACAGACAGAGACACTTTCCCATCCACCCACACAAACCTCTCTCAACACTTGCTTCCTTACAGCCCTCAACTCTCTGTAAACATGCAGAACAGGCCCCCGCTTGCCCACGGGACGATAAATTCTACAAAAACGAAAGTCTCTTTTCTCCAGGAACCCCAGCGGACCGGCAGCTCAGGGCAACCAGTCTCTTAGAGGAGCTGTTACAGGCCTGTCGGAGTGGAACTAATCTCAGCTGAGCAGTGTGAATGTGGGGTCAGAGCGCGGCCGAGGGCCCTGGAGCCCTGCAAGCTTTCACTAGAGACCTGCGCACTTCAGGTTCACTGGTGGTGACGCCAACCAAACAGTCTTAAGACTGGAGACATGAGGAAAGTGCTCAGATACATGCTCTATATACCATTAAAGACCTGCACTAACCTTGAAATTAGGAAATTTAAGTCATTTTTGCAGAAGATCTGTCCACATTGATTCCAAGTGATGCTGAATGAAATATGGTATTTACACAAACATTCTCATGTAAAACTGTGCAATGGCAGCTTTCTTTTCTTCACTCTTTGAAAAAAAAGCTCTGAATGAATCAAAGCACACAAAAAAGATTTGAAATGATAAAACAAAAACAAATTAACAAAAAAGAAAACATGAAATAAAAATTAAACAAAACAAAATATAAAAGACAAAAGGAAAAAATAAACTAAGAAAACAACAGAAAACAAAATAAAAAAAACAAACAAGACAAAACGTAAATAACAAAAGAAACAAAAAAAATGTATAAAGACAAAGAGGGGATAAAACTAACATAAAAAAAGAATCTAAAAAAGAAAAAGAAAACAGAAAACAATTAAAAAAGAAACAAAAAAGGTAAAGGAAAAGAGGAAAAAAAATGCAACAAAACACACAAAATAAAAATAACCCCCCCCCCCCCCCAAAAAAAAACAAAAAAAACAAAAACAAAAATCAACTAAAAATAAAATAAAGGGAAAAACACGCATAAACAAATAAATAAACAAGCCAAAATGTAATAACATCTGATCATCGGTCTGCCAATGCGTTCATTAGATTTCATTCATTTAGTTGTACCTGTCACAAATAAACCTTAATATATCTGATCGTTTTCACTTTACAAATATCCGTAGGGTTGTAACGGTGAGATTTTCACAGTATGATAATCATCTCAGAAAAAAAATCACCGTATATATTAAACAATAATTTTATCAGTAACAACGACTCTTAAAAGAATAAGAACAAGTGATTTGAGTGAACAAATCCTTTATTACAACAAACTTGAAACCATTTTAATGAAAGTATTGAAGTCTCCATTCTGAAAACAAATTATAAATTCATTTCGTTTAAAAAAAACAAATAGCCTCAAAAATAAAGCTCTACACCTTATGTACATCTATAATCACACTTTAACATTTTAATTTATGATTAAAAATGTTATCAAATTAAAATTTAACAACTTATATTTTTGGCAAAGTTCTGCAATGGTTAAAACATGGACAAACATGATATTTCTTAAAAATAATGTTTAAAGAAATTCATTATAAAGAATATTATTGTTGTTGTTATTATAACTTTGAAGTACATTGTACAATGCTCATATATTTGCCATAATTTCAAGTTTTATTTTGACGGGTTGTAGCAGACCTTTGAGTTTCAGAGTGTATTTGACAATGGTTTTTCTTAAACAAAACTAGGAAATATTTCTCAGAGCAGCTCTGCTGATGTTCATGTTTATGTAGACACTGCAAAACACCATTACTGTCATGCGTACTTCAGTATGTAGTAGATAAAACGGCGCCACTCTGATACAGAAAAAAGCAGATTATTTATATAGCAGTCTCTTCATGCTTCACAGACACGCATCAAATCTACTTTTGATTTATCCATCCATCAGATGTGCGTTTTATGTGACATCCTTGTTATACTGTAAACTCCATGTACAGAACTGCACCGGGATTCCCTCTGCATCATACGGCCTTCATTTATAACGTTTTAATAAATGCGACACACGTTCATCTGCACAGAGGGATGGTGTCTGCGAATATGAGCGAAGATGTTGGATGTATTGCCTGCTTTTGCAGACACTTTGTGTCCACATTTTTTGCAAATTGGATCCATCTTCATTTTTTTATATATCCGAAATACTCCCATACTGCAGATTTTAACTTTTTTTTTTTCTGCGGGGATGGAGATTAGATATAATCTCAGTCATTTTCTCCGCTGTACGTGTGTGTAAGCAGCCAAGTGAATGCCGAGTGAAGCAGCCGAGTGGATATAAGTTGCATATGCGGAGGTCAGATTTGAATTTTTTATTTTTTTTAAACCGTAGAGATGCAAATGTTTACGGTATGATAACCGTGCATGTTCAAACCGTGATAAACCGTCATACCGGTATATCGTTACCCTGTCAATTACGCCCTTTTCCTGACAAGAAAAAATTATGCAATCTCTGTAGTTAAAAAAAAATTGTGATGCAGGATTTGTTTTAAGTCCCAGTGAAAAGTTGTTTAAGAGAACTGAAAGAGAGAGAAACAGCAGCTCATTAGTTTGCTCTCCACCATATGGGCTCTAAATGACATAAATGTATCATGGGTGCTGCTATACTGTCCCTGCGTTTACCAGTCAGTATCAAGGGAAAACTTGCATCCTGCAACAACACAGATGTCTCGTTAGCCCAATTAAATGGAGCCCTAACTGAAAGTAGCAGGGTGAATTTACTGACACATTCGACAACACTAAACCACACTGAGATGAATCAGGGTGAACTCTGGGTAATCAAAGAACAGCTCATGCCTCACTAATGTCCAGCCACAACAAAAACGATCATTAAACACACAGGCAGAGTCATTAAATTAAAGGTAAATCTAATTGGCTACATGAGGTGTGACTGTTTGGCTCTGACTGAAGCTTGTGTCCGGAAAAGACCTAACTGAGGTTCGAAAGTGATGAATGATCATCGGAAGAAAGAGTCAAACAGGGTTTAACATTATGTAAAGCATCATTGATCTATGGTAAACAACAACTGGAAACAGGAAGTTCATTCATTGAATTCATGCTGTGTTGTGTCAGCAGCTTATGAAGTCTGGCTGACAGGTAATGTCATTAGGAACCGATTCGTCATTGAAATGACTATTTGAATAATAAAACAACACAAAAGCAAAACACACTGATTCTGCATTAAAAATGCACAATGACAGAAAAACTAATTAAAAGTATATTTTGTACTTTTTCTGAATAAAATATGATTAGTGAAAATGAATTACGACAAAAATGAACGAACAAACTAAATTAAAAAATAAACAAAACATAAGAAATATAAAAGAAATAAAGATAAAAAGGACCAATAGTTAAGAAATAAAACAAAATAAAATTAAATCAACGAAAAGCAATAAAAAGACAAGAAATCAAACAAAACACAAAAGAAAATACAAAACAAAAAAACTAAAAAAACCAAAGCAAAACAAATAAAAAACTAAAATTAAAATTAAAAATTAAAATAAAAATAAAAAAAGCAACAAAATACAAAAAAAAAAAAAAAAAAAACACGTACAAAGAGAAAAAGTATGGATAAGAAAAGAAAAGACAACCAAAAAGAAAGCTGCAGAAAAAAAAGCTGTGTGGATGCCAAAGCATTACTTCTTAGATGCTAGTTCTGAGTGTTTGGGTGTTTTGTGGTTACTTGCCCAAGAGGGGAAAAAGCCTAATATTTGTTTGAATGCTTAGAAAAGTAAAAAGATATGATTATTATTCATAAATCCTTAATGTCAACTATGAGCAATATCGGTAGTGATGTTTGACTGAGCAATATTATTAATTACAAAATATAGCATGTATATTTCTAACAGATCTCGAGCAGAAATCGTGGCAGGCCTTCTGCTGGAGATTGCTTAAGCCTCAAACGTATCTCAAGCACTCATAAATCTGAGATTAAACCAGGGAATCATCCGGTTTAATCCAAACACAAATTAGGACCTGAATTCTGTCCCGCTGCGCTTAGAACGGGACGTTAGATTTCTGTGGCACATCAATTAAAGGATGGAAAAAAAACAAACTCGCATTTAACGTCGCCTCATCTCAACTAAAGTGGTTAGCTGAATATGACGGCTGAGCGCTGGGTTTTGGTGCAGTAATTGGTTAACTCTGGTGGTCCCACGACTGAAATTAAAAATTAAAAAAAATCCCTTGATGTACCGCGTGTTGTTTAGAAAGTAAGTTTACACTCGAATAAGCAGAGGATGAAATCTCACACAATTTGAGATGAAATATAAATTATTAAAGGAACAGTTCACATATACATACAGTATTAACCGCATTTCCCCTACTGTTTATACATGATTCAGACATATGTATATATTTTTTATAACTATACATATATATATATATATATATATATACACACACACACACACACACATATATATATATACACATACATATATACATACATACATACACACACATACACAAACATTCATTTTATTATAAATTATAAATTATGTAAAAATTTAAACAATTATTAACTTAAATTATTAACATTTAAATTAAATTGTCTGTATATCTATAGACTGTATATATCATAGAAAATACCAGGAAAATGGCAAAAAAAAAAAAAATACACAGAAAACAAATTATTCACTAACATGGGAACAAAAGCTAAAAGACTTGCAGAATGGCTGTCTCTCGTCAGTGAGATGGGAAAGTCTCATGTCACATGTGGAAATGTGGTGAAGGGCTGTTATCTAACAGCTGAGGAGATTCCGACAGATCGGATGAAGTGGAGACGCCCCATCCCCCAGCGCTCCACAGACAGCCTCTGGTTTCTGAGGGAGACACACCATTGATTCTTGAGCGCTGGGAGAGACAGCTAGCAGAGCGGGGCAGTGTGCAGGGGTGGAGGGTCGATATTGCCCCTCCGGGCTCGTCTGTGTGCTGAAGAGCAGCTGGGGTGTTTAGCCTAGCGGGGGCTGGCTGCTACACGTATATACTGTACAGTAATGTATCCACACAAACACACATACAGCTACAGCAACACAACTGCTAACAGACTCAGGCATACAAAAGAAGCCTATGCCTGGACTTGTGCTAAACACACACACACACACTTCAAAAGGTCATACTGTTTGAAAGCAGAAACTATGACTTTCTCCTGTTTTCCAAATTTCAAAAATATATTTTAAACATGTCAGCTATTTTTTGGCATTTTTCTCAAATGGTGGGTCGTGACCGAGAAATGACTAATTGAATATATTTGTGAATGTACATATATTTTCATAAAAATATGCATACAATATTTTAAATATTTCATTAATGTAAATTATAGTGTATGTTTATATATATATATATATATATACATATACACATACATATACACACACACAGCATTTTAATATTTTAACATTAATTTATACTAATATTACTATACAATAAATGTAAAATAAATAATATATATTTCTAATTTAAATATTCTTATTTTAGTTAAACAGATAAAGTAATTTAAAAATAAAAATACCATATTTTAACATTTTATTAATATACATTTATAATAATGCTATTTATTTAAATATATAATACATATAAAATATATATTTATACTCTATTTTTAGTTATATTTATTTAATTTTTCACAAAACATTCCATTGCAACCATCCAGAACACCCTAGCAACCACTTATAGCACTATAGACAACCTAGTCTATTCTATCAAAAATCTTACCTTACAATTACCATTACCCGTTATTTCTCATTCGTATGTAAAAAGCACAACGTGAGCACAGTTGGGGCTCCTTCAGTTGGATAAAACAAAAGCGTCCATTGTTCTCAACCCATCAAGCATTGCAATCTGGAGTGTGTGATACTGCAACTATTCCCTCGTCTGTTGCCATGCAGCCTGTGATAATTCCTCTTTTTAAAGTCCTGTCTGACAAACCAAGCAAAACCATCTCTAAATTACACACAAGCATCCAAAGAGTCCAAAACACCTGCAGAAACATGAAACGTCACACACATTCAGCGTGGGTTAGTCGGCTGTCAGCTGACGTGTGAACGCTCTCGGCCGGACCTCCTGAGGACGAGGAAAACACCTGCAGACAGCGAGCGAGAGAGAGTCCAATCCATGATGAAAGGCTTCTGATTCGCTTAATTATGCAGGAGGAAAGCCAGAGGATCACCAATCCCACATACTTCCCAGGGGTTTGAGCACAACAGGAATTACAACTCCGTTACAAAGTTTTTCTGTTTTCCTCCTTTCTTTTATCAGATAAAGTTATTTCTTGAACTCAATCTGTCAGTGGAGGCTGTGATTTGTGTTGTAACAGCACCATAAAAACCTGTTCATGCAATCATTTCAGCCAAAATAACTATATAAAAGCACTTGTTTATTGGGCTACACTTCATCGTCATAACTGTCATATTCATTGCTGTGTTTTATTAGAGGCTTTTATCCAAAGTGACTTTCACATGTTATGTAGCAAAGCATAAATCTATAGTGCTACCCACAAGTGTTATTTTATGTACTATTGAAGTATATATTAATATTTTGAATTAGCTTTATTATTATTATTATTATTATTATTATTATTGTGAAAAATTACTAAAACCTAAATGAAAATATAACAATAACAGCATTGTAAACTTCTCTTAACAATGAATATTACATATATATATTAATTTGTGATAATTTTGCACTGATAAGGGACAACACAAACTACGAAAACATTTCATTACACAAACGGTTTATACATAGAAAAAAATTCTAATTTTCGATTCATCAAAATATCCAGCATTAGCAGCTATTACAGCTCTGCATAATCTGGGCATCCGAGCTGTCAGTTTATTCAAACATTGACTTGATACTGTATATTACTCCAAGCCTCCTGAAGGATAGCCCAAAGATGATTCACACTGGTTGGACATGTTGGACACATTGGTTTATCATGTTGGAATACTGCCCTACGGCCCAGTCTCTGCTTCAGTATGTCACAGTACATGCTGGCATTCATGGTTCCCTCAATGAACTGTAGCTCCCCAGTGACGGCAGCACTCATGCAGCCCCAGACCATGGCACTCCCACCACCATGCTTGACTTTAGGCAAAACACACTTGTCTTTGTACTCAGCTGGTTGCCACCACACACACACACACACACACACTTGACACCATCTGAACCAAATAGGTTTATCTTGGTCTCATTAGACTACAGGACATGGTTCCAGTAATCCATGTCCTTAGTATGCTTGTCTTCAGCAAATTGTTTACGGGCATCATCTTTAGAAGAGGCTTCCTTCTGGGACGACAGCCATGCAGCCCAATTTGATGCAGTGTGCAGTGTGTGGTCTGAGCACTGACAGGCTGACCCCCCACCCCTTCAAACTCTGCAGCAATGCTGGCAGCACTCATACGTCTATTTCCCAAACACAACCTCTGGATATGACGCTGAGCATGTGCACTCAACTTCTTTGGGCGACCATGGCGACCATCTTTATGTAGAGCAACAATTCTTTTTTTTAAGATATTTAACATTTAATTATTGCAGGTTTGCATCATATTCTGAGTTTACATTTCTCTGTTTTTATTCATTTAGAGGAATACTGAATGTTATTTTAAATGAATTAATGCATGTTCACATTTAGTCTAGAAATACAGTAACATTATGTTTTCACAGGACACACAACTCCTCTGCACTTTCCTGCCGATTTCTCTCAACATGGGGACTGGAGACTTGTCAGTCAAAAAATTGGTAAAAAGTAACTGGCGTTACTTATTTGAAAAGTAACTCAGATATTTTCTTGTAAATTAAAAAGTAATGTTACTTCACTAGTTTCTTGAAAAAGTAATCCGATTATGTGACTCGTGTTACTTGTAATGAGTTTCCCCCAACACAGTATTTATTTTTTTATTTTTATTATATGATTTAATATACAAAACATTTACTTGAACACATTCAGAAACTGCAAGTTGTGTCAACTTAAATTTTATTGAAACAACAATGAAATTATGTGTATACACACACAATATTTATAGCTTTTGTTATATTTTCAGTTTAAGTTTTATTTGAACATACATTTTAAAAATTTAATTTTTCTTTTTATATTTTTATGTACAATTTTGCTTTATATATTTTTTATATTGCCATTTAGTTAATATTTCAGTTTTAGTAATTTAATAAAGAGCAACATTTTTCCTTTTATTTATCAGTTTTTCATCTAAAAATAGATTGAACTTCTTCAGAAGTCTCTTCAAACTCCTCCATGACCGCAGATAACCTGAGGGAGAAAACTGACCATTGATAATGGGCTGCTGTAGCACCTCAGCTGGAAATGCATCATAAGTCAGACTTCTTGTCTTGTAATTGCTACAGTCCTGTCTTGGAGTTTGTCGAGTTGGAGTTGAGCCTCAGATGGAATGTTATCATGGCGTAGTGATTACAGAGTGAATGTTGATAATCTCGTTCCAGAACAAGGGTCAGGATTAGACCTCGATTGGTATGCTGTGGCGTGGAAAAACATCCAACTTTACTTTGTTCACATCTATAAAGTTTGCTGACATGATAGTAGTTCAAAGCTTTTGATATTTGTATTGCATTCACTAGTGGTGTAATATTTTTAATATTGTAACATGTAAGTGCGAAACCATAACACATTTACCATTTAAAAGTTAGGTAGGCCCAGATCAAGAAAAAAAGAATACTTATAATTATCAAGAATCCCTTAAATTGATCAAAAGTGACCGTAAAGACTTGTCACAAAATGTCACAATAGATTTCTATTTCAAATAAATACTGTTCTTTAGAACTTTCTATTCAACAGTTTTTTTTTTTTTTTTTTTTTTTTTTTAGGTTTTGAAAAAGTTTTAACAAAAATATTAAGCAGCACAACTGTTTTCAACATATATTGCATATATAAAAATTTAAAAATAGTAAAATCAAAAATATTATTACCTATTATTAATCAAATAAATGCAGCCTTGGTGAACATAGGACACTCTTTTCCCAAAACGTTTTAAAAAAAAACAAATATTACCAACCCCCAAATTTTGAATGGTAGTTTATAATGCTTAAATATGTAACTATATCTTATCTTTAAGTAATCAGGACCTTATTTTCTATAAGAATATTTGAACGAAACGCTGAATGAGTCTCATTTAGGGTGATGGCAGGCAACTGAAAAAAGTGAGTATCATTAAGTTAGTACATTAAATTATTTTAATGTAACCTTCAGGATTTATTTTAATTGCCTGGGTTCTGTTTACTGTAAGTGTGATGAAGACAAACTATTTTATTCATTTGCTTCATGTTTGGTGCATGCATTGGTCACGCTATATAAAAAGGTTGATGTTAAAACGGCTCTGACCTCGGAAAACAGTGCATAACGTGACAAAACCTCAGCTGCTAAACTGGAGGGCGAGTTTATTTTCTGCTGCTGCGGCCTAGTGTGCTTTCAGGTGCTTTTCCAGTTCAAGTGCATTAAACACTTTCATCCACATGTTTTCTCTGGCTTAGACGCTGCCACACAACTCGAACTAAAGCGGCTTATCCACAGTTAATGAAACGTTTGATGTTGACCATGCAAATGCAGGAATGACATGATAGATAGATATCTTTGGCAGTCTGGCACCTGTTGGCTGACAGTGATGGGAAAAGAGAGAAAATGGTGCAAAGGGTAAAAAAGACGAAGAAATCAAGACCTTCCAGTTATTTTCCAAAGTCTTAATATTATTTCACCTCTATTGAGTAAACTTGAACTGCATCCACCTTGTTGCAATTGATTTCTCTCTTTTTTTTCTAATGGAAGCATAAGCTGAATTGTGCCACATAGATTTACTTTGGTGGTGTAGTGGTTAAAGTTGGAAGGTTTGCAGGTTCGAACCACACAAGGAGCGATCTGTGAGTTGTATCCGTTGAACGAAGACACTTAACCTCAAGTGCGTATGTCAACACACCTCGCAGCACAAGCATCAATTTGAAAAGCATTGCAAATAGTGTCACGAATGGGTGATTTTACAAAGTAGCAAGACCTTAAGTGTGGACAGTAAATGGTTAAAACCATTAAAAGTGTTTTTGTTACTTGAAATTAAGGTCGACATGTTTACAGCTAGCTTTATAACACTTCAGTACAGATGTTTCGCACTGCCACAGTACACAAACATTACATGTTAACTATGTATGGTGGGACCATGCACTTGCAGAGCCAAGCAAGTCTCTGAATGCAATGCAAGTCATTTTGGAAATGTTTGACTCAAATAGCAAAATGCATTAATGTAAAGCAGTGCTTCACAAACCCTGGACTGGTTTTGCTTCAGGACCAAGATTTTACATGGAAATCATGTTGCAACACAAAGTACCAAAACGGTTTACCAAAAAAAAAAAATCAATATTAAGATATAGGTATTGATATTACCATTAAAAAATAATAATGTAAAATTATATAAAATATCAAACTTTTTTTTTATTCTAACCCCCCCACCAAAAAAAAAAAACTATTTTAAAATTGAAAAAATATTTTTTATATTTAAAAAAAAAAAATATATATATTTTTTTTTTTAAATGTTTCTGTTAACTGAAATAAAGCAGAAATAAAACAAACTTATCAGTTAGTTGCCAAGGCAACACTTTATAATTTTCATTTTATTTCACTTTAAGTTTTAAGTTGAAGTATTAAATTTACAAAAAATTATAAAAGAAATATATAAAAACTAACTAAAAAAATAAAGCTCAAAAAGCTAAATAAATAAAAAATAATAAAAATGAAATAACTAAACTAAAATGAAAACTGAAAATATAAAAAGTAAAGATCGATAAAAAAAAAAAAAAAAAGCTAACTAACAATTAAAATTACAGTGACAAAAATATATCTAAACAATAGAACTACTAAAGCTAAACTTAAAATGAAAACAATCATGTGACACTGAAAACTGGAGTAATGATACTGAAAATTCAGCTTTGATCAGTTAAATTACATTTTGAGATGTATTTAAAATAGAAAACTTTATTTTAAACTGTTGTAATATTTCACAATATAATGTTTTAATGTATTTTTAATTAAAAAAAAAAACGTTTGCCCAGTAGTTTGTAGATATATATCCGTCCTGCTTTCGGAACTATTTGCTATTCATCAATAAAGACATGTTTACCCACTAACACAGAGAAAGACGGTGAGAGCTCAGGCTCCATGTTTACATTCCTCCTCCTCTTCCTCTTCTTCATGGATGCTTCCTTGTTACTGACACTTCAGTAAATCATTACACAGACTTTACAATACAGCATGTGTGCATGCTGACACGGACAGGAAGTCAAAGCTAGTTTGATGTGAAGAGCTCTGAATGCAAACACACCCCCACATGCTGTCAGGATCTGACTCCCAGACTCGGCCGGTCAGCGAGAAACAGCGAGGTGGGAAGCGCTCCAGTCCATATTAACTCAAGGGTCCGGGTCAAGGGTTGCCATGGAAGTGATTATTCGAATTCCAGGAGTGTCTGGCGAGGGTCTTTGAGAGAGGTGGAAGGATCACGGCAAACAGCCAGACGATCAGATAAGAACTCAGACCGTCTGTCTGGACGGGCTGCTTTTTAGCACAGGGTGATATTGGGTCGGTATTAACGCTCCCTTGAGGAATCACAACACAAATGAATCGGCCTGACTTCAACTAGTGGCTTTGTATAACATCTGTGTGAAATCAGTCCACATAACTGAGCCATGCTGCTCATATTGGAGGTAAGGGATCAAATCCGGCCACTTTTGTTCAATTAAACGTAAGGATGCACGATATATTAGGACCAACAATTGAATTATGAAATCATTTACTCACCCTAATTTCATTCCAAACCTGTCTTTGTTCTGTGGAACGTAAAAGAAGGCATGTTGCAAAAGTCTAAGAAAGTCAACGGGATCCAATGCTGGCTAGCTTTCAAAATATTTGATTTTGTGTACTGCAGAAGAAAGCATATGTAAAAGGATCTGTAAATGACAGAAATGTTGACTTTTTTAGCTGAACTATGCCTTTCAAATTTAATCTTTTAATAACACTAATCATTTAAATAACTTAAATTTAATCTTTAGCAAACTTCAAAATTAATATCTATTTAAAAAAAATATTATTATTATTATTATTGTTACGGTCAAAGTTACTTTGTCCTTATTGATGTGTTTTTCTTTGTATAAATCTGGTTATTTTCTGTCATCTCGAGGTTGAGCTCCGCCCTGTTACACCTGTGGCCTGTTTAGTGAGCGCTGAATTGGATATGAGGGGGAATCGAGATTGTGTTGGAGTCTCCCTGTTTCCAGCGCATGGCCAGGACAGTGATTTCCTGGCTTGGTTGAGAGCAAGACTCGCACTCGTTTGGAAGCTCTTTGTTCCCGCGGATCAGCCACCTTTTACGAAGCGCTGTCTCCAGCGAGCTTCGTGCCCGTCTTAATGCAAGTCAGCCTCGGATGAGCGGTGTGTTTGTTGTTTGTGTTTTCTGGTTGAGCTGTTAATTGGTTTGTTTTTGCTATGGTTGTTTCGTGTTGTGTTTATTTGAATTAATGATTTAATGCACGTTAATTGTTGCCGAAAGTGGCACGTGAGCCGTCTAGATCTGTTAATAAAAAGTTTGATCGATATCTGTGGTCTCACGTGTCCTTGTTATGTTGCTTAACCCCTTCCCTATGAGCACTTTAAAACGGGGTACGTAACCTAAATGGGGGCTCGTCCGAGATTACAATAACTTTATTGTAATGTTTAGTTATTGTTGTTTCCCGAGAATTCGTTGTAATTTATTTGTTACGTTGTAAGCAAATTTGGGATGGCCAACGCATTCTCCGGTTAGTTAGAGTAAGCCGGCAGGGCTGTGCTTAGCGCCAGCTCTGACTACGGTTTGCTGTTTATTGTTTTCGTTTATTATTTTAGTTTGTTGTGTTTGGAGGTATTCCGGGGGAGAGAGTAATCTCTCAATCGGTACCCTCTGAAGACTAGCTAGATGTAGTTAGTTTTCTGGGTAGGTAGGTAGGACCGGAGTGTGTGTGGATCTTTTTCGTTTTTTATTTACTCCTTGTTCTGTTTTATTATGGCAACATTTGATTTAAATCAGTTTATAGATCAACCTAGTGTTGAGGGGTTAGAGGTATGTCGGAAAAATGATTTAGTTCTGATTGCTCAACACTATGAAATTTTGATTTCTAAAACACAACGTAAAGCCGAGATAAAGGTTTGTTTAATGTCTGCTTTGATTGACAAAGGAGTATTTTCTGCTATGGATGCTGTTTCTACGCCGGCAGCTGAACTAGCTGTTGACTTTGCGGGAAGTTCACCTTCACGAGGATCTGTCGGTGATCAAGTTACTCCAGTTACTGTACCTGGTGGGGAGGTAGGTCCACCTTTTTCTATGCCTAAGTTTGAGCCTGTTTCACTTTCTTCGGAGGCATCGCCTGAGCTCCGTACCGATTGGCGTTTAAAGCTCCGGTTAGCTCGGTTACAATTAGAGACTCAAGACCGTGCTCAAGCAAGACAAGACGAGTTGAAACACCAGATCGAAAAATACCGAATTGATGCTGAAACAAAAGTGCGATTGAGGCAGTTGGAGTTACAAACTGCTCGTGATCCACCTGAACAATTGATTTCTAAAACCTCTGTTAATTTGAATGGTGGCTCCGAGACCGCTGCTGCACCGTCAAATTCGACTATTGTTTCTAGTAATTCTGTGTCGGCTGGTAATGAGACAGAGTCTGTAGTGGTGCCGTTAACTCATTTTGATGTGGCCAAAAATATCGCTCTTGTTCCAGTTTTCCGTGAAAAAGAAATTGAAGCGTATTTTCAAGCTTTTGAACGTATTGCGAGCGCTTTGAAGTGGCCAAATGAGGTTTGGGCTTTAATGTTGCAATGTAAACTGACAGGTAAGGCACAAGAAGTATGTGCGTCTCTTTCGCTGGAAGAGAGCGTTCAATATGAGGCAGTGAAAATTGCCATTTTACGGGCGTATGAATTAGTTCCTGAGCATTACCGGCAACGTTTTCGTAACACGAAGAAGTTGGTATCTCAAACCTACGTCGAGTTTGCTCGTGAGAAGGGCATTTTGTTTGATCGCTGGATAAAAGCGTGTAAGGTTACGGACTTTAATTCATTGAGAGAGCTTATGTTGATTGAAGAATTTAAAAACTGTGTCACTGAACGTACTGCGTTGTACCTAAACGAACAAAAAGTCAATATGGTGCAACAAGCTGCTGTGTTAGCAGATGAGTATATGTTGTTGCACAAGACTGTGTTTAAGCGTGTGAGTGACAATGTACCGTTAGACAATGAGAGTTTCTCCGATTGTAAAACCAAATGGGTTCCTTCCACTCTAAAATCGCGTAAGGAGTGTTCCTATTGTCATAAAATTGGGCATGTGGTGGCAGAATGTCGTTGTCTGAAACGAAAACAAGAGCGACAAGAATCATTGTCTGTTCAGGCTCGAGGTTCAGTTTTAGTACAAACATTACCTTCGCCTTTTACTCTCTCTGCACCTGATTCGTGTTTTCAGCCTTTTGTGTTCAATGGATGTGTTTCATTGACTAATGGAAATAATGGTAGAAAACCTGTTCGAATTTTACGTGACACTGGAGGCTCGCAGTCTTTTATTTTAGCGAGCACTTTGGATTTTTGTGGGGACTCTGCGTGCGAAACCAGCACTATTGTGCAGGGTATTGAAATGGGGTACATAACCGTTCCTCTTCATCGGGTATGGGTAACTTCCGAATTGGTATCTGGATGTTTTGAGGTTGCAGTTCGTCCATCTTTACCTGTGAAGGGAGTAGATTTCATTATGGGGAATGATATTGCCGGCGGTAAAGTCTTGCCTGCTGTACAAGTGACGAACCTTCCTGTTGCTGAAATGCAGCCTGATGCACTTGTTGAAACTTTGCCAGATGTGTTCTCAAGTAGTGCCGTTACAACCCGAGCTCGAGCAAAACGTGATTCCCAAGAACATTGTCTTAACGATTCCATTTTTTCAGATATTTTAGAAAATGAATCTTTTCCAGAATCTGTGGATGCGGCTACATCGAATCCTCATCCTTCTGTTAATTTTAATCTTGTCACTAACATGTCAATCTCACGCAAAGCCTTGATTGATGCGCAGAAAAGTGACCCAACTTTGGAGAAATATCGTGTGAGTGCTGAAAAAAGTTCACTGACGCCGCGTAATTACAATTTTTATTGGCAAGACTCCATGTTAATGCGCAAATGGGGTAGAATCTTGAGCCCCGAGCAGGCAGATGAGTGGGATGTGGTACATCAAATTGTGGTTCCTTCAAAATTCCGACAGTCTGTATTAAACTTGGCTCATGATCATCCTTGGTCTGGACACCTGGGGATTAATAAAACCTATAATCGGGTGCTCCAGCACTTCTTTTGGCCAGGGTTAAGAACCGATGTTGCCAAGTATTGTAAGACCTGTCACGTCTGTCAGATGGGAGGAAAGCCAAATCAGGTGGTGCCACCTGCCCCTCTCTGTCCGATACCTGCTGTGGGAGAACCCTTTGAACGTGTTTTGGTGGATTGCGTAGGACCACTCCCTCGTGCTAAGTCTGGGTGTCAATATTTGTTGACGATTATGTGTGTGTCCACTCGTTTTCCAGAAGCGATTCCTTTAAGGAATATAACTGCTAAGTCTGTCACGAAAGCTCTCACGAAATTCTTCACAACCTTTGGATTACCAAGAACTGTTCAAACAGATCGGGGTTCAAATTTTATGTCTCGAGTATTTCGCAGTTCTTTAAAAGCGCTAGGAGTTTCTCACGTTGTGTCCAGTGCACATCATCCAGAATCCCAAGGGGCACTGGAACGCTGGCATCAAACTTTGAAATCTGTACTCCGTAAATACTGCATCGAGACCGAGAACGAATGGGACGATGGGGTTCCTTTTGTGTTATTTGCTGTGCGTGAAGCACGACAGGACTCGCTGGGGTTTAGCCCTTCAGAATTGGTCTTTGGCCATAATGTTCGGGGTCCTTTGAAAATGTTAAAAGAAGAACTTCTTTGTACAAGCCTTTCCAAGAAGACTAATGTAATTGATCTAGTCTCTCGTATTCGCGAACGGTTGCGTAAAGCTTGCACTTTTGCTAAAGAAGCTCTTTCTCTTTCTCAAACGAAAATGAAACGTTGTTATGATCAGAAAGCAGTTGGGCGTAACTTTCTGCCAGGAGAGAAAGTTCTGGTATTAATTCCTGCTCCTGGGTCTGCATTCACTGCGCGATTTTCCGGTCCCTACGTGATTCAAAGTAAAGTAGGTGAGACTGGTTATATAATCCATACTCCAGAACGGCGAAGAAAAACTCGCTTATGTCACATAAACATGCTAAAACGGTATGCATCTCGTGATGTTATGGATGAGGGGGAGACTACTAATGTTTCCGTATGTGACTCAGCAATTGAAGCAAGAGAGCACGTTTCATTGCTTACTCATCTTTTGCCTATGCAGGACATCGATGATGGATTAAATGTGTCGATGGAAATCTTAAGTGGCGGTTGTTTGAAAAACTCTGAGGCTTTATTAACACTCTCCTCACAACTTTCTTATTTGTCCACTGAACAGCAGCAGGACATACAGAAATTGTTGAAGAGTTTTCCTAACCTGTTCAACGACGTTCCTTCCGGTACTTCTGTTATCACGCATGATATTAATGTCGGTAGCACATTGCCTATTAAACAACATGCCTACCGTTGTCCAGTAAATAAAAGGGAAGCAATGAAGCATGAAGTGACGTATCTTCTGGAAAATGGTTTTGCGGTTCCCAGCAGTAGTGCTTGGAGTTCCCCCTGCGTTTTAGTGCCAAAGGCCGATGGGTCTTTTCGTTTCTGCACTGATTTCAGAAAGGTTAATTCCGTCACCGTACCAGATGCTTTCCCTCTGCCGCGTATCGACGATTGTATTGATAGTCTTGGTACCGCAAAGTATATTACGAAATTGGACCTTTTAAAAGGCTATTGGCAAGTGCCGTTAACCGAGCGTGCGTCGGAGATATCCGCGTTTGTTACACCAGATTCATTTCTTCAATATACGTGTATGGCATTCGGTTTACGGAACGCACCCGCGACATTTCAGCGCTTGATGTCTTTAGTTCTAGGTGATGTTCCGAATTGTAACATTTATTTAGATGATGTAGTCATCTTTTCGTCCACTTGGGATGAGCATTTGCTGTCTTTATATGAAGTGTTCCGTCGTTTATCCGCTGCGTCCCTTACATTAAATCTTAAAAAGTGCGAATTTGCTAAAGCTTCGGTTACTTACCTGGGGAAACAGGTGGGGAACGGCCAAGTAAGACTGTTGGACGGAAAGATCGCCGCTGTACTCGAATATCCAATCCCTACAACGAGGCGAGAGCTACGTAGGTTCCTTGGTATGGTGGGATACTACCGTTGTTTTTGCAAAAATTTCTCCAGTGTCGTTGCACCATTGACAAGACTGTGTAGTCCGAAAGTTGATTTTAATTGGACTAATGACTGTCACCAGGCATTTTTTTCTGCCAAATCTCTTCTCTGTAGTGCTCCTGTTCTCTCTGCTCCAGAGGTGTCCCGTGCGTTTCACTTGGAGGTTGACGCTAGTGCCGTTGGAGGGGGAGCTGTCCTTCTACAGGAGGGTGCTGACGGGTTACTCCATCCAGTTTCCTATTTCTCTGCTAAGTTTAACCGTTCTCAGTTAAACTATTCGACCATTGAGAAAGAAACTTTATCACTTTTATTGGCATTAAGGCACTTTGATGTGTATGTAGGGGGCAGTATGTTTCCTGTTACGGTCTATACTGACCATAACCCGTTAGTTTTTTTGGGCAAAATGTACAATCACAATCAACGCTTGATGCGATGGGCACTAATGGTGCAGCCATACAATTTAGAAATTCGGCACAAAAAGGGATCTGAAAATGTGGTGGCGGATGCTTTATCACGGTGTTAATTTTGTTTTTCTCAGAACCAGTTTCTCAAACTTTTTAAAAGGTTGAAGGGGAAAATAACAAAAACTGCTTCTGTCTTTAGGGGGGAGGTGTTACGGTCAAAGTTACTTTGTCCTTATTGATGTGTTTTTCTTTGTATAAATCTGGTTATTTTCTGTCATCTCGAGGTTGAGCTCCGCCCTGTTACACCTGTGGCCTGTTTAGTGAGCGCTGAATTGGATATGAGGGGGAATCGAGATTGTGTTGGAGTCTCCCTGTTTCCAGCGCATGGCCAGGACAGTGATTTCCTGGCTTGGTTGAGAGCAAGACTCGCACTCGTTTGGAAGCTCTTTGTTCCCGCGGATCAGCCACCTTTTACGAAGCGCTGTCTCCAGCGAGCTTCGTGCCCGTCTTAATGCAAGTCAGCCTCGGATGAGCGGTGTGTTTGTTGTTTGTGTTTTCTGGTTGAGCTGTTAATTGGTTTGTTTTTGCTATGGTTGTTTCGTGTTGTGTTTATTTGAATTAATGATTTAATGCACGTTAATTGTTGCCGAAAGTGGCACGTGAGCCGTCTAGATCTGTTAATAAAAAGTTTGATCGATATCTGTGGTCTCACGTGTCCTTGTTATGTTGCTTAACCCCTTCCCTATGAGCACTTTAAAACGGGGTACGTAACATTGTTGTGATATTGGGTCGGTATTAACGCTCCCTTGAGGAATCACAACACAAATGAATCGGCCTGACTTCAACTAGTGGCTTTGTATAACATCTGTGTGAAATCAGTCCACATAACTGAGCCATGCTGCTCATATTGGAGGTAAGGGATCAAATCCGGCCACTTTTGTTCAATTAAACGTAAGGATGCACGATATATTAGGACCAACAATTGAATTATGAAATCATTTACTCACCCTAATTTCATTCCAAACCTGTCTTTGTTCTGTGGAACGTAAAAGAAGGCATGTTGCAAAAGTCTAAGAAAGTCAACGGGATCCAATGCTGGCTAGCTTTCAAAATATTTGATTTTGTGTACTGCAGAAGAAAGCATATGTAAAAGGATCTGTAAATGACAGAAATGTTGACTTTTTTAGCTGAACTATGCCTTTCAAATTTAATCTTTTAATAACACTAATCATTTAAATAACTTAAATTTAATCTTTAGCAAACTTCAAAATTAATATCTATTTAAAAAAAATATTATTATTATTATTATAATAATAGTGATTGGTTAAATAAACAAACTGAAAATATAGATTGTGTTAATTGAAATAAAGCAGGAATAAAAAAAACAAATAGTAGATGAAAAATATTATACAAAAACAATGTGCTGCCTTGGCAACTAACTGAAATAAATTATAGTTTAGGTTGAAGTACTAAAATCATAAAAAACAAAAAAAACTAAATTACAACAGAAATATATATAAATAAAAGTGACAAATAATAAAAAAAAACAATAAAACAAACCAAAATTAAACAATTTGTAACTAAACAGAAACATAAAAAAATAAATAAATATAAATTAAAAATAATACGAATGCAATAAAATTCCTATAGCTAAAATTAAAACAAAAACTAGAAAGATGAAATAAAAGCTAAAAAATATGTTGATAGTATATATATTAATAAATTATATAATACTAAAATAACACTGGCCTAAATTCACTTGTAGCATTTTAAAGTGATTGATTTTTGAGAAAATATTATCAAATTATAATATTTAATATTTTAATAAAACAGCCATTTATTGGTTCCTGACCATAATCAGTATCAGACAGAATTTTTATATTGTGCATCCTAATAAAATGCTGTAATGGTCAAAAATAACTTGTTTTATTCTTTTTCCAAATAATATGCAAGTGGTGCTTGCCCATACAAACCTTGCTGCTACTTACCAAATTGCAAAAGTAATGACAGTTTTCATACAGGTTTTCTAAAATTGTATCATGCATCATCATATTTATGTAGGTACACTTATCATTCACACGGTCCACATTAAGCTGGGACACGAGAAAGTACTTCATGCAAAAAACTACAGGCTTCAAAAGCAACAGTGATGCTTGCACCTCTAAAATAACATTTCTAAAAACCTGTTCACCCCTTAATCAGCTGCCAACACACATGAAATCATTTAAGGCTGAACGGAAGATATCTGGGCCGCTCGCTGTGCGTAGCGGAAGCTTCTCTCTTGAGCGTGTCTGTAATCAGCCACGTGCGTCAGATCAAGCGTGCGGCTTATATTTGACATGCTAAAGCCAGCACGCTCTGACAGCATGTATGAATACATTTGCAAGTAAATGAATCAGAGTTTCTGTTGCTCATTTCCTTACTATATCACATCCGAACGTACTCGGTCCTGCCCAAAACCCAAAGCAACTGTATTAAATCATCACAGGATGCCATTACTTACACCCAAACAGATAAGTATTTATTGCATCTGAATTGGTTTCACATGCAAACAGTCTTAACAATGACAGACACTGAACTGATATGCGTGTAATGGTGCATGACATTTTAATGATTTTATTTGCTGCAACAGATGCAATGAAGTCATATGTCAGTAATTGCATTTTACTCAAGCAGTGAATATATTATACACAAGTACAAACACAGTAGCATTTTGCTTTCGGTTTACAACGTGATCATGTGTCACCAAAGAAACCGGGAGTGTCTCTTATTTTCCTCTGCTGAACTTGGCAAGCCTTGTATTCGCAAACCTTTCATTTGAACTGATGTTATTCACTTGAATAGCATGTATTTCCAGTGCTAAAAGCTACAAAACAAAGCACGCTTCCCTAATCAAATTAAGGGCTAAAAAGGAAAACATTGCATGGAGGTAAATCCAATAATCCAGGAAAAACATTTTGATGTTAATTCACAGAAAGCCCACGGGCTGTAATCTCTCCATGACCAGTGACAGGATCGGCAGATAGTAATCACTGCATTACCAGCCGTACTAGCATTTTTAGTACTGGCAAGTATGAAAGGGATGAGATTCTGCTACATTTATGTCATTATAAAAGCATATTTGTGAGGCTATCAGTGGGCAGGATTGTTTTACATCATTTACACTTGAGAATGCAGAGGGGGAACCCCCCCCCCAAAAAACCCTGGAGTAATATGAAAACACAGCAGGACATGTCAAGTTGAGACATGGATGTAGTTGCTATTACAGTAAAGGGTATTAAACCATTTTTCCTCTCCATTTTTCAAAGAAAATGACTTTATAGTAAATGTAAAAAATCCCACCATGGTGCAAGGCTGTTGTGGGTGGTTGCAGGTTTAACTATGAGCAACAGTGCATGAGTGGATGAATGTACGAGGGGAATGCTTTATCAGCAGCATTGGAAGTACTTCTCCTATTACTTTTTCCCATTTGGATTCAAATAAAAAGCCTTCATTAAAGAGTTATAAACCACAATCCTGGGTTATTTTTTTTCAACCCAAATGCTGGGTTGAGTAAATTGGGTCAGCTTTTGGGTTATGTTCTCAGTGTTGGTCAGACGTAACCCAGCGGTTGAGTTATTTATCGCAGAGTTGTTGCATCCTCTTCAGGAGAGAGCAGTTCTAAGCAGCATCAAATTGATGCATTTCTTCAGTAAAATACAGGTCGTTTTATTTTATCTATAAACTCGTTACTGTGTTGGATGGTGTTGAGTGTCGTGTCGGTCTTTGAGTGACTGATGGCTGATGCTTTGTATAAAAGAAATGATTTTATTCATAAAGATATAGAATATAAATACTCTGGATGTTTGTTTACAGGCAGGTTATGGAGTCAGTCACAGCATATTTCAACTATGAGTGAAACGCAGGATGGCGGTTTAAATATAGGTAATATGCATGGCCTACATATTAAAAACTATATAAAATATGCTAAGCTGTAAATATGATATAAATAAAGAAAAATAAAGGATGTTATCATGCAAACCAGTGGTTGTGTGGATTATTTTACAAAAGTTTAGAGGAGTAAATTAATCTGTAAACATTAATTCATGTATGAAGTAAAAAAGTATTATTGTAAAAATTAATCAACATGTTAGCAGGGTTAAATAAGCAACCTCATTTGCTGGGAAAAATTAACCCAAAATGTGTTCTGTCCTATTTTTCCCAGCCCTTGGGCTAAAAATAACCCAAATTGGGTTGTTTTTAATCCTGTATTTTTTAGAGTGCATTAACCAAACCAACCAACTAAAAAGTGAATCAGAATATTACAAAAATGTTTCGAAGCAAAAAAATAAAGAACTTAAAAGTCAGATAAAATGAGAAGATGAAGGTACAGGACTGTGTACATAAATTTAATGAGGGGAAAAAAATACAATACCATGATACATTGCGCGCGCGCACACACACACACACTTAAGTAGTTTGAGAGTGTAAGGAGATTGACTAGTGGGCAAGTGCTAAAGAATTCTCTTGGTGCGATTTGATTGTTAGTTCTGATTGGTGGAAATTTCACTGCGGAATTATGAGTAGGAATTCCGTTGTTAAACATTGTTATTTAAAATCCAATTTGAAATAATGTAGGCTGACATGCATCCATTAGATGGGGTATTTAACCCCCCCAAAAAATAAAGAAATTAAACAGTTGACGGGAGCCAATGACTTGCATATTATGGAAAAAAAAAATACTATGGAAGACAATGGCTGCGTTAACGGTTTGATTTCCAAGATTCTTCAAAATATCTTTTGTGTTCAACATGAAACTCCTACAGGTTTGGACGGGTTTAACAACCTCGTAGCTTTAAGAGTTATTGTTAATAATCAATTCCCCATGGAAAAAAAATGAATGGGACTGTTGCACTCTATAGTAACAGCAATGCAAACACAACTAATCCTTTTCAAACAGGTTTCCCAAACAAACCTGTCCTAACTCACGCTATTGGTTGATCCAGAGGCTGAACTGTCAAACTATGACATGAAAAAGGCATGCAAAGTTACACTGTTTACACTCAAATCAAACTATGAATTTGATTTTGCACGCTTGTGTTAGATAAGGCATTGTTCAGTCTTGACATTCTGCGGTCTATAAAGAAAATGGTTACATTTGTATTTTCTAATATAGCGTGAAAATGCACATCTCTAGGGTCTGGATAGTCAGAAAACGTCACCCTGATCCAGCTAACGGCATTTTGCAAAAAGAGGATGCATTTTAAAAAGCAACATAACACACTTTCATGACACCAAATTCAACCTGCTTTGCAAATTACAAATTACACTGTGTCCATATGAGCTGACAATGTTCTGAAACACCATGTACCTGCCTTTGATCAATCATGCCTTGCATATCTAGCAAATCTGAGCAATATTATTGCTGCTTTACATGAAAGGTGTGGCAAGATTACACATCACAAAGGCACATGCATGAATAAACATGGCTTTACCAGGGTATGTGTTCGTATTTGTTACGCCACAACAGGTCATGCATTTTCAAAGACTTAGTTTAAGACAAGTAGCAAGCATGCAGGCCAACAACTACAACCACAAAACCCAACAAGTTTGGAAGTGGCCCAATGATTCATGCAAACTTATCGCTCACTGCCCAGCTGTCTTGTTACTAGATGACACGAAAGCGCTGTGGAATTCATGCTGAAAGGAAGAAGCCTGTGTAAAAATAAAACCAGCTTCATAAAAACATTTTCTTGGCTACAGAGAGCTCACGAAGAAGTGTTAGTATGTGTGTACAGTATAAACATCACATTCTCTAAAGTCTGAGCCAATATATCTTGAGGAGAAAACTTCATGATCTCACAAAAACGGTCAATGTCCTGGTTATAGTTCATCCACAGAAAATATATGTTTTTTGTGTAGCTTTAAGTATTATTTTACTATAAGTAATGTGCTATCAAAGTTTTTTCTTTTTAATTAAAATTTGGTTATTTTATTTATATTTTAATATGTCTACTTGGTTATTTTTTATATATATATTTTTAATATTTTATATTGGGCCAAGTTTATTTTATTCTAGTTTGATTTCTGTGTAGACCTGCATTCACCTCTCGTTATTTACACTAAGATCGCAAATCGGTGGGCGAAGCTAAACAGGCAGCGATGTAGAAGCAGGCATTCATCATCTTCTGCAGAAGCGGTGTTTATCCACACTATTATGTCATAAAGTGGCACATTCCACAACTTGTCGTTTTGGCAGATTGGCTTCAATATAAGCCGTTTTTAGACTAACAAGTAAGATTTGAGTTCTAAAAATTAGAACTCGTGTTTTTAAAGCACAATAACCTCTTAAAGGGGTCATATGACGTTGCTAAAAAGAACATTATTTTGTGTATTTGGAGTAATGCAATGTGTACCATGAGTGCAGCAGGCGCAATATTACGCAGAGCCTGAAAGTAGGGGTGGGCGATATGGGAAAAATATCATATCACGATTTTTTATAGAAATATCACGATTCACGATTTTTATCCCGATTCTTTGTTAGTTTTACTATTTTGGTTTTACAAGTTGTCTGAGCATTACAGCCAAACTAGAAAGACAAAGATGCATGGCAGATATTTAGGCCAAAGTGGGTGAAGATAAAAAATCTTTGTCATTATTTTATTTTTCTTATTAAAAAATAAGAACAAAGATACACATTACAAATACACATAATATACAAATAAAACAAACAGTGCTTTATTTCCAGGTACAATAGGTGTATTTAGCAGAGCATTCAATGAAATTGAATGAACAAATATAAAAATAAAACACTAGATAGACTGATTCCTAAAGCAACTGTATTAAAGTTTTTCAGTCAAGAATAGTGAGTGATTTTTCTCTTTGCGTTTTGTTGTTTTGTTAACGTTAAATGAATAGTTCCCCCACAAATTAATATTCTGTCATCTGTCTGTCAATTCTGTCATAATGTTGTATTTTTATATCATCATTTACTCAAAAGTTGTTTTAAACCTGAATGAGTTTCTTTCTTCTGGTGAACATTTATAAATGCTATTTTGAAGAAGGTGGAAAACCAAACAGTTGCTGGTCCTCAGTGACTTCCATAGGATTTTTCTTTCCTACTATCAAAGTCAATGTAGACCAGCAACTGTTTGGTTTTCCACTGAGTAAATAATGACAGAAATTCAATTTTAGGGTGAACTATCCCTTTAATGACAGTCGACAGCATGTTTAGTGTCCTGTCCCTTTAAGAGCTGCACGCATCTAATATACAGTACAGGCACGCATCCGTTTCTCTCTTAACTATTTACTTTCATTTTAGAGATAACCAACTCAGTCTGTATGTAAACCTTGTGTGTTTTGACCGTATTAGCGCAAAATATAACTTAGTTGAGTAATCAGGCGCTGTTAGACAGGCGTTTTAGTGCGCGTGCTTCAGGTGTATGTGCTCAGAACAAGCGCACGTCAGACCAGCGCGCGAATTAAACATTTAACCAGCAAGGCTTGTATGCAAATAATGTACTTTTGCGATCGCGAATAAGTGCAGTGTCCTGTCTGAGTAACTCTACTGCTGTATGTCGTGTTGTACAGTATATAGAGACGGCGGCGCCAGAACTGTATTTGACAATGTGCGCGGTAGCGCGATACTACGATATTTCTTCAAAAGCAGATCGTGGAGACATTTTTATCGTCCACGATCAAAAATCGTCATATCGCACACCCCTACCTGAAAGTAGTCCCCAGCTATATCATAACTGTTTACCTAGCTGAAGATATAATGAATACATTTTCATTATGCAAATTAAATTATTTCTTATTTTCAGAGTAAAACCTGAACATTTCTTCTGTGAAATTCACCTCATAAGGCCACAATGAATTCAAATGTAGCACATTCACATTTCAGTATAGAATTTATATAGAAAATGCACAAAAATGTCACTCTTTCCAAAATTTGCCTTGCCTTCTTTAAGCAGAATATTTCTTATTTTTAGGGTAAAACTTGAACATTTCTTCTGTGAAATTCACCTCATAAGGCCGTGATGAGAGAGTGGAAGAGATACACGGATCCTTTGGGGTTTATCTTTCCCCTGATGATTTCCCTAATGAAAAAAGAAAGAAGCATCCGTTTCTTTCACAGCAAGCGTGTAGCATGTGGACAAAACTATACTCACACAAATGACAGATTTCTTTAACTCGGTCACCCTTTCCCACTCTTTCTGTGGTGAAGCCTCTTCCCATGAAGGCGTGCAATGAAGATACAGCCAAAGAGAATCAGCTCGCAGATTAAAAATGGAGCATCACATTTATCCGCCGGCACATTACGAGAGATAAGCATTACCTCAAAGTCTAAGCCCTTCTAAGGAAGAGGGAGTCTTTGATGTGAAACTCGTTGATGACCCTCTTTGCATCCTTCCGTTCTGGCAATTTCGTCATTGAAGGGAACATTTCAATGAATGTCAGCCCGGCACAGGTCAATAGCTTGCAATTTGCTTGGATTCCCATGATTCAGAGCTCCTGTTTTTCTGTGCAACACGCTGTTAGAGCAAAATGGTTGAAGAAATGGGTCACTTTGCATAATACTACTTACTAAGCCCATACGAAATTTGCATGTTTTCAGTAGAGATTGTGGGGGGAAATTTATGGAATCTGCAGAAAGGATTTAAGGGGGGGGTCATGCAAAATTAAAATGCTGTAAGATCACATCTATCAATAAACAAATAAATAAAGAAAAGTGATCCACATACTCTAAAGAAAAAATATGAAGCAGCACAACTATTTTCAGGTTTTGATAATAATGAGAAATGTTTCTTGAGCAGAAAATCAACATGTTAGAATGATTTCTGAAGGATCATGTGACACTGAAGACTGGAGTAATGATGCTGAAAATTCAGCTTTGCATAATGGGAATAAATTACATTTTAAATAATTCAAATAGAAAACTCAGTTCTGGAATGCAAGCCGCATGACGAGACGAGTCCTAACATCTCTCACACACCCAGGGCAGGCTGAAGTCACAGAGATGAGCCCATAGGGCACACATTCCATTATTTTACCATACGTGTTATCAGTCTCCACCTTCCCTTGAGTCATGAACATCTTCTCTATCGGTTACCAAGAACGTGTTTTACAATATTAGCGAGGAACCATTTCTCTGCTATATCAATTGCAACAACATTAAACATCCAACCTTGGGTTTTCAACGGCCATTTCAAAACTTCTAAGGGTTCTAAACCTTAAATCAAACCAACTAGATACAAGATGAGTTATAACATTACAATATTTGACTTAGCAAAAGCTATTTAAAAACAGAGAACCTGCCGTAGCCCTCACAACTCACCACAGCAATGCCTGCTGCATTTCTCACCGTGACTTCTCTAAATGGTGGATCTCACTTCAGGATTGTGGGTAGTCTTGCACACCAAATGACATACAAAACACTCTGCACCCACATTGTACAATGCACTCAACCATCTACTGCATGAACTTTCAAGGGTGGTATCATCTCAGATGGCAAATTCACAGTTGAAAAAAAGCATTTCAAATGCATGTGATGGATTAGTGTGTCCAGTTTCCAAACATTTAACACTTTTATAGTTAACAAATACACCATCCAGGTGCTTGAAGTGCACTACTTGTTTTTTAGCGTGAACGCACTACTTGCACTACAAAATGTTGTAGAATTTGGAATTAGGCAGATGCTTTTATTTCAAAGCTTGATGGTATATAGTGTATCAGTGCATGCATTCTCTGGGAATTAAACCCATGACCTTGGTGTTGCTAGCACTAATGTTTAAGCTACGATTATGCTAAATGGGACGCACCTCAGGAATTCTGAAGCTAAACCCAAAGCGTATAAATGGTTAAAAACACTAACTTATGGCCTTTGCTGAAAAGCATTACATTTTAAATGAATGGAATTATATTTTGTTTATTTGGGGATTTTTCAAATGATAACCATATTCACTTGACCCACTGATGGAGTTGATAGTTCTTTTAATCAATACAGAAAAAAAACCCCAACAGTGGATAATGAACGTTTGCCAGTTTTCCCAATCAGTTTCCCAAAATAAATAAACTTTTTGCCAGCTTTCAACTTCTGAAAAATCAATTCTGGTCAATTAGCCTACTAGTTTATTCAATTACTAAAAATCTGAAAAGTTGGATGGATTTAGAGGTTTAGAAGAAAAATTATAATCAGCAATATTATTGATTTAACTGCACTGACATTATTGGGTGAGAACAAAACTTGAATTAAACGGAGCTGGATAATGACTCCACAACTTTCACAATGATATTAAACTGAATTCAATCAACGTTTAACTAAACTGACTTGAATAATGGCACTATTATCTTTGGTAGAGCTGCTTTAATAACTGCATTAATGCTGTTATTTTCCAGTGTATTTATGTAAAGCTGTTTCAAAACAAACTGTACTGCATAAAGCGCTTTAGAAAATAAATGCGACTTGACTTTTGGTACTGTGCTGCTGTGGTCTACACCTGCCTCTTCATGTCTTCAGTTATGCTGTAGCTACAATCACATTCTGCGAGCAAGTCAGGGCACGAGCCATCGGCACAGCAAACACTCAGAATCAGCTGATTACTGATGACTTGGGAAAAAAGACTGTGTTCCATATTCGGTAACTTCCTCTGGAAATTAAAAAAGGAAACGAACATTAATAAAGAAAGAAGGCTGCTGAAGCTTCTCATTCAATGAAGAGGGCAGAAGAAGCCACAAGCATGGTGATGTTTCCTTCATGTGCACCAAAACAACAAGCCAAGGACAAATCAGGCCGCAATCAAATGCCCAATGGATGATCCGTGATTCATCAAACATCATAGCCTCTGACCCTCCGCATTTCCATAACAGACGTGAGGAGAGTGACCAAACAACGAAACGATTTCCATTACAGCTCACACTACTGTTTAAATATTCAAATGGCACACAGAAAAGAACTTACTTTAAAAAGATGCTCTGCCAGCGTATTCGCGTTTAACGGGGAATTCCAAATGTCTGCTGCACGAGCATGTGATTCTGAGAGGTTTGGGACTTTTAGGCTTTTAAGTCAGGACACCACTAAGCATTTTCCTTCAGGATCGGGAGATAATGAGAAAACCTCTTTAATATTCACGCACAAATTAATATTAAGTAGCCTGTGAACTGAGTGAACCTAACGCTAGCGTCTTCTGAACTCTCAGATGAAACAAAAACCTACAACAACTTCATCTCTACATAAAAGACCCCCCCAAGCGGTCTCGGTTGTTCACATGAACCATTTTTCCATGCTGAAATATGTGGGTGTATGTACACAAGACCACAACAGCCCTCGACAACCACGACACCCAGAAAGGTGACAGTGAGGTGAAATGGGATCTTTGCTAGCTATACCGCAGGATGAATTCATGAATAGAAGTCTTCCGGTCTTGATAAATATCCAAGATGTCGAAAACATTCAGTTATCACATGAGTCAGATATTACAGATCACTTGCTTCTAATACAAAACAAATACATGACTCATTTTGGCAGGTTTTTTGACAATAGATAAACATTTTGACAAATAGTTGTTTTTCTTGTAAACTTGGGAGTGAATATTCTGCAAAATGAATCTAATTTTATTATGGATTACAGATTACAAATGGATTATGGATTGCAATGTAAAACATAGCTGCAAGCAGCGATGACGGACCCAAGCCCCCAGATTTTTCAGCTAAAAATACAAAGTGAAGTTAATAAAACAAGCAAGTGAAGGAAACTAGGAAGGAAACTCTATTGACCTTAAAGAGTCTAAACGCCAAGTTTAATGAAGCTGTGAGAGATAGAAATACAGTCTGTTCAATATGGATTTAATGGGTTAGCCAACAACATTTTGTAAATATGCTGTTCCAAAGAAATTCAAGTGGACAAAACGATGTAGACTGGAATCTGTAAATTATTTATACACCGTTTTAGATATGGTAAAATATTGATTTTATATGGTTAACGTGTAGAATCTTGTTAACAGCAATCAAATTCTGATCATCTTTATGCAAAGTTAAGCATGAACAGATTGCATGTGGGTCTAGACGTGACCTTTGACCTTACAAACTTCTTCACATTTGAGTCATTTCTAACCTCGACAAGCTCCATTATAACAGTTTCCCTTAACAGGCTCCACACAGTTTAGATATGAAGACTATGACTCAACAGATAAGCTATTTTTCAGATAAAAAAATCCAAAACTTAAAACAGTCATCAGCTTTTAGTAAACAGCATTCAGATATTAATTTGGACGTGTGCACAAAGCCTGTCCAAGAGCCCACATCAATGGCAGAGCTGAGTGGCACTTCATAATCATACAGCCCTACTTAATAATAAAAATCCCATCCATCCTTGCTCTTCTGTCACATAACGGAAGGAGAGAACAGAGGGAGGATTGAAACGAGACGTGAAGCATCTGTGGCCTCGCTCACCGGGTTGACAGGAAGTGGCCCTGAACTGTGTGTGGACACAGTAGTGCTGTGTTCCCCCAAATGGACCACCACCACCACGTCCTCCATTCAGATGACATCAGATGAGGACAGATGGGTCCACTGTCGTAAGAGTTCGGAGGGGTGACCCTCTTTAAACTCTTACCAGTGACCAAAAATGGGTTTCGGACACATTGAGTGATAATTTATAAAGTCAAGCTACAGTATATAAACTGACTATTTAAAGCAAATACTGACAGAAGAGTGATAGAAGTACAGGCCATTTAATAGGGTTTCAATGGTTTCGCCAACCAAGCATTGTAAATATGCTGTCCCAAATTTAAATATGGTACAACAATGGTTTCATATGGGTAAATGTTTAGAACTTCAAGAACAGCATTTAAATGGTGCTCAACTTTATGCAAAGTTGTGGGTCTGGACACGAGTCATGACCTTTGACCTTACAAACTACTGGATAGACTGCAGGTACATCCATCCTTCACATCCTGTTTTGAGTCAAATTGAAAGTGCCCATTCAAACTGACTGATGATTTGATCAAAAGAAAGTTTCTGCACCAAGTAGAGAACCTACGAGCGATGAGATATAGTGGTCAACCATTTATCGGTGCCGATATTAAGCATTTTTATGGTTATCAGTCATTTTCAAAACTGATTTGCTGATGAAATACTTTGAAAACATTTAAAGAAAGTTTCTGTCAGAACCCTTGTTATTCTTAATTGACATTATTTTTCATTTTTACACCAGACATATGTCGGTTCAAAATATCGGTATGTAATAATCGGCATCAGCCCTGAAAAACATATTGGTCGACCCCATAATGACATATTTCACAATCAACAAGTTTCAAGCTCAATGGCAATCCGACAGTTCATGTTCAGTATGTCAGGCTGGCATACTCTTCTCAGAGAGGTTAAAGCCATTACAGCCATTAAAGATTTTGTAATAAATGCAACACCTTTAGTGATAAATTTCAAGACAATTACTGTCAGAGTGCAAATTATTTTCATTGTCTGTCTACACGTACAGATAAATGTCTTTAGCTCAATAAATGGTCACTGTGACTTCATATTCTGAATGATACACACTATAATTAGAAGTTTGAAAACATCTCAAGAGGAGAAAAAAAATCAAAAAGCAACCAACATTTTCACAGAAAAAAACAAAAACAAAAACACCATTTACGAATTAATTTGCGCAACTATCCTTGAGCATTGGAACCAATTAAATGCATAACTGGGACAGAGCAACAGATTATGGAGAGGCAGCTACGCACAACAACAGAAGTTAGCCGTCTGCTGCATTAAAAATTTAATAAGATCTGTTTGTGTCCACAGCAAATCTCGGCTGCATTGTCCAAACCCAGAGAGGCCGATAGCATGACCATGCAAATTTCATTGCCAATCACACAAAAAGTGGTGCTTGTTAAATCACGTGTGAAGTACAGGCTTCAGTCTCTATAGTAATCTCATATCAATAGTTTATACACATTAAAAGGGTGGTGATAGAGTTTCCTGTGATATCTCAACGCCATCCATAAATCAACAGATGCTTCTGAAAATAAAATATTAAATAAATAAAACATATACATTTTGAAGTGCATTTATACTTTATTTATATTATATATTTATGCATGCTTAGATTTTCCAATGAAATACTTTGACAATTAGACACATTCAAATTGCAAAACCAAAAAAGTGAATTTATTCACCATACATTCAAGACATTGCAATAATTACCATCATGAAAAAAACAACAGATATGTAATATTTTATATGGAAAGATTAATATTTATGGGAGATTTGAGTAAGATATGAAATCATTTCCAAAATTTCAGTCTGAGGGAGTCTCTTTGTTGTCCTCTGGTTCTCTCCCTCTCGAATAATCGTGCCACTCGTTCACATAATAGCATTTTAAAAGATGAAGCCACTTTTTATTGCATGCCAATTCTCAAAGGCAGTCAACAGAAACAAGCGCGTCATTCATAACGGAGCTCAAAGCCCAGTGGATCACTCTTCACAGACAGAGCATCCCAGTGAAGGGAGGACAAAGGCCCCACTGCATCAGCATGTTACAAATTAACAGGAATTTTGCCTTAAAAGGCTGCTTTTCCAATGATCTCACTTGAAGCCGACTTAAACTTCCATGGCTTTCACTGAAAGGCATTCACAGAATTCCGAAAGGCATTAAGGCCACTTCATGGGCTCTGGGCCCCTTCTTCAAGAGCCCTCAATGGTGTTATGAGCAGTCTAATTAAGAGCATCAGTCCTTTCTCATGAAAGCACCCATAAGGACCGTCAACAGCCACGGGCAATGCAGAGAAACAACAGATGAACACACTGATGACGGATACATTAGCTAATTGCCCCAAATCACTACAGGATAAACGGCTCATTGGAATAAACACTAGTACAACAGATTTAAGGGAATAGTTTAAAGTTATCAGATGCTCACTCATTACAGAGTTTCAGTTCTGAGTCGTGTGTTAGATTTCTTTATTGGTGGTGCTTATTGGGTTGGGATTCATACAAACCCCTAACTCAAAAAAATTGTTACAGACATGGATGATTCCTCAAATCAGCTTTTTAAGTAGATGCATCCTATTAGCCTACTTTTCAAAATGACTGGACTTTTAAATTTTCACCTGACGGACAATAAAAATGGGGGGGGGGGGGGGGGGGGGGCATACGCACACCTACTTCAATGAGAAAAAAATATATATATCTATAAAAAAATAAAATAAAATCACAACTGCACTGCAAATCCACTCTGCTAAACCCTAAGATTAACATTGACACTGAGACTTTTTGGCAAAGACTCAACATGGCAAAGTGCCCGAGATAACCAGGGTGTACAACAAAAAATTAATTGCAAGTCAACAGAGAAGGTGAAACCCAAAGATAAACACAAAAAATGGCTACTTTACCAGCCACTGTGCTCTCTTTCTCAAACCAAAGATGCTCCAAATGTTCAGGTGAGGTTGATTGTTAAAGATGCACTATTAAAAATAAAGGTTCAGAAGAACAAGTTTAGTAAACAGTTCTTAAATATACCATTTTCTCTTGGTGTAAAGAACATTAATAACCTATAGAACCTTTTTATTAAGACCCTTTTGTGGAATGGAAAGATTCCATGGATGTTAAGGTTCTTCATGGAACCATCAATACCAATAAAGAAGCTTTATTGAGTGTACTCTTTAATATAAAGGTTCCAAAAGGAAGTTTTCGCAGAAATGCCAGAACCATTTTGGCTTCTCCAGAGAACATTTTAGTGAGTTTTTTTTCTTAGTCTAAAGAACATTTAAATACTCTAATAACCCATTTATTTACCATAAAGAACCTTTTGTGGAATAGAAAGATTCTACGGAACTAAAAAGTTTATTTTTGAAAAAAAAAAAAAAAAAAAAAAAAAAACTTTATTTTGAAGAGTGCAGCCTTCCAAACATTCAAACCAGGGTTGATTTGTTTAGTACAAACCACGCTCTCACTTTCACCTAAGTGCATTTTGCCATGAAGAACGAGGAGGCTGGGAAAACAAAACACACTGAGGACAGCAAGTGTGGGAGAGGTCTTTCTACCAACATGAGAAGTGGTAAACTAACAAATTATAGCTCAGTTCTATGCTTAAACTCCCCTGATATGATTTCTAAGGCTCTAAACCCATGACTTACAGTTTTGTACAGGCAATATCTGCTAATGCAAAGCTCCTTAATCTACTGTAAAGTGATGCAACGTGTTTCTCATAAAAATCACCATATGGAATGTAAGCATTAAGATCCACGCATAAACCTAACCTTGAACAGAAAACAAAAACTAACAAATGGGATTGTATGAATTCATACAAATCATCCACAAATTTGTCAAAACGTAAAATAGTTGCCATGAGAGTGTGTTGAAATGACAAGTTGATTCAAGCCGATTACGGCTTTCTTAAATTTAAAGATGTCCAAAAATAGGAATTAAACACTCATGCCTTATGGCAAACTCAGTATTTAGAGATTTGAGTCATCTTGAGTGGGAGAACCATAATCCCAAACACCGCCAACAAAACAGGCGAGAACTTCTCTTTAGTTCACTGAAGAGGTTCACTGCTGTGTTCAGGAAGTGTTAGATAGCTAGATAGCTAGATAGATAGATAGATATGTCTATCACTGAATACTGAATAAAGACGTAGGCTACACAACTCCAACGATCTTCGTCTCAGATGTTTCTACTAAGCAGATACAAATGAGAGAATAGTTGTACACATCTATAAAATGAATGTGGATAGCAGATCATATAATTTGGTCTGAGAAATATTTGAGTTTATATTGGAATGTCTGTCGTGTAACCTTGGCAATATGAACACAGTTTGAGATATTGTAGAGATCTGAGATCTGTAGAGGAGAAACGTGACATTACTGGCGTGTTTTTTCTCAGGAGAAACATCTGAGAAGCTCTTCATTTATTCTCAATACTGTCTAGAAGAAACAACCGACCCAGAAGAGAGATAAAAAACGAGATCTGATTTGTAATTTTCCGTTCCTACAGGGAGATCTAGTTCAGGTGTGACGCTAGTCCTTGACAGCACTTCGGCTAGTTTTAGTCATCTGACACAGCTCACCACATTGCGGTTGTTTGTCACACAAATAAATAAGTAATTATACGAACTGCATCTGATTTAAATGGAGAACATTACGAGCATTTGTTGTTGTTGATTGATACACAATCTTACAGTCCATTTAAACCGGCGGATCGGAGAAAAATACCCGGATTTACAAACACCATGGCACCTTCGTTTTAATCAGAACGCCAACAAGTTCATATATTTAAATCAACCGGAAATGATTAAAATCACCTCGAGCTCTGTTTTTAATCTCAGCCCAGCAAAATAAAAAAAAAACATAATCCAGTTGTAGCCTACTCACCTTGTCGAGAACCACGAATGTGGTGTGAATTAAATCCTTTCGTATTCCGGCTGCTCTGAATGACCTCTGAGTTATGAATGAACGAGGCTCAGCTGTCCACGGCTCTGATAGAAGAAATGAAGCGGAGCGAGTGAAGCGCGTTCAGTGCGCGTTCATGACGGGGGGTGCCTGGGAACGCGCACAGCTGCACGACTCATCGTTAATAACAATGTCACGCCGGTAACAATTAATATATCCAGCGTCACGATCAAACGCGATCGGGACTAATCTGATGCCTGGATACGGAGCAGTATCTTATGTTGTCCCTGAGAAACCGCGCGCGGTCGATGGGGGGAGTCATGACACCTATATGAGATTAGGATGATGGGAAACTGGAAAGGCAGTAGGGCGTTTTGACTGACACTTTTATGTTACACTTGACTAGCAGAGACGAGTCTGCAACAGCAGGACAGAGAGAGAGAGAGAGAGAGAGAGAGAGAGAGAGAGCCTGGAATGGGGTTCATCATGACTCTGTCGAGAATTTAAGGTAACTGGGTCACCTATTGCTGGATCTGGGGCACCCGAAACGTCATTTTGAGATTGCTTAAGTGCAAAAAAAAAAACAAAAATGAATTAATAAAAAAATAAAAAAGGAAATTTAAACTAAATAATTACATAAATAAATACAAATTTAAACATAGCTTACATTCACTAGTCTGTCATAAATGTAAATAAATAAATACATCTAAAAGGGAAAAGACTGACAAATAGAAATGTAAGCAATCTGTTTAAAGGGTTAATCACCCAAAAAAGAAAATTAGCCCATTATTTACTCACTCTCAAGGCATTCTAGGTGTATACAACTTCCTTCTTTCAGACAAATGCAATCAGAGTTATTAAAAATTATCCTTGCTTTTCAAAGCTTTATAATGGCAGTGGGTGGGTGTTTCTTTTCAACAGACCAAAAAAAGTCCAATAAAGTGCATCCATCCATAATGAAAGTGCCTCACACGGCTCCGGGGGGTGAACAAAGGCTTCCTGTAGCGAATCAATGTGTTTTTGTAAGAAAAATATCCATATTTAAAATGTAATAATCACTTTTCTCTAGCTTGCGCTATGGAAGCCTTTATGGGTGGATAGCTCATATGCACCAGTGAGTCATGCGAAAACCAACATTTGTTTACAGGAGCAAAGGAAGCAAAGTTTCCTTACTTTAGCAAAGGAAAACTAGTCTAGTCTTGGCTCTTGGTCTGTTGAATAGAAACATCCGCCCACTGCCATTATACAGCTTTGAAAACCCAGGTTTGTTTTTTATTTTAACTCCGACTGCATTTGTCTGAAAGAGGGAAGTCCTATAGGATGCCTTGAGGGTGAGTAAATCATGAGTTAAATTTCAGTTTTAAGTGAACTAACCCTTTAAGGGAATTAATCTCGTTCGCTGTAAGTATGAAAAACTGTAGCAGGACCAGTAGCATTCGAAGGCGGGATGATACGGAGCATTTCATTGGTTAGACTGATAGGTGAACACGCCCCCTTCACTGAACGAGTTGGTGATTTCATTGGTGAATGCAGATCTAGTGACAGACTGAATGCGAATCGTGAATGACTCAGTGACTACGTTTACATTGACATCAATAATCCGATTTTAATACGATTAAGACAATACTCTGATTAAGAGTCTACCATGTAAACAGAGATTTTTGATTACCTTGATCCGGCTAAAGTCATAATCGAAGTGAACACAAATCGAATTAAGACATGTGGAGTATTCCTATTTTAGTCGCATTATTGAAGTGCAGTATAGATAAAAAAAATAAAAAAGCTTCAATATCGCCATCATCTGTATGCACTTACAAATAATTAACTGCACTTGAAGCTTTCATAAAATTAAAAATTAAAAAGGTTTTAACAAATCCGGTGAGTGAACGAACCAGAGTGAAATGTTTTTGGAACGGATTCTGAAGATTAGAATCGAATGCGATGGATCACAAAAAAAAAAAAAAAAAAAAAAATTATATATATATATATTATTGGGAGGGTAAATAGAACTGAATTAGAATAGAACTGAATTTCTTATTTTAAATGCGATCATCAGTGCCAATGGAATAATTAATCCAAATAATAAATTAATACATTGACATAGGCTATATTGAATGTGTATATTGTTGTCTAAGAGATTTTATCACACAACTAAATCTATTGAATGTATAGGCTACTTTCAGAGGTCAAAGTTTTAAAGTTTTTCCAGTGCCTCCGTATAGAAAGAGAATGCAGACATATGCACGTTTCTCATTGAATATTTGAGACTAGATTGATTGACTGATTAAATGGATTCATTTTTGTGGGTGCTTCCCTTTAGCTTTGAATTTTCTGTAACTTATGACAAGTCTCATCAGGTTTCGACAACCACACACACAGCAGAGATGAAGGCTTGAGGCTTATTCATGCTGTCTTCCTCCATTTGCAACTACTTGCATATTTTTAGCCAAAGATGTGGCTCTGCTTCCCTCTACTGGGGAAGACTGTTGTCTGTTGTCAACACTTTATTTACTGTAAATTCCAGCAAGAGACAAACATTTGTACGAAATGAGACCATAAAAAATATAATCACAAGAAAAATGAAATTAGGTTTATTCATGTTGTGTGATTTATTATTATCATCAATATAATTATAAAACAATATGTGATGTGAGAAACTATATAGGGAGATGTTCCTGGCAGGTGATTTCTTAGCAGATTGTATATTGTGGTACAGAATTATATGGCGTGAAATCTCCAGGTTATATGGATTTGAATCATACACTTCAGCAAATATCAGCAGCACGAAACCTTGAACATAAACCTGGTGTTTAAAAACAGAATTCCAGTGCCATGTTAGTGTGTGATGTGATTTGTGTTTGTTAGAATTAAACTTGCACAAAGGGAAGATACTCATGCAGTACTGAAAATACATCTGCAGATTCAACAGAGTGAAGTGTTGATGGCCATCATATTGAATCATTTCCTGTTGTTAGGTGTGATCACACTCAACTTTTTTTTCCATTTGCTTTTATTCATATGCATGCAAATATGGGAGACCGAGAACGCACGCATATGTGCAGAAGATTCATCTTTTGCTGTTTAGCAAAATTTGGTGACCTGTGAATTCATAAAGATGTTTGATCAACAGAAGATATATATATTTTTTGCATACTTAAAGTGTAGTGTGAAAGCACCTTTAGGCAGAAAGATTTTGAAAAGGGGCCTGAAAATGTCTTGGAGTTTGATGAATTAAAACAGACATGCTCAGTTTTGCTTCTTAAAAGCATAGTTCACCAAAAAAAAAAAAAAGGAAGATTCTGTCATTATTTACTTACTCTCATGCATTCTTCCATGGCCTATCCTGGCCACTGTTGTCAATATAATGCACAGTAAGTGAATGGGAACTGGGCCTGTCAAGCTAGAAAAATGACAAAAAAAGCACCATAAAAGTTTCATAAAAGTCTATATCAGGACTTCAGAGGTCACATGATAGCTTTGTGCTTATTTGAATTTTTGCTTATTGTAGTATTTTATATGTTAGTATTATACATTATTTATATTAGAAATATATACAGTAAATAAATGTACATACTTTATTTTGAATTAGTTTTTAATTATATTTTCAGTTTTCATTTTTATTTAAAATGTAGTTGTTTTATAACTTTATTAGTTTTTGAGTTTTAACATTTTATATAGCTTTTCATCTTTACATATAACTTTAATTACTTGGTTGTCATTCAAATATTTCTAATTTCTAAAAGTGTTTTGTTGTTGTTTGTTTAGTTTAGGTTTTTCATCTACTTTAGGCTATTTTATTTCAGCTTTTTTTCGATCACTGAAAACAACTGTTTCCCAAGATTTGTTTTTTTTTTACAATTTCAAAAGGCTTTATATAACAAAAATCATTTAATATTAAACTTACATGACGGTTTTATGCAGCTTATGTCCTTTTTGATGCTTGAAAATTGCCAGTCCCATATTCATCAGAATCTTTTGGGGAAACAACATTTAGGTTCTTCAAAATTCTCTTTTTGTGTTTCACAGAAGGTGGTTTGAAATGACAGGAAGATTCTAAGTTTTGAAAGTGATCCTAATGTTATCGTTCCTTTGTGTCGTTATCATTATAGTTTCGGTGTGGACTTCCCTTTTCTCACAGAATTAGAGCCATTATTTAAACTTCATTGTTATCGTTATAGTTATTGTCCTTGGTGTGAAAGGGGCCTTTAATGAGGACAGAATTTTCATTTTTTGTGACCTACTTCATTAAGATCAACTTTATCACATTTACTTTCACTTTCAATTTTATAGCCAGTCATTTTCAAATAAACCCAAAGACCTCGATTAGGTAGGTCTGAAAGGTTCAGATATGTTCAAGTAAATTCTGATGGAGGGTTCACGACTGAGCACCCCTTAAAGGACTTTTAAATGGATAGTTCACCCCAAAATGAAAATTCGGTCATCATTTACTCACCCTCAAGCTGTTCCAAACCTGTATGAGTTTCTTCCTTCTGCTGAACGGCTTGAGGGTGAATAAATGATGACAGAATTTTCATTTTTGGGTATGTCCTAAGGTCTCTGCACACCAAACTTTTTGCACGTTAAAAAATAAATACACAACGACCTCACGTTGTGTCAGTCATGTTTCGTCCATCATAAAAAAAATCGGATCAGGTTTGTTTTTCTGCGTTTTCGCATCCGTAGCAAGGATTTTGATAGGAAAGGATGACGAAAAAGCGCATATGAAAATTTGGGACTCGAGTGTGCAAGGATCTATAGGGGTTTGGAAGGACATGATGGTGAGTAAATGATAATAGAATTGTAATATTTTAAGATGATATCCCTTAAACAGACTGTTGAAGAACAATGCGTAAAATGACATTCAAGATATAAAACAGCTGCTTTATATTCCGCGTCCATTAGCGTCCTCCTATTCCTCGCGGTTTCTGTGATCAGACGAGACGCTAGGAAAAAGCACGCCGCTCTCCAGCGACAGGTTGCTGCCCAGACCGGCGATGCGGCTGCGCAGCAGAAAGTGAGTCCTGCGCTGCAGCAGCCGCTGCTGCTCCTGCTTGAGCTCCACGTAGGAGCGCGAGAACGTGTGGAAGATGGAGGTGACGGGGAACGCCATGAGCAGGATCCCGCTGAGGATGCTGCTGAGCGCCACCACCTGTCCCGGGATGCTGCGTGGCACCATGTCGCCGTAACCCACCGTGGTCATGGTGATCACGGCCCACCAGTACGTTGCAGGGATGCTACTGAACTCTCGCGTGGCCCCGGCCTCGTTCTCGATCAGATAGAGGAGCGGCGAGAAGAGCGCTATGGCCACGCAGAGGAAGAGGAGGAGCAGGCCGAACTCCCGCGTGCACCGGCGCGCCGTCAGCCCGAGCGTCTGAAGTCCGAGCGAGTGGCGCGCCAGCCGCATGACGTAGAGGATGCGTAACGCCCGCAGCACGCGCAGCACCAGGCCCACTTTGTCCAGGTAGCTGCTGCCCGAGCCCAAGCGCTTCTCGCCCGTGGAGTTGCTGTCCACCACCAGCGTGATGTAGTAGGGCAGGATGGCTATGATGTCGATCAGGTTGAGCGGACGCCGGAGGAAGGCCAGCTTGCTGCGGTCTTGGATGAAGCGCAGCGTGAACTCCAGCGAGAACCAGGCCACACACACCGTCTCCACGATGAAGATGTTGTAGCACATCTGAGAGCATTTGCCCTGAAACAGACGAATTGAAAATTGCATATGTAAACCACCTTTTAAAAGTCTTGATGCTTTTACTCAGCAAGGATGCATTAAATTGATCAAAAGTGCCAGTAAAGGCATTTATGATGTTGCAAAAGATTTCGATAAATGCTGCTCTTTTGAACTTTTTATTCATCAAAGAATCCTGAAAAAAAATTGGTTTCCACAAAATTATTCATCAACACAACTGTTTTTAATATTAATAATAACGAAATATTTCGTAAGCAGCAAATCAGCGTAGAATGATTTCTGAAGGATCATGTGACACTGAAGACTGGAGTAATGATGCTGAAAATACAGTTTTGATCACAGGAATAAATTACATTCACATAGAAAATATTTATTTTCAATTGTAATAATATTTGACAAAATCACTGTTTTTACTATATTTTAATCAAATAAATAGAGCTTTGGTGAGCATAAGAGACAACATATTAAAAAACTTGTTTTGCATTCAGCGACAAAAAAAAAAAGTATGAAAAAGCATTGTTGTATGTTACGGGGCAGGGGGGTCAAACTCAGTTCGTGGAGGGTCCTGCAGAGTTTTGCTCCAACACACAAACCATGTAGTTTTCAAATAAGCCTGAAGGACTTGATTAGGACCAAGTGTCTTTAATTGAGTTTGACACCCCTGCTATGTTATATATATATATATATTTATTTATTTTGAACCTCTATTGACATTCATTGTTCGGACAAATATCTTCTAATATCTTCTTTTGTGTTGTGAAGTAGTGAAAAAAAAATCGTAATACATTGGAATGGCATGAGGATGAGTAAATGATGCCAGAATGTCATTTTTTAGGTAACTATGCTTTAAAAGGTTCATCCTCTGGCCGGGATCAGTGTCTTGTTCTCAGTTGTAATACTGCTAGTACACCATTAGAGGAAGCCAGGGATTTATGAAAACACATCCTTCCTTGGTTTGCTTTCAGAGCTTTGCTGCATATTATTATTATTTCACCTCGTCTCACCTGGCTTCTTCCCGTGTCTTTTTCATTCTCATTAAATCCTAGAATTGCACCTTGAAGACTAACAACAGCAAAGTAAGAAAAATGTGTTGATTGCGATGCAGAAAATTAATTCAGCTCAACTGTGAAATTGGTGCCACTGACTAAGTGCATTGAAAATTAAACCCCATTGTATAAATATTGTTTGCACGCTTGATGCTTCAGTGCTAAATTTTAAATGATAACATGTTAGAACTACTTATCTGCATCTTTGCATCCTGGGTCCTTAAAAACAAACCCTGTGCCAGGTATACAAACCACCAGAACTGATAAAACCTCTTGAGATCATTGCTTTTATGAAGATAAAATGAAAACCTCTGGTCTAAATGTTACCATGAAGTAAATACTAATAGATTTAGCAACATTATTTGGAGGAAACGTTTTTTTTCCCCTCACAATAGATTACCATAAATAGCCTGTGACAAACACAAAGGACATAATTCATGAAAATGGAAGGAGCCTCTGTCTGGCTGGTGCTATGTTGGTTTACCGCTTAATTGAATTTTCTATGCTCTGTTTTTCTCTGTACCAGGGGCGGCCATTTGAATTATTCCAGTGACTGATGTGAGCTGAGACAATGGGTGTCTTAATTCAATTAGAGAAGGAGCTGGTTTAACGTGCGAGTCAGTCTAATTGCCACACATTTTTTGTGGAAAAATATGACCTCTCTTGTAACAAAGCCGTCTGCTGGAGCAGATTCGCTCTGGTTGAGCAGAACGACTGTGAACAGGGGTCTCGGAGCTTGATGAATTTCAGTACGTGTGCTCAATCTGGCTCCTTGAGATCTTTCTTCCTGCAGAGATGAGCTGTGAGACACCTGGCTGTAATTTTCAAGTGAACTTAAAGACCTTGATTAGCTGGTTCATGTGTGTTTGAGTTCCAATTGCAGTCTGCAGGAAGCAAGATTTTCAGGAGCAAACCTGAAGTATTTTAAACGCCAGTCAAATGTATTTGTAGGCTATAGCACTTTTCACAATACTATTCATTGTTTCAAAGCAGCTTTATAGAGAATCATAATGTAAATGTTTATAATATCTTAAAATATTCATGCCTTATAGTAGCATCTATCGGATTAAGGCAAGGCAATAAAATTGTTACATTTGATTGATGATATACACGCAATCAAACAGTCGAGATTTGCTATACTACATAGCCCTGCAAAGTACACTGTATGTATGCTGAAGTATGTGCACTATATGTACTACTGTATATATCCAACTTTAAAGAAAGAGATGGGCAATATTATAACTAAACTTTGTAACAAAACTAAATCAGACAGTTGAGATTTGCTCTATAGCATATATTGTTTTACCTGAAAATATTACAAGTATTTTCTAGGAATGCACGGTATATCTGTTATTGACATATTGGCTACTGGCCAGTATTACTGATTTTTTCAAATGTTTAATATCAGTCTTTGTTAGATATTTAGTTGTGCATTTTTACATTTCAATTTGATCGATTAAAATTGATTAAAAAAATTAAGCAACACTATATTAAGAATATGCTATTTTTATACTGTCCATTATCTAATCTTGTGATGTCAAAATTCACTTGCAACATTTAAAATGT